>NW_028274807.1:7581827-7893649 GCF_037043125.1 Eumetopias jubatus | reverse complement strand
ACCAACTTCCCATTTCCTCTCCTCTTAGCCCCTGACAAGGACTACTCTTTGTTTCTCTGAATTTACCTATTCTAGATGCCCCGAATAAGTGGAAAATGCAGTATTTGTCCCTTTTTCTGTCTTCTTCCATTCGGCATAATGTTTTCACCCATGTTGTAGTGTGCATCAGTTTTATTCCTTTTTTAAAAAAGGTTTTTAAAAATTAATTAATTAATTAATCTTTAAAAAAAGATTTCATTTATTTATTGGACACAGAGAGCGAGAATACAAGCAAGAGTGGCAGGCAGAGGAAGAGGGAGAAGCAGGCTCCCCACGGAGCAGGGAGCCCCATATGGGGCTTAATCCCAGGACCCCAGGATCATGACCTGAGCTGAAGGCAGACGCTTAACCGACTGAGCCACCCAGCGCCCTTAAATTAATCTATTTGAGAGAGAGAGAGATCAAGAGGAGCGGAGGGAGAGGGAAAAGCAGATTCCCCCTGAGCAGGGAGCACAATTCAGGGCTCATTCCCAGGACCCCGAGATCACGACCTAAGCCAAAGGCAGATGTTTAACCAGTTGAGCCACCCAGGTACCCCCTAGAGTTTTATTCCTTTTTAGGGGTGAATTATATTCTATTGTATCTATACTATGTTTTGTTTACTCCTTAATCTGTTGATGGACATTTGGGTTGTTTCTACCTTGTGAATAATGCTACTGTGAACATGGGTGAACATGTATTTGAGTCCTTGCTTTCTATTTGTTTGGGTATATACTTAGAAGTGGAATTGCTAGATCACATGGTAATTCCATATTCAACTTTTGAGAAACTGCCAAAATGTCTTCCATAGTGGCTGTGCCATTTTGCATTCCTACCAATAATGCAGAAGGATACCAATTTCTACAAATCTACACCAAGACTTGTTCTTTCCTTTTCTTTTTTGGGGGGGGTAATAGCCATTCTAATGCATGCGAAGTGGCATCTGATTCTGGTTTTGACTTGTATTTCATGAATGATTCTTGATTATGAGCATCTTTTCCTGTGCTTATTCGCCATTTGTGTATCCTTTTTGGGGAAATGTCCACTCAAGCCCTTTGCCCACTTTTTAAAATTGGGTCAAATGATGTAATTTCATAATGTAAATTTGTGTAAGTTCTTCTTTGGTTATCTAATTCCTAGGCAACCTGGTGTCGGGAGAGACTGGGTTGGTCATGTTGACGCCAGAAGCTTGGCATAGCAGTTATTTCTATTATGAATTAAAATTTCCTTGTGTTTTATACTACAGTCTTCTGAGCCTGGCTAATGTGACTTCATGCCTAGGATATGGCTTTGCTCTTGAGGTGCTGGCAAATCAAGATTCTCAATGTGTGAGGCAGAAGTGTAAACCCAGCTCATTGTTTATTGACCACTGTGATGAAAACACCCCCTGAGGTTTTGGGGAGAGAGCTATTGGCTCTCCTTGTTTTTTGGTTTATCTAAAAGCTGCACTATCTAGTATATATAGTACCCACTAGCTACATGTGGCTTTAAAACTAACCTTTAAAATTAAATTGAAATTAATTAAAATTAAATAAAATGAAAAAGTCATTCCTATAGTCTCACCAGCCATCTTTCAACTACTTGGTAGCCACACAGGGCCAGTGTCTACTGTACTGAACAATACTGATATGGAATTTTCCCCATCATCTCAGAAAGTTCTATTGCACAATGATGATTTAGGAATTCATGCATTTTAACATGAGCATTGGAACCAGATAAGTAAAACAATAATAATAATAAAAAAATGACTGCAGCAGTAAGGAAAATGTTAGAACAGAATCGAAATAGATACTATAACTACTAGGAAAGAGTCCACTGGTATTCTCTGTTATAGAATCACTTGTAAAAATGAGCTTAAGACTAGTGTCATTGTCATAGGATCAGTGTGAGCACGGAGTGAGGATTACCAGCCTAGCACATGATAAGCATCGTAGAAGCATGTGACAAGCACAGAAATGCACTATTCAGATCTCCTGCTCACAGGAGTGCCGTTGAATGTGCTGTGCACACTGAGGCCAAGCTTCTTAGGGACCGCCACCAGCCAATAGCAGAGTGTGGCAGGGTGTTAGTGCCCCAGGGGGCTTTGACTTGAGGACTCCCCAGGGGTCTGGTCCACACCTTTTGGAACTGTGACGTCCTCCAAAACTCTTCCTCATCCAATCCATCCTCCTCCCTTCTCTCTTTCCACGTGCGTCAAACCTACAGCATGGTCTGAAGGCTGTCCCATCTCTAGGTCCTCCTACTCTTTCCCCCAAGACACCATCTGCATGTCTAATCTTGTCTTAGCATTGGCTATGTGGCAGACCTGAACTGAAGGAAATTCTTGCTTCTGTGAGCATTACTTTCTGGGAGACATATTGTCATCTTTTGCCACATGAAGCTTTCAAGCATCCTTCTTACATTAAAATGCCCACATCAGCTGAGCAAGCACTGTTTCTTCCACTTCTTCTGAGACCTTCACAGTGGGAAGCTCTTCTGAGCTCCCAGCTCTGACAGCACAGGCTGGTAGCACATCTTTCTGGGGTCCTCCAGAGGCGACTCTAATTTGGAGCTCTTGGAAGGGATGTTGTCTTCTGTGTTACATTCAGGTCTCTGAGACACATTCAAAATCCAGACGTAGCCCATCAGTTTTGCTCTTGGGTATAGGTTACCTACTTTCAATTGCTTTATGCAAGAACACCCTATACCTTTAAGCCATCAGTTTCATGGAAAAAGCTGGAGATACTGCTTTTCCCCTAGTTTCAGAACCTTCCGTTAACCTTACTGTCGTCTTTCCCAGCTTGGTCAAAACCCCAAATGAAGCCCTTCTGAGCACAGCACCTGAGCTCCTGTTTTTTATCTGTTGCCCAATCAATGCTCAGGCCTTTCCTTCTGTGGAATTTTACCTCTTCAGGTGTTCCCTTTCATCTTCCAGGGCCATGTCTATCCAGATTGTTGCCATTATTTACCTGTGCAATGCCCGACATAAATACCAGGGTTTCCCACGACCTGAAACAACCTACAGGTTCTGCAAGGTAAAAAGGCATTTGTAGCAGATCCTGGTGCCCCACCAATAGCCCCTTGGGTCCTACCACTGTAGCAGCCTGGCTTCCAACTACCAACATCTGCATCATTGCCAGAGGGTTTCTTCTTGCCCCTAAGCTCTCTGTCTATGTGTGCTGTAGGCCAGACAGCCTGAAGGGGAGTTCATGCTTCAGTTTCTTCACTGCAGGAACCCTGCTGGTGACTTGCTCAATGACACCTTGTTGGTTGCCTTCTGTTCCCTGTTTCACTGCTCATTCTCCTATTTGTTTCCTCCGATCATTTCCCAATAAACATCTTGTAGTAGAATATCAGGGGAACCCAAGCAAAGATAGTGTTTTATTAAGAAGGCAATTATCATATGATCTCACTGATGAGGAATTTGAGAAACAAGGCAGAAGATCATAGGGGAAGGGAGGGAACAAAATGAAACAAGACAAAACCAGAGGGGGAGACAAACCATAAGAAACTCTTAATCTCAGGAAACAAACTGAGGGTTGGTGGAGTGGAGGGGCGTGGGAGGGATGGGGTGGCTGGGTGATGGACATTGGGGAGGCTATGTGCTATGTTGAGTGCTGTGAATTGTGTAAGACCGATGAATCACAGACCTGTACGGTGATCCTCCTGAAACAAATAACACATTATGTTAATAAAATAATAATAATAATAAAAGAAAAGATGTCCCATGGCCAAATAGGTTTAGGAACTTCTAGGCTTAACAAAAGTAAATATGATTCCTAAATGTAAGACTTCAAAACACATCTGACCTATTAATTTACTTAGTGAATCTCCAAGGATGGGAAGTAGACAGACTAACCAAAGTTATTTGGTAATGTGTTAGTGTGGGATACAGTGCATGCATGCACGGGTATCTGTGATGTAGCTTAAGAAGAGCTACGATGTGATAACTGAACAGAATGTTTGGGAAGAGCATGGTTTTGGGGATTTTTTTGGTTCCGTTTTCTAACACAATTTTACACGAAATGTATAAGACTCATTAATTCCAAGGCACACAAACACTAAAAGCATAAACATATTTTCAAGAAGCAGTGGACAAGTTAATGAGCACTGCTCACTGTGCATTATGGAGCACCATGAAACCTAAGCACCCAGGGAATGGACCGGAAGGCAAGCTGGCCAGGACTGGCATACTCATGGAGCAGTCAATAACAGAATCTTGCTCAATGCTTAATTAAGCCGTTCTGATTGTTCTCCAAATATGAGAAAATGCATTTGGAGGTTCATGCTGGTCGTTCTGCCCTCCCAATTAATCTAGTTACAAATAGGTCCTTAGCTAATTCACTTTTTCGTTATTGAGGGGACAAATCATAACAGAGCGTGAACTAGAACTAATTTAGCATGGTAAATACTTGGAAACTGAAGTGGAGAAGAAATCAGGTTCATCTAAGCCCCCAGAGCAAATTCATTTCCTGTTTCAAGACCCTTGCCTTTCCTGGGGCCAAACGGGGGCAACTTATTTAGTATCCAAAGTAAGCCTCAGCCTAGGTCTGACATTCCACCACCTCTGGGGGGGTTTCAGGACGGTCTCACAGAATCTGCCTCCACCGCTGATGCCTCAATCAAGAGAGCAAACTGTTGGATCTACAGGTCAAATTTAACCTTCCACTAGTATTTATTGGGGGCCAGTATATGTGTTTGTGTGTGTTTCTCTCTCCCTTCCAGTCTTCCTGCTGCCATCCTTCCCTCTCTCCTTCTTCCCCTCTCCCACCCCACATCTCTCAGTCTCTCTTCCGAGAGAGCAGCCTCCCCCAAATCCTACCTAAAAACCAAATTAAATAAGCATATACATGTAAACTTAATAAGTGGATTTAAAACTCACTGAGCTTCTTCATGTAAAATTTTTTTAAAAAATCTTTCCAATTTTATTTTCTCTGCAGATATTAGAATTTTTATAAATCACACATTTGCATCATTTTAAGCAACATTTGTAAACATCTGTTTTTGAAATGCTTTTTCTGTAAGTAGTCTTCTTTCCTTCCTTCCTTCCTTCCTTCCTTCCTTCCTTCCTTCCTTCCTTCCTTCCTTCCTTCCTTCCTTCCTTCCTTCCTTCCTTCCTTCCTTCCTTCCTTCCTTCCTTCCTTCCTTCCTTCCTTCCTTCCTTCTTCCTTCCTTCCTTCCTTCCTTCCTTCCTTCCTTCCTTCCTTCCTTCCTTCCTTCCCTCTTTCCTTCCTTCCTCTTTGTTGGTTTTACTTTTTTTTTTTTTATCTCTACCACAAAAGCAGATTGGGAAAGAAATTTTCTATTCCTATCCCTCTCAAAACATAAGGAAATGCAGATTCAGAACAACAGTTTTTTCCATAGTTTGCCCTTTGAACATGGTCATATGTTGATGCGTAGGTTGTGCTGGTGGGAGTGGGAATGGAGGACTTTTTCCTTTCTCTCCTATTTCAGTTTACTTTCAGTTTTATCTTTTATTTTCCCCCTTCTCATTCTTATGGGTTTAATTTTTATTTTTAAAAATATATTGAACATTAGCATGTTACTAGAAGTCAAAAGTATACCTCAAGTTAAATTAGGGAAGTGCTACTCCCTTCTAAGTTCCTTCCTCCTATGTCCTCTATACTTTGTGAGCAATCAGCCTTCCTATTTTCCAGTTAACCCTCCTGGGTTTCTTTCTGAATTGTCATTAAAGCATCACCTTCATTTTCAAAGGGAGCGTTAACTTTTTCTTTTCAAACCATATGTTAGGTAGTATACCATTGTCAGTTATTTTTCTGGAACACTTGTCACTTTGATGCAGGATCGTAGAGCCCAATGGTCAAGAAAGAATTCTTGGGACATGTTACTGTGCAAAAACGTGTTTTTATGATAGCACAGGGGCAGGACATGTGGGCAGACAGAGCTGCATGGAGATTGTGAGGAAGGACGGATTATATACTTTCAAGCTTGTGGAGGGAGGGGAAAGGAGGGATAAAGTAAGTTTCCAAGGAATTTTGAAGAAAGGCTTTCAGGACCTTGAGATGCTAGCTGCTGTTAAGAGAATGTTACTTTTGGTCTCCAGCAAAACATCAGCGTAAGACAGCCATGAGTTTCTTGAGGAAGGTCACATGTTGCACGTCTCAGGAATCTATCCGTGGGCTGCAGGCTATTAGGAGATGCTAATTTAAACTACATTTCTCTTGCCCTTGTTTTCCTTGTCATTTCCCCCCTGAACAATTTTGACCTTTAAATCTTTAAGGTTGTTAAATGTGGAAGGTCTCATCTTCTGTAGCTTCTTCCTGCCTAGAGATGTGCCTACCTATGGGTCAACACTGGTCAGTCAGGGAACATACAGGGGAAGGAGGAGGCAGCCGAGTCCAATGTGGACAGCAAAGAAGTATCTCTGGTAAGGACCAGCTGTTGACATGAAGTTATTGTAGTGATGGAGTCTTGGCACCAAGTGGAGAAATATCAGAAAAAGCAACCTATTAGGATCAGGATGGCTATAAGAATGAGAAGTCCAACAAGAGACCCTTAATAGTTGACCACAGTCCTCCCAGGAACCAGGAACTTAACCAGTCCTTGAAAGAGAGGGAAGGATTCTGTAGAGCCTCAATTTGGCTATTCATATCTTTTAATAGCCCTGTGACATGTTTGTGGTAATCTGAAGTACACACTCAACACTCTGTTTAAATAAAGCATAGGTTCCTCCTTGAGCTGCAGTCATGATATCAAGGGCCATTCCAGTTTTGGAGGGCCATCTTTTCAATTTGTGGGTGACTACAAGTTGGGTCTGGTTAAAGGTGGCCACTGTATGCTTGGTTAATCCTCTATTTGCAATTTTATATCAACACAGGTGGCTCCTGGGGCAAATATGGCTAAGGGATAAAACCATCAAGAAACCCTCTGTTTGAAGTCTAACTTTAACAATACCCTAATTATGAGGAATCACTGGCATGTAGGAGAAGACTTGTCTGGGGACATGGGAGTCCCAAACTGCATCATCCGAACCAATCCTAAGGGAAGTAGAGCCATCCATTACCTCCACAAGTCCATAGTTAGCCCCACAGAGTGGGGTACGTTCTGGCCTTTAAGGAGCAATTTTGTCAAGGTGACCAATTGGTCAAGGTGATAGCTGAGTTATACAATTATTGGGGAATCCATCCCATTTCCCAGCTGTTCAAATAATCCTATGCCCATGGGGTCCTATTATTCCCAAAGAATAACAAGGAAGAAGACTGTCTATGCATGAGCTATTGTAGCAATTTCTCTGAAGTTTACCTCAAGTTGTCTAGTTTAGGCAAACAACAAACATTTAAAGACAATCAGAACTAGAATTTAGGGCGCCTGGGTGGCTCAGTTGGTTGAGCGACTGCCTTTGGCTCAGGTCATGATCCCGGAGTCCTGGGATTGAGTCCCACATCAGGCTCCCGGCTTGGCGGGGAGCCTGCTTCTCCTTCTGACCCTTTCCCCTCTCATGCTGTTTCTCTCTCTCAAATGAATAAATAAAATCCTAAAATATATATATATATATATAAAACGAGAACTAGAATTTAACATCTTCAAAGATGTGTTATTGAAACATAATTTTTCTCTCCCCAAATCACCCTTATTTTCAGAGACAGCAACGTCAAGACTAATTCATTTGAAAAGCAAGTTTAATTTTAACAAACTTGGCCTAATTATTTACGTAAGCTCGGCAAGAATAGTGATTGATCATACAGATCTTTTAAAATCTGCTTTGCTGGAACTTTTTATAAGGAATCTAGGTTGAACTTTTAGTAGCCTCTAAAGGCCAGAAAGCCAAGCCAAATACTTGCCACCAGACATGCCTGCAATACCTGTAGATTTGGGTGAATTCCTCTCCTCAAGTTCCCCAAAATATCCTGAGGTTCCTGTACCTGCCAGGAAGTGACATTCTTTACTCACCTGGTAAGGCTGCTGGGAAATCAGCAAGCAAGAGAGCAGGCCGACATTTCCAAGGGGCTTTATTGGCTCCAGAAGTCAACCTTACTTCCTCAAAGCTGTCTGGATATCCGAGTCTATGCAAGTTTCTCTCAAATATGACATTCCAGTCAAAGTCTTGGTAAAACAACCAATATTTACAATAGTGTCCTGTTACAAAGAGAACAGATTCTTATTGAACTTATGCAAACAGTTATAACTGCCCTGAAAGAAAGAATACTCACTGAAAGTTTCTGAATTTTAGAGGGTTCAGGTAGAGAGAAAAGTTAAATGCTTCAATTTCTTTACAAAGGAATATTTCATCTTATTTCTGTATATCATGGATATCTTAAGAGAAAGTTTCCTTAATCTGGAAGAGTAAACATTAGAGAACCCGCAATGTTTTAAGCAAGAGTCACAAAACTATAATCATCTTCAATTCATTTAATTCCATGTTCCTAATTCTTGTTACATTTGAAGACAGCTTTTAGTTAGTTGTGGAAATTCTTGCCAATTTTAGCTTTATGGTTTTAAAGATATGAAAAACCTGCATTTGTTAAAAAAGTCCTTTCTATGAATCTCTTTGAAGATGAAACTCATTTTGTAAATGACAAAAGACTACAATGCAATTGACAAGGAAATTCAGTTATTTCTGTAACATGTAACACTTCAATAATCAGATCAACTGATGACCTCATTTCAAAACATATTAAAGCTTCAGGAATTTCAAATATATACATACATATATGTGTATATATGTGTGTGTGTGTGTGTGTGTGTGTGTGTACATGAGCAGTTATAGCATTTACCCAAGCAATACAACCCAAGGCTAACCATTATTTGTTGGACAGTGTTTTCCAAGTAAATTAACATACCAAATAAACAAACCTACTTGGTCAAAAAGACTTCATTTACAACTCAAATCTTGGAGAAGTCTGTAAAAAAACCTCAGAAAGTTTTAAAGCACATGCCTAAATAGGATTATGGATTATTTTTTTATACGTTAATCACTATACATCACATCATTAGTATTTGATGTAGTGTTCCATGATTCATTGTTTGCATATAACACCCAGTGCTTCATTCAGTATGTGCCCTCTTTAATACCCATCACCAGGCTAACCCATCCCCCCACCCCCCACCCCTCTAGAACCCTCAGTTTGTTTCTCAGAGTCCATTGTCTCTCATGGTTCCTCACCCCCTCCGATTTCCCCCATTCATTTTTCCCTACCTGCTATCTTCTTTTTTTTTTTTTTAACATATAATGTACTATTTGTTTCAGAGGTACAGGTCTGTGATTCAACAGTCTTTTTGTTTTTGTTTTTGTTTTCCATCAACAAGTGGAAATATACAGTCCATGTCAGCTGGCTAAGACAGGAAACTTCCCTGAAATAAAAGGAGTTTCAGCAGCTGTTTGGGAATATTCCTTAAGGTCCCTGTCCCGAGGTAGGCTAATCAGAGAGAGTTGGCTCCAATTATCATAGCTATTAACCTGGGAAATGAATGAGGGAGAAGTCCCCACATACAGCTAGAGTAACCTGGGTATTAGGAGGAGCAGTGAGAGAGAGTGTCAGCATGCCCTTTGTCAGGGATGGCCTGTGCTTTCTTCAGCAACCTGGGTTTATTTGGAGGAGGGCTGTTTAGGCAATCATCCAATATATCAGGAGGGAGTTTATCAGCCTGGTTAGTGGCCAAACACATTCTGTAAGAGTAAGGGTCACCTTTAGATTGGGGTCTTGATTTAGGGCCATTCAAGGCTGGACATAGGGTACCTCCGTCCATTTGCTTTGCTTCCTGCAGAAGAAATCTAACTGATAGGTCAGACTGAAGCTTAATGACCCATTAATGGGCCAGTTTTCCTCATCTCCTAAGGAGGCCATGCAATGTTATAGAAGATCAGTTTAGTTTTTTAACTTTGCAATCTGAATTGGTTCCAGTAGGTTAAAAGGCATGCCAAGGGAGAGTCCTTAAGAACTGAAAAGCCTAGAGAAGGTCCATTACCAAAAATCCTCCTGACTCCCAGGTGGTATCTTATGCAGGATTTGTTGGAGGTTCCAGATGCCAGAATGACTGGAGGCGTCCCTTGAATGAAATCGCTAATCACCATCCTACCGTATAGGCCCCACAGGAGGGATGCTCCCGTTCCCCCACTCCCCATTGCCTCCTAGACTACCAATGGTTGCCAGTGAATGGACCGAAATACCACGCTGTGCTGTGAAGAACCCGCCATTTTTAACACACGGAAAACACCAGGAAGGTTTTACAAGGGGAAATTACCTAATTTTATAGCTTAAGTAGTCAGTAGGGGACACTGATAAAAAAAAAAATAGTAAAGATAGAAATCCACCATGATCTAAGGGACTTTCAACACATAGGGTCCTTATAGCCAACTTCCCTAGGAAACGTCCTGGTTGGGTTTTAATTCAGTCTGATACTGGTTTTGGCCGATTGCGAGAGTTCCCAGTGGAAGTCCTGCAGCCAGAAGCTGCTAGACAAGGGATGGGAAGGGAATCACATTAGACCAATGAGGAGGAAACCTCACAGGGGAGTCTTAGGATTGGCAGCCTTGTTAGTCACTTAGGTGGCTGTCCTGAGCCCAAGACAGACAACTTGGTATAAGAATAGGAATGAAGAGAGGACATCAAGTTTCTCAGTCTTAATTACCATTCTGGCCAGGGTACTAACTTCCAGCCAAAAGATAGGCTTTCTCCTCCCCCTGGAGGAGCCATAGGCTAGAGGATCAGAGCCTGAGCAATCCACATGGAAGTGTTTCAGTAATACCGTACTCCTTGAAAAGTCCCTGAAATGAAAGAAAGGGAAGAGAGTAACTCACCAAGTTTGCACTGGAGCTCAAAGTCAGATGAAGGAAGATGCAGAATCCCCACACCAGGGCCACCAAAATATGAGGCGGGATCCTCGAACCCAACAGTCAAGAAAGAATTCTTGAGACATGTTACAGTGCAGAAAGGTGTTTTTATTATGGCACGGGGACAGGACCCGTGGGCAGAGAAAGCTGTATGGAGATTGTGAGGAGGGGCGGATTATGTACTTTCAAGCTTGTGGAGGGAGGGGAAAGGAGGTATAGAGTAAGTTCCCAAGGAATTTTGAAGGAAGGTTTTCAGGACCTTGAGATACTAGCTGCTGTTAAGATAAGGTTAATTTTGGGGCACTTGGGTGGCTCAGTCGGTTAAGCGTCTGCCTTTGGCTCAGGTCATGATCTCAGGGTCCTGGGATCGAGCCCCGCATCGGGCTCCCTGCTCCGTGAGGAGCCTGTTTCTCTCTCTCCCTCTGCCTGCAGCTCTGCCTACTTGTGCTCTCTTTCTCTCTCTCTCTCTGTCAAATAAAGAAATAAAATCTTAAAAAAAAAGATAGGGTTACTTTTGGTCTCCAGCAAAACATCAGCATTAAGATAGCCATGAGTTCCTTGAGGAAGGTGACAGGCTGCATGTCTCAGGGATCTATCTGTGGGCTGAAAACTGTAAGGAGATTTTAATTTAAGCTACATTTCTCTTGCCTTTGTTTTCCTCATCAACTTCATAAAGAAAACACAGTTGATTTGTTTTTAATTTTGATCACCCTCTGAAATATTTTGTCATAAAATAGCCATTGGAAATCTATCAGAAAGAACAATTTTCCTGGTCATTCCAGACTCATTACAATGTGTTCTACAGATTCTGCTACTTTTGACAGGTTGTTGCAGACAGACTTGAAGATGGATCCTATGGGACCCTGGCCTCCTGGTGCACACTCCCCTGTGCGTTCCCTCCCCTGGAGTGTGGGCAGGAGCTTGACTTGCTTCCAACCAATAGAATCTGACAAAAGCGATGGGCTGTCCAGGCCATGATGTTACTACATAAGACTGTAACTTCTGTCTGGCTAAAGCCCCTCTCTGCTGACTTTCCCTTGCTGGTCTGGGGTTGAGCTGGTGTGTGGAGAGGCCCTTGCTGCCAGGACTGGAGGGCTGCCTTCAGCTGGCATGCAGCAAGGAGCTGAGGCCCTCAGTCTCAACGCCAGTGAAAAGCCAAACCCTGCCAACCACAGATCCTTCCCTGGCTGGACCTCAGAGGAGAGCTGGCCCCCCACTTTCCCCTTGATTGCAGCCTTGAGGGAGACACGGATACATCAGACCTGGCTAAGCTGTGCCTGGACTCTTGACTCCAGAAACTATGAGATAATGCATGTGTGCTGTTTTAAGCCAATAAATCTGTGTTAACTTGTTATGCAGCAATCAGATGACAAACGCACAGGTTCTGCCTTTATAAATGCAGCCAGCCCTTGCAGCTGTAGCTCGATTTTTTTTAAATCTTTTTTTTGAAGATTTTATTTATTTATTTGACAGAGAGATAGACAGAAGAGCACAAGCAGAGGGAATGGCAGAGGGAGAGGGAGAAGCAGGCTCTGCACTGAGCAGGGAGCCTGATGCGGGACTCAATCCCAGGACCCTGGGATCATGACCTGAGCCGAAGGCAGACCCTTAACCATCTGAGCCACCCAGGCGCCCTGTAGCTCGATTTTGAAGACTGCAGTGCCTGAATTTCACGGGTGAATTTTCAGCTACCTCCGTAATCCTCACCTACGTATTGTTATTACAATTCTGGTCAAGGCAGTCTCTCCATCAGGGGCTCCACCACACTGTTTCTCCGCAGACGTTTTTATTAAAAAAAAAAAAATTGCTCTTACAAAAATATCTTCCCCAATAAATCTTTCAGTTGGTGATTCATAAAAAAAAAAATGTCATTTATCCTACATCTCCTTACTGGAATAGAATCTACCAGATACATAAGCTGAGGTATTGGAAATGTCTGTGCTCTCACCCAACTATATAACTAATATTCCCCATCACATAATTTATTCTAACACTTTTATCTTTACAATTTAGTGATGTTCCTAAGTCCCTCCCAGGTCTGCTGGCAAAGGAAAGTGGTTTAATTTGTTGATATATATTGGTTCTTGTGTATCAGTGTAGCCATTTTTTCCTCGAGAGGATGAATGAGTATTTCCTTAATGAGGGTTTTGCTACTGAGACTTCAAAGGAACTTCTAAATAATTATCATTAATCTTAGTGGGATTTTTGAGGTACTGGGTATCCAGTAACTTTAAACACAATGAAGAAAAAATTAGGCAGCTGCCTTTAAGTTCTGGTGTTTAACTGTCTTAGATTTTTAGTTTTTAAGTGTTTTGCTGATTGTGATGGCATTAATAATTACCAGCTCAAGGCTCAATTATACACTTAGATGAGTGGCACTATTAAAGAAAAGTAGATTTATATCCATGTTGCAAATCCAGTGACTCCTGTTTGGTCTCTCTGCTTCCATCCCCACTCCCCTTTGTCAATTTTTAGCCAGAGGATCATTTTTTTTTAATTTTTAAAGTTTTATTTATTTATTTGAGAGGGGACAGGGATGGGGCAGAGGGAGAGATAATCCTGGAGCAGACTCCCTGCTGAGCGCAGAGCCAGACATGGGGCTCCTTCCCAGAACCATGATCATGACCTGAGCGGAAATCAATAGTCAGCTGCTTAACCAAGTGAGCCACCCAGGCGCCCCATTCAGCCAGAGGATCATTTAAAAACACACCCTGTCACAGCCTGGTGCCTCTCATCCTGTTCAGGGTAAAAAGCACAAGTCCTTACAGACCCCATATGACCTTCACCCTCATCTGCCCCGATGCTTGGACCTCAGCGTCCCCCTCCCTTTCCCTTCTCACTCACTTCTCCCCAACTGACAGGTCTCCCAAATTGAGTGAAGCAAGCTTCTACCCCCAGCCTTTGTAATTGATCTTTTCCTTTGTAAGATAACTTCCTCACTTCCCTTAGGGTCTGCTCACCTGTCTCCTTGGCAGAGGGGCCTCCCCCAGCCCCATACCTATACACATAACCATTCCCCAGACTCTCCCATCCCCCCTACTCTATTTTCCCTATACCGTGTCTCTCACTTAGTGCTTTATATACATGCTTGTTGTCTCTCTGTGAGAGTAGCACTGTTTTGTCCCTGTTATACCTAGACTGTGTATGACTTAGAGAGGGCGCTCAATAAATATTTGTTAAATACAGGAATACATTCAAGTAGCCTTCTTGATAACATTGATTTTTTTCCCAATGGTTTTCATCTCAACTTGGATTAGGCTGTCATTGTTTTTATCTTGTAATGGGGTGACAAAGAGGTCATACCAGGAATAGACATGTTAGCTGTCATCGTGCTGTGGTTCTCTTGTGATTGCATTTTTAGTATCTTTTTTTCTTTTTAAGATTGGTTTTGAAGACAGTCACTCATTTTGTCAGGGAGAATTTAGTTTAAATGAGATAATATAGTCCCTGTCTTCACCTAGCTGTCTATGTATAAATGCAGTACGGTGTGATATATGGGATTAAAGTAATGAAAGCGGCGTGCCTGGGTGGCTCGGTCAGTTAAGCACCCTACTCTTGGTGTCCACTACAGGTCTTGATCCTGGGGTCATGAGTTCAAGCCCTGCATTGGGCTCTATCCTGGGCATGGAGCCTACTTAAAAAATAAATAAATAAATAAAGGTAATGAAAGAAGGAAGGCCTTCAGTGTTTCAGTACAATACACTTGCTCCCTCAGGATATCTTGCATAGTGCTTGTGACCCTTGAGAATCTGGCTTTCACTCAGAAGGCAGGGGGGACTAGTCAGGAAGGTAGATTATGCCATGGTAACAGGTCTTGGTGGCTTCACATGATGAAAGTTTGCTTCTCACTTTCCGGAAAGACTACTGTGGTTCAGGCAGACCTTCTCTATGCTACTGCTCTGCCTCTAGGGTCACTGTGGTAGTTAAGAGAAGGCTGTGATCAGGCCTCTGTGGCCAGTCCTGTCGGCTGGAAGCTAGTCACATGACTCCAATGTGAATGCAAGGGAGGCTGGGAATTACAGATGGGCTCAGGGGTATTTGGTGAGATTAAAGATATCTGCCACATTTTCAATCCATATATATGAAATATTCATAAAGTATAATTTTTTCCAGTACAAAAATATAAATATTTCCCTTGCCAACTTTAATAGAAATTGTGTGTGTCTACCATGCTCTGGAACCCACAGCTAAAACAGTAATGGCAGAAAACCCATATTTAACCAAAATGTGATGTATCATCTTGTTTTGTCATTTCCTTCTTGGTCCTAAGATGGAAGAGAAAAACATCTGGTTAATGATGGTGTCTTTTAAGAGATTCTCTGGATAACCAAGAGCTGTTGCCATGTCCACGTAAATGCGCTTGTCACCTGTGTCTCCATCAGTAGGCTGGTCAATAATGTTAGCTAGGAGATTAACAAACAAAGGGAAGAAGGCAAAGGACATGCCCATGTTTATGTTTTGATTAGGCTCTGTTTCAAGATCAGTTCTGCAAATTATAGGCAGGAATGATTGCTAGAAGATTCTATTTGGGATGATTCTGCCTACTACGGGCAAGGAAGAAGGATTAAAAACATTTCTTCTTATGTGGTATATATATACAATGGAATATTATGCAACCATCAAAAAGAATGAAATCTTGCCATTTGCAATGACGTGGATGAAACTGGAGGGTATTATGCTGACCAAAATAAGTCAATCAGAGAAAGACATGTATCCTATGACCTCACTGATATGAGGAATTCTTAATCTCAGGAAACAAACTGAGGGTTGCTGGAGTGGTGGGGGGTGGGAGGGATGGGGTGGCTGGGTGACAGGCATTAGGGAGGGTAGGTGCTATGGTGAGTGCTGTGAAGTGTGCAAGACTGTTGAATCAGGGATCTGTAGCTCTGAAGCAAATAATACATTATATGTTAAAAATAAAAAAGAAGAAGATAGCAGGAGGGGAAGAATGAAGGGGGGGAAATTGGAGGGAGAGAGACTATGGACTCTGAGAAACAAACTGAGGGTTCTAGAGGGGAAGGGGGTGGGGGGATGGGTTAGCCTGGTGATGGGTATTAAAGAGGGCACGTACTGCATGGAGCACTGGGTGTTATACTCAAACAATGAACCATGGAACACTACATCAACAACTAATGATGTAATGTATGGTGATTAACATAACATAATAAAACAACAACAACAACAAAAAACCATTCCTTCTTCTCAAGGAAACAGAAAACAACAGACCAGAACTATTTACTGAGCATGTGCTAAGTGCTAAGTGGATGTTCTGGGTCCATTACAGGCAGCCCCAGTCAAAAGAGAAGGTGGTCAGTGGTGGACTGGATGGGAAACAAGCAGAGCTGTAAGCAGCAGGTCATGAAAATGGGAACAATACCTTCTGGTGAAAAGGGTCAAGGAAGGTGACTTCCACAGTGTGGGCCTCCTGGATCTGCAAGAGCAGACCACCCCACCCCCTCAGTGCCAACTTCACCCACGGGTGGTTTCTCTTTCTCTTTTACTTAACTTCTTAGGGTCACAGCTTTTGTGATGTGATCATTTCCATACACCACCTCCCCAAATGTGCCTGCACCCTAACATGAGAACTGGCTTCCAGCCCCCAAGGGGGTTCACATCCCCAGTTTTGGACAACTTCTCCCATAAGCCCTACTTCCCTGAGGAAGGTTTGGGTGGCTTCCAAGGCTTGGCAAAACTCCCTTCTAAGAAAGGGAGCATGGTCATTTTGTCTGAGTGCTGATTTACCCTCCCAGAGTGGGTCCAGGTGACTCGATCCTGATGGTGTTTAGAGATGCACTTCTCTACATAAGCTTCTGGAAGAGTGTGCTTCCCTAAGCTGGGCGTGTGCTGTCAGCCTCTTCCCAGGATGTACAGTGAGGTCAATAGAACCATCTGTGATCCCACGAGCCAGATGTGTCCCTGTCTTTTCTGCATTGGAGATGTGGCTGGTCCAATAGCAACAGCCATCACAAAATCCTCACCTCACCCCAGTAAAATGTGAGACCCATCCATAGCGTTTCAACCTTTGTTTTCACCTAACAGTCACCACTCTGGTTATTTATTGGTGGACTGCCTTCTCCAGCCCCTCATTATATCATATGGCCACACTGTCAGTCTTTGCATTTCCTACCTACTGACTCCTCCGGTTTCTGATAACTCTGAATATCTCCCAGTCTGTGTATTCTCAGTCCAGGTGGGACTGTTGATGGCATCTTTCCTCTTTCTACTGGCCAGGTTGGCCTTTTTAAACACTACTTGGTGTTAATGAACTGTGATTGAGCAAAGTTATAGTTAGGAGGGAGAGGGGAAGAAGGAATTCCCCCAGGGCTGCCTATCTCAGATCCCTACCTAAAGGAAAACATCGGGACTTAAGGGCTCCTGCACAATGGCTTACTAACATTACGACCACAGACATCATTTTATATATCTGAAACCCCAAATTTTTCTTCTATGTCTGTGGATAATAAAGCCTGTCCTGTCCCCATATGGTTGTTGTGAGAGTGAGACAGTCCACAACGAATGCAAAGGGCTGAAAGCGTAAGCTAATGTCATCACTCTATTATTGAGAAGGTCCTGGTGCTGGCTTTTAGTCCCTTCATTTAAAAATGTACTTACTATATTATTTACACACAACTTGCATTTATTATTTTAAAAAGTCCCTCTCCCTTTTCTGTGTCTCCTGAAAGCACAATAGTCAATGGACCTTCGAGTTACACTTCGTTGATGTAACCAAAGAATTGTACATGAGCTACTTGTCTTCCAGCTATTCAGGTAGCACAAAACTATTTGCCTGACACTCTTGAGCATTTCCGGTCATTCTCCTACTCCACTCATCTGCAGTATTAAAGGACCTTCCAGCGGAGCACACTGGGATGGAGGGGCATCTGCAGATTTCAAGGTTAGGGGAGAGGTTAGATGCAGCTGTCAGGATGAGTTTATGCATGAACATACCAGCTTTTTGCAGAAGCATGCTCTTCATACTGAAAATAAATGCCACTGGGTACAGAATCACATGTGTTTATGAGATATTAATATTGATCTTTGCATATCAAATAAAAATGGCCAAACAGGCATTTGAATGTAGTAGAATGACTATTGATTCTTACCACTCAGGGAAGTACATTTGTTTTGTCTTTGGGATTCATTCTTCTAAACTAATGTGCATGTAGAAGAGGGAAATGTGAATTTAGCATTTAGCATAAGAGACAATCTTGAGCATTTATTAAGCTACTATGTCTGGTGAGCTAAGAGAATCTATCTTTATTCAACATCTCTGTTTGTAAAACAGCAGTGCTTACCCCACACAAATTTCTTGGAGCTCTACTCTAAATGACAAAAATCAGTCAAGAAAATTCATTGGTAGATTTCTCCTCAATTACCATGCCAGGCGCTTGATTCTTCACTGGGCAGCAGAAGGGACTTATCTCAAGGGAAGTTGTGGGGAGGGGAGGGGAGGGGATGAAATTTAAAATAAATGCCGACTTAACTGTCACTCCCAACAACCATTTTGAAACTTACGGAAACGACTCGTTTTGCATATGTGTCGTGGTAAGAAAAGTCAAGCTGGCCATAGTGTTCAGTAAGTCTTTGTAGATTAATAATTGGAGTTAGCCTCAAAAAGGAGAGAATGGAGTGAGAGTCTAAGACACAATAGTTTCAGATGCCTATCTGATGATCACCCACGGTAACGTTCCCTTTCCTATCTGCTCAGAGAACACTGAAGCACTTGATCTGCTGCAAAAGGAGGTCCAAGGGTGATTTGAAGTCCTGGGTGGGGTCCTCAGGCCCAGAAATCAGGCATCCATGCCAGCTTAGACATATTTGCCTGTTTTGTCCAATGTCAAATATTGTAAAGCCTTGATTTAAGAAATTCCTGATTTAGAAAACATGCTTTGGATGTAGAGGAAATACATTGATTTTTTTAACAAAGATCCTTAAATTATTATTTATTAATCAAATGCATATTCTGTTTAAGAGGGTGGGCCACGACCTCTGAGAAATGTGGTACCTTATACTTTTTATTCAATAAGTTTCTATTTGCCTGATAACTCAGGATATGGTTATAGGAATAAAAACTATAGATGGAAAATAGTTAACAATAGTCAGTACTTGGCATTGAATCTCTTTCCTAAATTAACACCTGATTCTTTCATTCTTTAATTTATTCTTAACTTAGTTATACCATTTTTAAAAATTTAAATTCAATTAATTAACATATAATGTATTATTAGTTTCAGAAGTAGAATTCACTGATTCATCAGTCTTATAGAATACCCAGGGCTCATTACATCATGTACCCTTCTTAATGCCCATCACCCAGTTACCCCATCCCCACACCTCCCTCCCCTCCAGCGACTCTCAGTTTGTTTCCTGAGATTAAGAGTCTCTTATGGTTTATCTCCCTCTCTGATTATGTATTCTTTTATTTTTTCCTCTCTTCCCGTATGACCCTCTGTTTTGTTTCTTAAATTCCACATATGAGTGAGATCATATGATAATTTCTATTTCTGATTGACTTATTTCACTTTGCATAATACCCTCTAGTTCCATCCACATCTTTGCAAATGTCAAGATTTCATTTTTTTGATGGCTGAGTAGTATTCCATTGTGTATATATACCACATTTCTTTATCTATTCAACTGTTGATGGACATTTGGGCTCTTTCCATAGTTTGGCTATTGTGGACATTGCTGCTATGAACATTGGGGTGCAGGTGCCCCTTCAGATCACTGTATTTGTATCTTTGGGGTAAATATCCAGTAGTGCAATTTCTGGGTCATAGGGTAGCTCTATTTTCAACTGTTTGAGGAAGCTCCATACTGTTTTCCAGAGGGGTTGCACCAGATTGCATTCCCACCAACAGTGTAAGAGGGTTCCCCTTTACACACATCCTCACCAACATCTGTCATTTCCTGACTTGTTAATTTTAGCCATTCTGACTGAGGTGAGGTAGTATCTCGTTGTGGTTTTGATTTGTATTTCCCTGATGCTGAGTGATGTGGAGCATTTTTTTCATGCATCTGTTGGCCATTTGTATGTCTTCTTTGGAGAATTATCTGTTCATGTCTTCTGCCCATTTCTTGATTGGATTCTTTGTTCTTTGGGTGTAGCGTTGGATATATTCATTATAGATTTTGGATACTAGCCCTATAACTGATAAGAAAATAGGGCTTATCTTCTCCCATTCTGTCAGTTGTCTTTTGGTTTTGTCAACTGTTTCCTTTGCTGTGCAAAGCTTTTTATTTTTATGAAGTCCCAGTAGTTCACTTTTGCTTTTGTTTCCCTTGCCTTTGGAGATGTGTCTAGCAAGAAGTTGCTATGGTTGAAGTCAAAGAGATTGCTGCTGTGTTCTCCACTAGGATTTTGATGAATTCCTGTCTCACATTTAGATCTTTCATCCATTTTGAGTCTATTTTGGTATGGTATAAGGAAATGGTCCAGTGTCATTCTTCTACATGTGGCTGTCCAATTTTCCCAACACCTTTTGTTTAAGAGCTTGTCTTTTTTCCATTAGATATTCTTTCCTGCTTTGTCAAAGATTAGTTGACCATAGAGTTGAGGGTCCATTCCTGGGCTCTCTGTTCTGTTCTATTGATCTGTGTCTGTTTTTTTTGCCAGTACCATAGTTTCTTGATGATTACAACTTTGTAATAGAGCTTGAAGTTCAGAATTGTGATGCCATCAGCTTTGATATTCTTTTTCAACATTCCTCTGGCTATTCAGGGTCTTTTCTGGTTCCATACAAATTTTAGGATTATTTGTTCCAGCTCTGTGAAAAATGTGGATGGTATTTTGATAGGGATTGCATTGAATGTGTAGATTGCTCTAGGTAGCATAGACATTTTAACTATATTTCTTCTGCCAATCTGTGAACATATTCTTTGTGTCTTCCTTAATTTCTTTCATAAGTGTTCTGTAGTTTATTGAGTACAGATCCTTTCCCTCTTTGGTTAGGTTTATTCCTAGGTATCTTACGGGTTTTGGTGCAATTGTAAATCTGACAGATTCTTTAATTTCTCTTTCTTCTATCTCATTATTAGTGTATAGAAATGCAACTGATTTCTGTGCACTGATTTTATATCCTGCCACGTTGCTGAATTCCATGTACGAGTTCTAGGAATTTGGGGGTGGAGTCTTTTGGGTTTTCCATATAGAGTATCATGACATTTGTGAAGAGTGAGAGTTTGACTTCTACTTTGTCAGTTTGGATGCCTTTTTTATTGTTGTCTGATTGCTGAGGCTAGGAGTTCTAGTACTATGTTCAACAGCAGTGGTGAGAGTGGACATCCCTGTTGTGTTCCTGACCTTAGGGGAAATGCTCTCAGTTTTTCCCCATTGAAATATTCACTGTGGGGTTTTTGTATATGGCTTTTATGATATTGAGGTATGTTCCCTCTATCCCTATACTGTGAAGAGTTTTAATCAAGAAAGAATGATGTATTTTGTCAAATATTTCTTCTGCATCAATTTTAGAGGATCATATGGTTCTTGTCCTTTATTTTCTTAATGTGATGTATTAGGTTGATTGATTTGCAGATGTTCAACCACCTTTCTAGCCCAGAAATAAATCCCATTCGTCTTGGAGAATAATCCTTTTAATGTACTGTTGGATCCTATTGGTGAGTATTTTGGCCAGAATATTTGCATCCATTTTCGTCAGGGATATTGGTCTGAAATTCTTTTTGTTGGGGTCTTTGATTTTGGGATCAAGGTAATGCTGACCTTACAGAATGAGTTTGGAAGTTTTCCTTCCATTTCTATTTTTTGAAACTGCTTCAGAAAAATAGGTATTAATTTTTCTTTAAATGTTTGGTAGAATTCCCCTACGAGCCAATCACCCCTGGACTCCAGAAAGCCAACAGCACAAACTTGCCTTGCTCACCCAGACTAGGTTGTTTTTGGCCCTGTGTTTGGCCTGTGCTGAGCCTTCTGCCAGAAATTCCCCTGCACAAACCAACTTCCCCTACTCCTAACCCATCATCATCTAAGGATCCTTGCTGTTCCACATCTGTTCCCAGCATAGACAGCATATGGGGGCTGTGCAGGGTCTCAGCGCCACGACCTGAGGAATCTGAATCTTTCTGTGACAAGGTCTCCAAGAGATTCCTATGCTCTTTTAAACTGTGAAAGCACCATCGGTAACTCCTCCTCATCTATCAGTATTCAGCTCAGAGACCTCCTCCTCCGGAGAGCCCCCTGCCCTGCCACCCCACCCCAGCCTGCAGCAGGGACAGTTAGAGAGCTGGGGTGGCCCAGCAATGAGGGCACATGCCACCTTCAGGGGCACTTCCAGTCCACGAGCCTCTCTCTCCTGCTGCCTGGGACTCTGTGGGAGGACATGTAGTATTTGTCGTGGTTCCCACTGGTAGCACCGTCGGCTCCATCAGGTAGGACGTGCGCCCCCTTGGAAATCCTCCCCTGCACTCCAGCCCCTCCCGAAGCTGCCCCTGGGGTCCCTGTTGTGGGAGCAGCTGGGAGGTGAGACCACCTGCTCAGGAGGGCCATCGGGGACGGTGGAAACCTGGCGGGAGCCCAGATGGACAGACCTGCTCCACGCCGCACTCCTCAGAAAGCGGGCTCCCCACTGCGTGCAGTGGGTCCATGCCTTGCTGACTCTGCTCAGGGCCCCACGCAGAGATTTTTCCAAAATTCCTTGAGGACGCCCAGACAACACACAGCGATCTTACAGAAGGTGTGGGTCTTTCTTCCTGCCTCTCCTCTGACCCCCCAACTGCCCAAACACAGCCCCGATCTGTCCTCCCCCTCCATCTCCATGATGACCACCCCAGTGCCAGCCCCCAGGGCTCCGTGAAGACCCTGTGAGCCTCCTCCCAGAATCCAGCCCCGTCTCCCCCTCCCCTCGTTCCCTTGTCCCCAAAGCCACGCAGATCTGTGCAGAACACACATCACACCCGTGCCCAGCCACCACCCCCTGTCTCTAGGTCTACACCTGCCCCGGGCGTCTCTACCCTATACTAGGGAGAGCTCTGGGCAGCGGCCCTGCTGCCTGCCCCCTTCCCTGTCACTTATGCCCTGTTTCCCCAGCCCCGGCAGCACAGCCCTGCCTCGGCCTTTATACTCCTGTGCTCACTGCCTGGAACATTCTGCCCCCTGCTCTCCCAGACTACCTCCTGCAACCTTCATCTCAGCCTGAATGTCCCCTCTGTTTGTGGCCCCTGACCCCGGTAGTCGTCACCTTATCGGAATTCTCAGCAGAGCAGAGATTGCTATTCCTTGTCCCCTTGTTCTTGATTCCCTGGCCTTGCCCCCCACTCAGACGGAAGCCCTGCGGGTCCTTGGACCTCACCACACGCCGCAGGACAGTGGTTAAGACATCATAGAAGCTGTAGAGATACTCACTACATATGTGGTTGCGAATGAAGGCAAATAATACCCACAGGCACACTTCAGATCAAATAGAATCATGAGTGTACGTCCTTCTCCAAATTGCTCCTGGACCCTTTTCTGCCTGCCCTGTGCCCGAGGCGGACTCTCCTGTCTGCTCTCTAGGCCCTCTGGGGGCTGCCCTGCACCAGCAGTCCATGGGGGCCTGGAGGGCAGAGGGGGGCACTTTGCCCCATTCCCGGGACTGCCCCCCACTGGGTTCAGCAGATGCCACCTCCCTGGCCTCCCTGCAGGCCCAGGGGTGGGACCGCCTCCCCCTGTGGATGGAGGCTGGGAGCCCCCTCCTTGGTCCTGCCCTTCTCCCTGCTGCAGCTGGGGAGTGTCCCCTGGCCTCCTCCTCCGTCGCACCCCGTGTGGGAGAAGCGCTCCTGCCTGGGATCTTCCCTGGTCCATCGGGACACTCTGCTCTCTGTGCAGAACATCAAGGAGCCTGTCCTCTCTTTACACATTGCACACACACGTTTTTTTCCTTTCAGTAATTTATTTATCTACAAGCAATTAATAAAATTGTCAATTCTGTTTTTACATCTTCAGGTACTCACAAAGCAACTACAATAGTCTAGATTCTGCATCCTGCGGTGTGTGTGTGTGCCCGTGCCCACGTGCATGGGAGTGTATGCTTGTCATCAGGAGAACACTTTGTATTTTGACAGCTTAAAATTCATAAATGTTAAACAATAAACAGTATCTTAAACAAAACAAAGATTAAGAAAAAAATTACAGAACAAGGAAGAAATGGTTGCAGATTCTTAAGTTTTCCTATCTATAAATTTAAGACTAAACTAATCCTATGAATTTGGGACTAAAATATGAAGGACTAAAATATGAGTAGAGGACTAAAATTTGAATTTAGGACTAAAATATGAGTTAGGGCTAAAATTTAATTTAGGACTACACTAACTATTTTATACAGTTTGAGTGGGATGTTGTTTTGTTTAAGTTTTTTCTCTCTCTCTTTTTAAGGCAATCACATTTTATTCACATAAATACTGAGTCATTTCTGCGGAACTGTAACCCTAGTCCTAGAGCGCGGGAATGGTCTTGTTGAAAGTCTCTATCCATGTCCACGATAGAGGATGTCCTCAGGCCCAGTGGCATTAATTTAAATCCGAACACCATACCTAGAGCCTAGAGTTCTAAGGCGTCTGGCGGGAAGCTGTGTAGTCACGACAATGTGAACGAAGCTCTATGTGCACAGTCCGCGATGGGGTCACACGGCTCTCCCGCGGAGAGTCACTGTGGCGTCAGTTCCGAAATAGTAGGTGTTTCACCGGAGAGAGAGCCGTCAGACCTTCTTCACGGAGCTCCACGCAGATGCTGAGCCGGGCTGTGGCGGCTCAGAGCCCAGCTGCCCTGAGCCCAGGCAGCCCTGCAGGCGACCCCGGGGCCCGGGGCCCTCACGGTGGGCCTTCCCTCCCCCCTGGGGGCCCGATGACCCCAGGGAACCCCGGCCCTTCCCGGCCTGCGGGGGCTGTGGGCGGAGCAGCCGGACCCGGAGGGTCCCTCGGGACCGGCCGGCAGCTGGACTCCGCACCGGCTAGCATCCGCCTCAAGCGATCATTCTCTTTCCTTAGCTCCTGGATCTCTCTCTCTCTGGACGCAGCTTCCACCCAGCTTTTTGTGGCTGTGTCCTGATGGAAGAGGACCACCTTGCGATAGTAGGAGGTGGTTCTCTCCAGCTCCTTGCCCAGGTCTTGGGCCATCTTCTTGTAGAGGTTGCGCATCCGGCACGTGAAGTTCATTTCTCTGCACACGTCGGCCAGTTTCTTCTTCATTTCCAAGCACTGACCTTCCGCTTGAAACACTTTTCTGTGAAGTTGCAGGATGTATCGGTCCTGTTCATCCAGGGGGTTCTGAAGTTTCAGCCTCAGCTGCTGAATCTCCGGGTCCAGCTGGGAAGTTCCCTTCTGCAAAGGGTCCTCCTGGGTTTGCAGGCTGTGGATTTGTCGTGTCAGCCCCGCGGTCTCTCGCCTTTCTGCCCGCAGTTGTCTGGCTCTGTCTTGCTGTTCCCCTTCGGGACTCGGAGGGGACCCGGGGCAGCCAGCACCCTCAGGGACGCCCTTCAGATCCACGGGTGCCCGATGGGCGGGCTGATCGCCATTCCCTGCTCCCCTCTTTGGCTGGACTCCCCAGGTCCCGGCACCGGCGTGATCTGCAGGGAGGTCAGGCGGGGGGACGGCCTGCCGCCCGGGTCCGGCCCTCCACGGGGACCGGCTGGCCTGATCTTTCGGGACCGACTCCATGCGTGCCTTCGACGGCTCCAGCCTTTCTTCTCCCTCCTTCTCCTGACCTTTCTGCCTCCACCTTGAAACTTCTTGGTTGAGCAGTTCTGGTCCTTCTGGAAAAGGGGTGTTTTCACGCCAATACTTCCTTCTTTTCCTCAGAAGTTGCTCTCCATCCTTCTCTGATGTTCGGAGGATGGGTTTTTCCCCGGTGACCTGGGGAAGGTCGAGAGGCTGGCTCTTCGGTGCCTTCTTCGGAAAGTTGACAGTGTCCCAAAGCACCAACCTGCTCAGGTGTGTGCTCATTGCTGACAAGCACAGGGCTTTTCTCGGGGGAGGACTGGCCACCACCCCGGGTGGCCTGAGGGCGGCCTCGGCTTGTGTGGTTGGGCCACTCTCCTCACGGCCTGCTCCACACACTTCGTGGCAGGCAGAGTCCCTGTGGCCCAGCGCCTCCGCGCTTCTTCGGGTGAGTCGTCTCTTCACTAGGAAAACCAGCAGCACAGTCCATACCAGCACCGCCCAGGACAACACGGGGAGACTTCCAGAAATCACCAGCAGCGCCTCCCACAGGTGCTCCAACACCAGCTGGCAAAGGGATCCGGAGGCCGACGGGGGGCCCTCCATGGCTGCGTCGGGCTCCACAGCTCTGCCTCCGAGGGCCAGTGTCCTGTGGCCGCAACTGACCACCCAGAACCCTGTGGAGAGTTCCAGCTGTGAGGTCAACCGGTGCCCAGCAACCAGGGCAGAGTAGGTGGGCCGGGGGAGGGGCGGCCACCCGGGGGAAGCCATCCAGGTTCCAGAAAACAGTTCTCCCTGACTTTGCTGTGAAGTAGAAACTTGTCTCAATCACACAGGCCCTGGGGGAGGTGGGAAGGGCTGATCCCAGCCCGGAGCTCAGCCACTCTGGGCCCACCTGGCCCTGCAGCAAACCTGGGGGGCTTGGCTGGGTCACGTCCGTCTGTGCACAAGGGAATCAGGGCAGAGTGTTCAGGCCTCCGTCCTGGTGAGGTCCATTCTCCCGATCGGAAGTTTCCTCGGGCTGCAGGGCCTCTGGTCCTGTCTGCAAAGGTCCCAGTGATCTCCCTCCATTTTTAATTGCATCACATTAATAGCCTTTTTTATTTCAACATGAGTAGATTTTAGTTCTTTTATTTCTCCAGGAAGAGATGCTGTAGTGTCTTCTATGCTTTTTTCAAGCCCATCTGTTATCTTTATAATCATTATTCTGAACTCTAGTTCTGGCATCTTACTTATCTCCATACTGATTAGGTCCTTGGAAGTCAGTCCTGCCTCTTGTTCTCTTTTTTTGTGGTAAGTTTTTCTGTCTTGTTATTTTGTCCAGGAAGAATAGACGAATGAAAGAACAAAATACCAAAATGGCAGCAATGACCCCAGAGAAATACACACTAAACAAATCAGAAGAGATCTTAAACAAACAAACAAAAAAATTAAAATTAAAAAATCAAAAGGAGAATATAACCAGACAGGTGAATAGAATAGAGCAATACACTGACTCCTGTGTGTATTTTGGTCTGTTTGTTAGAAAACTAGATCCCAAAATTGTAAAATAAGAAAAACTTATGTGTGTACAATAATAAAATTAAATACAGTGAAAGTATAGAATGTAACTATAGAAATGAAAATTAAAAAAGAAAAAAAATGAGAGAAAGAAGAAAGGAATATAAACAGATAGGTGAACAGAACAGAGCTGTACATTATATCCTGAGCGTATTTTGTTCACTTTGTTTGAAGAAACTACATCTGAAAATTATAAAGAAAGAATAACTTATATATATACAAAAATAACATTAAATACATTGAAAGCTTAGAATGTAAGTGTAAAGATGAAAGTAAAAAAATGACTTTAAGAAAACAAACCAAAAAAAAAAAAAAAGACAAAAAAGAGAGAGAATATGATCAGATAGGTGAAGAGAACAGAACCATATACTAGATTCTGGGTGTATTTTGGTCTGTTTGTTAGAAGAAACTGCATCCCAAAATTGTAAAGAAAGAAAAACATATATATACAAAAATAAAATTAAATACAATGAAAGGATAGAATGTAAGTGTAAAAATGAAAATTAAAAAGATTTAAAAAAAGAGTTGATAAAGTAAGAAATTGGTTGAATAATGAAAAAGAAAAAAAATTAAAAGACTTTTCAATTTCCTATGGCTGCTATAATAAATTATCACAAACACGGTGGCTTGAAACAACAGAAACTTATTCTTTCACAGTTCTGGAGGCCAAAAGCATGAGGTCAAGGAGTCAGCAGGGCCATGCTGCCTCCAGCCATTCTAGGAGGGAATCCTTCTTTGCCTCATTTGTTCTGGTGTCTGTTCTCATTCCTTGGCTTGTGACATTGTCACTCTAATCTCTGCCTCTGTTGTCCCATAGTCTTCCCTTCTGTGTGTCCATCTTCTCTTCTGTTTGTTAGAAGGACACCTATCATTGGATTTAGTGTGCACTGGGCAATCTACGATGATCTCTCAAGATCCTTAACTTAATTACATCTGTGTACTCTATATCTAAATATGATCACATTCACAGGCTCCAGGAGTTAAGATGATGACATATCACTTTGCGGGCCACCTTTCAATGCACTACAGAAGTAATACATTCACTTACTATTCTTTTAGTAACTACAATCAAAGGTAAAAAGTGCACCTTTGACTTACTACAGACAAATATAAATTAGTGCCTCTGATCTTTTCCCAGAAAATATAAGGACACTAGAATACTTTAACTTCATTTACTACTCCCACAATCTACATATCATTGCTGAACTATATTTTATTGTATTTATTGTAAGCCTAAGAAGGCAGTGGAATATAAGAAATAATGCAGAGGATCATAGGGGAGGGGAGGGAAGATCAGAGAGGGAGACAAACCATGAGAGACTCTTGACTCCAGGAAAAAACTGAGGGTTGTGGAAAGGGAGGTGGGTGGGGGGATGGGGTAATTGGGTGATGGGATTTTTAAGGAGGGCACATGTTGTGATATGCATTGGGCGTTATATGCAACTAATGAGTCATTGAACACTACACCAAAAACTAATGATGTACTATATGTTGGCTAATTGAATTTAAATTTAAAAAAAAGAAGGCATTATTATTGCTTTACACAGTCAATACATGGGCAGCACAATAAAATGGACAGAAATATTAATTTTTGGAAGTATCTAATCAATGAATAATAATTTTTTTTCTTCAAGTGGAAAAGGGTCAATTGGACTTACTTTTTTAAGTGGATCTTTTTAATTTATCCATGTTTTTACAAATGCTTATTTAGTGTCTTCTCTGTGACAGGGATTGGGAATAGAGGAGCAAACATGGCAGACAAATTCTCCAAAGCTTGGGTTATAAAAACTGTTGAACTGGAATTTTTGCCTGGAGAGGATCTCTAAGATTATCCGGTAAAGCTTATTGTGCTGTTGAGGAATCTGAGGGTTAGTAGGTTGAATGACTTTCTGTGCCAGGAGGTCACACAATCAGAACCATGGGGTCCTTAAGCTCCCCATGTAGTGTTTCTAATTTCTAGAGCTGACATGAGCTACCCACTGCATTTGAAGCAGGCAAGGCTATGTGGGCACCAGCAGAAAAATGTTTTATGGACACAATGCATCTTCACTCTTTGGGAACTATCTCATAAATGTATATCTTTGGTCAAATATAATACCCATGACCGATTCTGGAAAAAGACAAGATCTGTGGAAGGTTCTCGTGGTGGAAAACTTTAATATGTTATTAGAAATGATCATAACAGTTAGTATCTCTTGAGCACACACAATATGCCAGGGGCTGTGTTAAGAGTTTTGTGGGGACATTTAGGTCTCATGCCAGCTTTATGAGGTCGGTGTCATGATGCTCAGCCCTCTTTTAGACGTGAGGACCCTGACACTAGCCTGTTCAGGTGGTGGCATGGTGAACGGTGCAAACAGGTGCTCACCTGGAAACCTGGGCCTTCTCCAACTCTAAGCAGTCCCAGATGTGAGTGCTGACCCACAGAAGGGGCAGCTGTTCTTTCCAGGAGTTCCCTGTGCTGTTCTAGCCAATCGCCAAGATCACACCAGTCCTCCCACAGAGAGACGGGGAGAGAAGAGTGGCCCAGTCCTTTCCCCCTTCTCTTAAATCTCTTGCTAGAATGCTGCCCTTGATGGTTCTTCTTCCACATATTGAAGTACTATTTTCCATCTAAATATGACCACTGCATCAGGAAGAGGGGGAGCTATGAAAACAGTCACTGTGTCCCATGTGGTTTGTCCACGCGATGCTGGTGCAGTGACACAGTGAACAGGGACAGATGGGCAGGAGGACTGCTGGATGTGTCGTATTTTAACCAAGTGTTTGCTCTTCCGAAAAAATTACCCCAGAGTGTTTGCTTTGCAATCAGGCAAGCACTTGTTAAAAATGCCCATATTTCTAAGAGGCATTAGGAACTGACAGAAACATGCTGCCATCACTTGTGAATTCACACCAACTGTGATGAATATGAATGAGAAGGAGCTGCAGTTCTAAATGGATCCATGCAGACGCATCACAGTGCTCTCGACATTTGACAAGCTGGTTCTCCAGGGGGACCTGCAGGGCGCGGGTTGGCAGTTGCTGGTGATGATGCTAAGTGCCACTCGGGACTAGAATGTCAGTATTAGTATTCTCTGCAGGGAGGATGCCAGCTTCGGGCTCTAATCACAAAGCCATATTGGTGCATTTCAAATATCACTTAGGTAAAATTAATTCTGATTAATTGGGCCCTATTCTTGCTTTTAGTTTGGAGTTGTTTGGTCTGTCTATAATTGGGCTGAGACACACCCAGTGGCTTTGAGAAAGATAAGGATAGGCTGGCTTTGCCATCAATGTGCTACAATGTGCCTCTTAATTAGGACCTTACATGTCACATGTCCTCTGGGAGGGACAGATTGCAGTATTATGGGCACTGATCTTTTTTTTTCCTTCACATTTTCTAAATTAAACTTTGTAAAATAAACTTCAGAATGTTAAAAAGTGAAGTTCCAAGGAATTGTGAGGGCCACTTTCCTCCTTTGCTCATGAGGGAGGCTGAGGCAGGATCTAAATTCTTTTCAAGGCCAATTCCATGACTCTAAGTCCCAGCACGTACAGGGGTGTTAAATACCTCCTCTGTGGCACAGAGAGGGACCTATGGATGCTCTCTCTGTTGCCTCCTCCTCTGGGAACTGTGTTAATAAGTAGAAGAAAACTAACACGTAACATCTAAAAATTAAAATGACTAACTCTTTTAAAAAATATTACATAAAAATGATAACAACAATAGTTTCTTACTATTCCTATGAAACAATTGGGAGCCCAGGAAGGTGCCTGGCCCCAATGCCATTAGCTAGAACAAATGGCCCAAGCTAGGGACATCCAAGGAGCTGAAGACAGGGGCCATCTCAGTCCTAGGGATGACCACACAAGGATGGACGCAGCTTCAGTCCAGATCTGGGAAGGGCCGGATGGAAAGTTGTCCTTCTTGGAGAGAAGTCTAATCGGACCCCAAGAATCAGGGGTCACTTTCAGCAAAATGATTTCACACATTTCCAGTGGGCAACTGACAGAGGCACACAGCAGACTTAAATCTGATTTTTACCTTATCAAAACTCATTGCTACTAAGGCAAGCTACAAAATGGGCAATGTTACGAAGAGTGACTGAAAAATCGGCAATATTCAAAGTCTTGACGTTAGACTTTCTTTTCCAAAATGCAGAAGTCATGCGTTCTTGCTGTTGTTTTGTTTTGTTTTGTTTTGTTTTAAAAGAGAATCTTCTCCCCCAGACCACTCTGCAACTCCACCATCCTGGAGGCCTAACATTAATAGCACGTGCGTCCTCTGTCTATTTTTCCTGTTCCTATAAATCTTTTCTAGGCAATTATACACACTTTGGAATTTTTGTTTGTTTTTACCAAAATGTTTTCTCAATTAATGTATCAAAGATCTCTCAATAAGTACGTGGATATGGATCTAGCCTCCCCCCACCCCCACAGGTTAGTAACAACAGGTACAATTTATTCAGAATTTTTACATGCTGTCTTACACAAGCATGAGGAGCAGGAATTATGCCCATTTCTCAAAGGGAAGAAATTGAAGCTCAGAGTAAGTGTTAACACTACACTGCTGGAGCTGGAATTCCAATTCGAGGCTATCAACCCCAAATGCTATGCTTTGAACCATTACATTATGCCATTCCTCAAAAGCATAATCCTTTAAAATCCTAGTTTCATATAACAAAAAGTCCTGAATGGCCACATATTTGCAGATAAAGACCTAGTTCATCTGAACACTTTTTTTTTTTAACTTTTTATTTATTTATTCATGAGAGACAGAGAGAGAGAGAGAGAGAGGCAGAGGGAGAAGCAGGCTCCCAAGGAGCAGGGAGCCCGATGCAGGACTCGATCCCAGGACCCTGGGATCATGACCTGAGCCGAAGGCAGATGCTTAACCATCTGAGCCACCCAGGCGCCCTCATCTGAACACTTTTAATAAAATTGTTTGTCTGAAGGAGACTTAGCAGCATTACTCTTTAGTTATACTGCTAATTAACCTTCACCTCTTCATAGCAAATAAGAAATAATACTGCTCACATAGTGGATCTATCTTTTATCTTCCCCCTTCTTTATGCATCTATATACACATATGTAAATTTATGTGAAGGTAATTATATCAGACGTGGTAATATTTGTAGTGCATTTTTAAAAAATTTTGTGCTTGTCTTTCCCACCCTTATCATCTCTCCTCTGGTGTTTCTCTCTGTGTTCACTTAGTCATATATAAATACACACACACACACACACACACACACACAGTTGTTTTTATGGTCTTTGTTTTGTTCTAAATGCAATCATCTAAATGCACATCTTGCTTTTCTTACCTGGCAATGCCACATGGTATTTCTGCAAGTCAGGGGCTAGTTCCCTAACTCATTTTTTAATAACTGTATAAACTTCCACAGCTAGTCGAGTTTATTCTGCCACTTCTCTCTTAATGGGCTTTCACTTGATTGTCATGTTTTGTCATGGAAACAAAGCTTTATAGACCATCCTTATACATGTATCTGTATATGATGATCTTTATTCTCTGGAGTAATTCCCTAAGACTGGGATTGGTGGGTTACAGTTTTTGTTTCTTTTTGTAGAATGCAACTTTTTTTTTACATCATTGGTTTTGATATAATGTTCAATGATTTGTTAGTTGCGTATAACACCCAGGGCTCATCACATCACGTGTGCTCCTTAATCATCATGTTTTCAATCATATGTGGAATATAAGGAATAGTGCAGAGGACAATAGGGGAGGGGAGGGAAAACTGAATGGGAAGAAATCAGAGAAGGAAACAAACCATGAGAGACTCCTGACTCCAGGAAACAAAGTGAGGGTTGTGGAAAGGGAGGTGGGTGGGGGGATGGGGTAACTGGGTAGTGACTCTGCATCTTAATAGGTTATTCCAAGATCACATTCCAGAAGGAGGAACCAACTCATGCTCCCACTGGCTACGTTAGAGTTCCCATTTGTCCACATTCTCAACACGGTCGAGGGCTTTTGCTTTCTAATATTTGTCCATCTAAAGCTGTGTCACATTGTCACGTACTATTGAGTTTGAGTATCTTCTCATATTTGGTGCTCCTTTGAATTGGCTTTTCTGCGAACCAATTTTCTATTATGTTATTTATATTCTCTTACCAATATAAGACCTTTTTATTATTTTATATTTTTTCTAAGTCTGTGGCTTCTTGAAACTCTGCTTATAGTATACATCTCTAGATATAGATATAGATAATGTTATCACTATAAAAGTTTTCACCTTGCAAGGGGGAAGCATCTGTCTTCATCTCCTCCTAGATTTCCTCCCATGGGACTCGCTCTCCTCTGGATGATGAGGCTGGGACCGCCCAGCCAGGGGACCCTCAGAGCACAGGGAGATGGTGAACGGCCGCCAGGGGCCACCCACGCCCCTCTCACCACCATGCGGAGCCTTGCTCTCCTTTCAAAGTGGGCATGGATGGAGAAGTAAGTGGGGGGATCCAGATCTCTCTCAGCATCATGGCTTGGACCAAGTAATCCAGAGGAACGGTGCTAAGGACCTGAACTGGGCACTAGCAGTGAGAAGGAAAAGTTAAGGGAAATGATAAAAATATCATTATTTCATACCTTTTTCTTATTAAAAATCTAAATATTGCCAAGAACTTTGTTAAGTACCCCAAATAGTATTATTGAAATTAAATGGATGACAGACATTTTCTTTCTTTTTTTTTTTTAAGGATTTTATTTATTTTGAGAGAGTGAGAGAGAGCACACACATGTGTGAGTTGGGAAAGGGGCAGGGGCAGAGGGAGAGAGAGAATCTCAAGCAGAATCCATGCTGAGCACGGAGCCCCATAGAGGCTCGATCTCATGACCCTGAGATTAAGACCTGAGCCTAAACCAAGAGTCAGATGCTTAATCAAATGAGCCACCCAGGTGCCCCCAGACATTTTCTGGAGATGCAATTAATTAATACCATGCGGTATTTCTGGGGTTCACTCCCTTCAAAATGTCCTCCCTTGTTAACAGTGGGTGAAGGTTTCTTGCCTCGCTCTCGACTGCCACTTTTCTCCAAGGCAGTGATATTTTCTTATCCTTTGTGTCTCCACAGTAACTCTACCCTCTGGACCCCCAAACACACACACACACACACACACACACACACACACACACACACACACACACCTCTCCTAGCTACCTGGAAGCTCTCTGCAAGTCTGCAGGGAGAACCTGTCCCTCGGGGACTCCTTGGTTTTAGTGAGCAGCTGGTACTAGCAGGAGCCACAAGGAACTGGCATGACCATAAGGCCTGGGCACAAGACAGATGCCCTGTTCTTACTGGTGCCACATCATGGCTGTTGGTTTTCCATATGGGCTCACATATCCACTCAGCAGGAGACACTGATGGGATTTTTAGGGGTTCATAAATATCCTCTCTTTCCCACCAGAGTTATGAACAAACAGGAGGGCAGACACAGAAGCAGACAGATGGAGACCAAAACATTAATTTTATCGCTCATCAAAGGGAGGTCGTTTGATGTAGCGCACGCCTTCTCCTGATGGGCTTGTTGTCTCTCTGCATGTCCCTTCTGCCAACTGCTTTTTGGTGCAGCTCTCGACAGTAGAGTTGGGATCTCCAAGTCAGAAACTTTACCCTATTGCTGCCTCCCATGGGTCCTAGGTGGAGAGGGAAGAAAGGAGATCGAATCCCTGTTGTTTCCAGTCTTCTAAGAGATCAGCTTTACGCAATCATGGAGCATAAGCCAATGGCAGTCACCTGCTCCTCCTTGGTGAGCAATCAGTGAGACTGGAATAAGAGGCCAGGAGTCATTCCAGTAACATTCCCTCCACAGGTAAATGTGGGGAATGGGGAACTAAGGGTACCCCTGTGCTTTTTGTTCTCTTAACCTTTGGGTCCGGGGGTGTCCTGCCCTGCTCTGGTGAGTTGTGCATCTGGCCAGCCCTGCTCCTGCCTTCAGCAGCCCACATCCCCTTGGGGTATGTTCCTGGAACTGCCACTGGGCAGTATATATTTTACTCCCAGAAGCTGTCAATTGGGTTGAAGTAGTGAAATATTCATATTAATTTTGAGCCACGCTGGAGTCAGGGCTGGAAATTTATTCTTTTCTTTATTTCTTTGCATTTTTCCCCCCAGCCATATTGCCCAGTGGAGCTTCAGCAATGTGATTAAATGTCAACATTAAGATGATCTGGGAATAAAATGTTAACAATCTGGAGATGGCTCAAGTTGAATACAAAGCCCTTCTTTTATTAAATTCTGTTTTAGTAGGGTAGACCAGGTTATGCTGCAGTAGCAAGCAAACCACAGATATCAGTGGATTAATACTAGGGAGGTTTATTCCTGAGGACCTCACTGGCCAGCTGGGGGCTCTGTTCTGCTTCACTGTGGTCTTACTCTGATACCTGGCTGGGAGAACAGCCACCATCTGGAATATTGCTGGCCATATGCCAGAGGGAGCACCAACCTTATCTAAGCACACACTGGTGCCTAAAGCTTTCACTTGGAAGTGACAATGTCTTTTCTGCTCACATGTCATAAGCCAAAGTAAGTGACATGGCAATGCTTAAGTTCAAGAGTGGCACTGAAGCCCAATGCTCCCACGTGCCTGGAGGACAAGAGCCAGAATAGTATAAACAGCTCTAAGGACCAGGTTTTCTTTCTTCAGGAAGAAATTAAAAGCCACAAATATTAAATATTCTTCTAAGATAAAGTTCAACTAATTTTGTGTCCGAAGTAACAAAGTTCAAATTTAAATATTCTTGCCCTTTGGAAGTCAAGTCCAAAGTCTATACATAATTCCTAATTTTAAATTAATGTTCAGTGAAATTAAGGCCCTCTTGGATTTCTTTTTGTGTTCATTAGAGTCTGGGATTTTCCAACAATCATGTGTGAACCAGGTCACCATCTATCACGATGGGCTTAATGCCTCTGGGCCTCGAAGTTGAGTTAGTTCCATTTCTCATTTCCCACTTTAAAGAGTATAAGGTGGTTATGGGACCCACAGAATCATCACAGCACTGACTTTATGTCACTAACTAACCTCAAGTCCTAGGGAGATACCCCACGTGAAATGTGGCTCTCAAGACATCATACTTGGTTAAATCTTGACCTGTATTACTGATAGCAAATATGAAGTGGACACTCCATGGAATCTGAGAGCAGGTTCGTGGGCAGAGAAAAAAACAGCATCGATGGCTTCATCTTCACAGGATGCTATTGGCACCAGCAAGAGGTCAATTGTGGCACTGTTTAACCTGTGGAGGAGGCATTTTGGAGACTCATTTGGGACAATGCTATTTTCTTGCAGAGCATAAAATTTGGGGTGGTGGTAGCTTTTCTTTCTTATCTTTGCATTTCCCCTATGAGGCTTGTGTTTAATGTCCCTTAGACCGCTTTGAGGGTTGGCTTTGTCCAGTGGTGTGGTTGCTCCCAAATCTTATGACTACACATTTTAAGTCCTGTGACATAGTGACTTGCTTCTGTTGCCTCTTGTGGAATTGCAAAGGTCCAGGAAATCTGGCTTCTGGGGTTGATTTCCGCCTGGTCCTCACATTGGTTTTCAGTGAATCAAAGAGCCCTTAACTGAAGGGTTCAAAAATCAGTGTTAACATTTCAAAAACCTGTGTTTCTAGAGCATAGTTCTCACCTTTGAATGTAACTTAGGAAACTTGGGGAGCTTTAGCAATCTTGAGGGCCACATTGCACCATAACCAATTATGTCACAGTCTCTGGCATGGTGTGATGGTTAATTTCATGTGTCAACTTGGCTGGGCCACAGTACCCAGATTTTTGGTCAAACATCAGTCTGGATGTTGCTGTGAAGGTACTTTTTTAGATGAGATTAACATTTAAATCAGTAATAGACTTTGTGTAAACAGATTATGCTCTGTGATGTGGGTGGGCCTCAACCAGTTAGTTGAAGGCCTGGAGAGAAAGATACTGACCTCCCCTGAGCAAGAAAGAATTCTGCCAGCAGATTGCTTTTGGATTTGATTTGCAAGTCTTCCCTGGGGCTCTAGCCTGCTGGTCTACACTGCAAATTTTGGCCTTGCCAGCCTCCATAACTACATGAGCAATGGAGGTGATGGTAATTGTGGTGATAGAGGTTGTGGTGATGGTGGTGTTACTGGAGGTAATGGTGGTGATTATGGTGGTGGTAATGGAGGTGATGGTGGTAGTGGAGGTGATAGTGGTGGTGACGGTGGTGGTGATAGAAATGGTGGTGGAGGTGATGGTGGTGATGATGGAGGTGGTGATGGTGGAGGTGATGGAGTGGTGATGGTGATAGTCATGTTGGTGGTGATGATGGAGGTGAGTGGTGATGGTGGTGGAGGTGGTGATGAAGGTGATGATGGAGGTGATGATGATGGTCATGGTGATGGTGGAGGTGATGAAGGTGGTGATGGTGGTAGTCATGATGGTGGAGATGATAAAGGTGAAGTGGTGTTTGTAGTGGGGGTGATGGAGGTGATAGTGGTGGAGGTGATGGAGGTAATAGTGGTGGAGGTGATGGAGATGATGGTGATGATGGAAGCGGTGATGATGGTGGAGGTGATGGAGGTGGTGACAGTGGAGGTGATAGAGGTGGTGAAGGTGGTAGTCATGCTGGTGGAGGTGATAAAGGTGAGTAGTGATGGTGGTAGAGGTGATGAAGGTGAGGTGGTGATGGTGGTGGTGGTGATGGAGGTGATGGGGATAGTAGTGCTGGGAGAGCAATAGTGGTGTGACACTCAGAAGCCCTGGACAAGGCACATGGTAAGGAAACGTTAGCCCTTCATTTTCTTCTCCATGCCAGATGGGGTTTGGGATAATGACATTGCTGTTCCCTTCGTCTGACGCTACCAATTTAAAACTGGATCCTCAAACTGGATCCCAGTGCCCCTAGAAACACAGAGAACTTGCTGATTATAATTTAAAATCCCTGCCTACAGACTGGGCTGAGATCACCCAGAAAGCAGTGATTATTGTTCCAACGCCATTGCCAAGAAAGCACCAGAAACTGGGTATGCTGCACCCATGCGCTTCAAGAGCAAGCAGCAGCCATCTGCAGGGTGAGACCCGTGTTACCAGTTTGAAGGGGCAGGGATGTTAAGGTTCCCCCCTTGTTACGAGCAGCTCTGTCCCCATGAACACCAGCCACTGGCCACAAGCCCAGGCCCTGTATGATGGTGGAGGGGACAGCCATCGCCATTTGCAGCATTTCCCAGCAGCTACTTGTCTCCACTGCACCACAACCTTTAATCTCACCAACTCTCCTTTATTACTCAAGGTTCTGGCTAACATCCCGAGATCTACACCCAGGTTTCTCTATACATTCCATATACCAAATCTGGGGACATTAGGGGATCAATAAGTAATGCCCTTTTTTTTTGCCCACATGATTTCTGACCCAACAGAATACACAGAGCCAGACTTCAAGGGATGAATGGTCAGTTTATCAGCGATGAGAGCTGGGTGGGAGAACCTGGCTTAGGCAGGTGATCGCTCAGGCTGGTTAGTGTCCTTGGCTTCAGCCCTTCCCTTCTGGACTGTCTTTGGTTCAGCCCACCCAGGCTTGTTCCTGTCTCCCAAACAGATTCACTGACTCAGGACTACTAGCTCACACTGGCCGTGGAAGGAGAGGCACGAAATTCATTTGTTTATTACACATTCATTCATTAATTCATTTACCTGACAAATATTTACGGAGCTGGGTGAGACATCGCACATCTTGCAGACCCTCCAGTGTTCCGCTGCCATTGCTCAGAGCACATTTCGTGGGAATGGTTTCCGACTCCCCCTTTCCACCCCAGCTGGGAGCTTAGTGCTTAGAGCTTTGTAAAATTAGTGAATGAGGTTCCAAGCCTGGGTCACTTGGGGTGTGATAGTGTTTGTAGATGGAAATAGAGGTATTGGAGAGGTATTTGTTTTGAGGGGAAAACCGACACATCCGGGTTTCCACCTTGTGAAATGTTGGGAGCTCTCCACATCCTTTGACCCACATTAACAGTCACACCTTGCATCAGTTTGTATGCATCCTTGTTGCCCCACCTTTTTTAAAAACCTATTTCAGTCTTTGAAGATTTTAACCCATCTTCAGTCTTCTCAATTCCTCATTTCTCCTCCAACATACAAACTTTAGGACAAATATAATCCCCCCCAAGTCGACACATAGAGATAATTATGCTGTCACTGTGGGGATGACTCGTTCTGTGAACTGTCATCAGAAAGATTATAAATAAATCCAGGACAAATGAAGCTTGTTTGATACCAACAAAGATAATTTGAACTATGACTGAAGGAAAACTAGTAAGCATGGTAGACCTAACAGCACGGAGATGGGTGAGGAGTGTGGATCCACGTCTGTCTCCCTCTGAGGCTTGGGCTCCTTTAGGTGACATTGGTAGGCTGTGATTTCACTAACAAATCACTGTTTACATTCTTGCCCCTAGGATCATCATGTAATTAACATCTCTGAGCAAATGATGTTTTGTCACTTAAATGTATGTATTTCACTGCTAAACGGGAACAAACAGCCACAGTCTGATTATTAAGGCTTCGTATTATGAGTTGATAATGTATATACTTTTGGGCTTTGACTTGGCACCAGTATTTGAGATACAAATTTAGTTCTCTACAGGGTAGAAGTTTGCTGTTTTTTGTTTTTTGATGTACTTTGTCAGGGTGAAGGAATTGGTGGGTGGGTAGATTTGCTTCAATTTGCAAATTCCACCTAAATTTATCCAAGCTCTCTGTTTAGCAATTACTTTGTCTTCGATACCATTCTGATACACTCTATTAATCTGTCAAACCACAGAAGGCTGAGCAAAAGCAGACTCCTATCTTGTAGAGATAGTTGGGTCGGTTGAAGTCAAAATTTTATTGGTTTTGGCATAAAAGCTATTGGAAAAATTTGTAGAATGAGGAATAGTTACGATGTGATCTTTGAAACAGATTTCAAAGATGAAAACAGGACCAAATTGGTTTCTGACTATCAAATATTATTCTTGCCAAAAAACTATAAGTTAAATTGGTGCACAGATATATTTCCATGCTCTTTAAACCATTGGATATAAAGTGATCAAAACTCTAAGTCTCAAAAAGAAAGACTTAGCAATTATTAAAATACTTGGTTGTAGTAAGTTTCCTTTGGGGTGTTAAATAAGTAATGTCTTCTAGTGTTGTTCTAGAAAGGATAATGAATAAAATGATCCTTTGTTCGTACCAAGCAGGGTTTGCAGCACTCAATAAGGCATGGCACCCATGTCAGCACTTAGGGCCACTGAAACACAGCACCTCAAACTTGATGGCTTGAACAACAAACCTTTATTGTCTCATAGGCTGGAGGCTGGAAGTCCAAAATCAAGGTGAGGACAGGATTTGGTTGAGTTTTTTGTTTTGTTTTTGTTTTTGTTTTTGAGGGCTATGAGGGAGTCTGTTCCAGGCTTCTTTTCTAGCTTCTGGTAGTTCTTTGGCTCACAGAGACACAACTCCAGTCTTCACAAGGCACAAGGTGTGTATGTCTGTGTCCCAATTTCCCCTTTTTATAAGGACATCAGTCATACTGAATTAAGGCCCACCCTACTGTAGTATGACCTCATCTTAACTAATTACATCTGCAAAGACCCTATTTCCAAATAAGGCCACACTAAGAGGTTAAGTCTTCAACAAATGAATTTAGGGGACCCAGTTCAACCCATCACACCACCCTGGTGATGCTTGGGCATCTCAGGAAATGCCTGACCCCAGGCTCTGCATCCTGTTCTGTCACCCCACCTTCTCCACCTGCTCTTGCTGTGCCTTGCTTCCATCTCACTGCCTAGACCCCTGGACTGGCACTTGGGTTGGCTGTTAGCACCTTCTAGCCACCCCTTGAGGCCTGCTCCTCCCTTCCCAGATTCCAGGCCACCTGGACCTCGAGTAGGCGCTGATTCTAGGCCCCCACTTATTCAGAGAGAGAATTGTGTATTCTTAATAAACCACCAACCTGCTTCTAGACAGGTTGGGGAATGCTAGTCCTCAAGAAAGAGCCAGGAGCAAGGGACACAGAGACCCAGCCAGGCTGGCTTATGGCTCTTACTTTGGAACATGATTTGGTGCCTGTTTATGAGCACATTGCCCTAAAGGCTCCTCTGAGCTTAGGAAAGGTAAATTTGATAAAGCATAATATTTTACTGAGATCATTTTTAATATTTTACATCCCTAGGAAAAAAATTGTACCTAAAATGTCCAACCTGTCAGACAAAGAGCTTTGCCTGAAGACATGATCACACAACCATGCTGTTGACAACGTGAGCTGTGAGCACACCAGGAGGAAAGCAAGTGGGACATGCCTGGAGATGGAAAACCCAATCTTTATAGTTTGAGTGAGGCACGTAGTTTCATGGGAGGTTCTCAGTGGCATCTTCTGTTTTTCTTTTTTCTTTTTTTAAAGATTTATTTATTTATTTGAGAGAGAGAGAGAGCACACAGGCATGTGAACAGGGGGAGGGGCAGAGGGACAGGGAGAGAGAAAATCCTAAGTAGAGCCCCCTCTGAGTGCAGACCCTCACCCAGTGCTAGATCCCACAACCCTGAGATCATGACCTGAGCAGAAATCAAGAGTGGATGCTTGACTGACTGAGCCACCTAGGCGCCCCGCATCTTCTGCTTTTCTTAAGCTTTTGATTAAGGTCTTAGGGGTGTAGACACTAATGGGCAGAAACCCACTCACCCATTGCCTAGAGCTGTAAGTGTAATGTTGTTGTAGGTAGCTGATTTATATGATCTCCTGGTCTATTGTGTGTGCCATAGCCAACCTTACACCTCTGCTCTGTAAAGAATTTGGGTCACTTTTGACTATGCAAGAGCTTGGTCTGAATATTTAGGTTACCATGCCTGCTCCAGTAATACTTCAGTGTTCTTTCTATGGTTTCAGAAGCTATGAACTTTACTGATCTTGGTACATGATTCCTGAGAAAGGGTTTGCTTAAATAAATATCTCAATATCTGAATCCAGAATTTCACTATTTGACCAGATAGCTGAAGGATAACCCTCTTATTCCTTAGAACATTAAAATCTGAGTTGCAGTTTTAGTTTACTTTATATTTATTTTGTTTTTCATTGATATCAATGATAATTTAATCTTCTCAGTGGTTTCTCATGGTTGCCATGCACAACAGTTATTTTGACATGCTCCATATACCTCTCTGGGTGGACTGACAGATGCTGACTTGGATGTAGAAGGTGTATAGCACTGAATTTAGTGCATACGTTCCCAGAACTTGCTTTCACAGAGATCCTATGATGTTGCTTTTAGAACATTTGAATTTTCATCAAGTTGGAGTGAGACTCCTAAGGGCCATTTGGCCAAGGTCGGGCACCAGCCTTCCTGCATATTTAGGGTACCAAAGCCTGAGCCCGTCTCTGTCTCTCAATGAGTGTTATCCTTACCTTCCCCAAACCCTCCTGTTTGGATCATCTCAGTCACCTTTGATTCATTGGGACCACCCATACCTGTATGGTATCACTAGTCCAGACCACATCAGTTTGCATCCACTTCATTATCCCAGACTCCTTCTTTGTAAAAGCTGCAGGAAGATGTTTCTCTCCCCACTGAAATGATTTGTGCAAGGTACAGGTATGGGGTAAGTATACTGACTCTAAAACTCTGGTTCTCAACCAGGGACAAGTTTACCTCCTCTCCCTAGAGAATACTGGGCAACACCAACAGATATTCTTAAGTGCCATGACTGAGGGAAGAGTGCTATTTGCATCTATCGGATAAAGGCCAAGGATGCTGCTCAACATCCTATAATGCACAGGACAGCTCTCTGCCCCCCATGACAACCCCAAATGTCAACAGTGTGGAGGTTGAGAAAAGTCGTTCTAAGGAGAAGACATTTTGGCAAACATGACACCAGCCTATAATCTTTTCCAAGCTCTCTTTATGTTTGAATGATAATTTGGAGTCCTGACTTCTATTAAAAATTGCATCTGAAAAATAAAGTTCCTAAAAATTTCCTCCATGGTGGATTACTTTCTTCATACAATCTCTTCTCTAATATGTGCTTTGAAAACTTCATAATCCATTGGTTGGATCCAGTAAAGGTGGGAAGTGAAGGTAGGAAGTGGGTGAAAATAAATATATGAGATATTAACTCTGTACCTGGAAGATGAGCTCAGCTACTGTCTAGCTCAAATAAAGGCATCATCCTGGGATCAGTCTCCTGTCTGTATTGGTTACCTAGAGCTGCTATAACAAATCGCCACAAACTGGGTGGCTTAAAGCAACAGAAATTTACTCTCTCACAGTTCTGGAACCCAGAAGTCCAAAATCAGGGTGTCTTGAGGGCCATACTTTTTCTGAAGGCTCCAGAGCTAGCCTTCCTTGCCTTTCCAGCTTCTGGTGGCTGCTGGCAAGTCTTGGTGTCACCACTTCCATCCCTGCCTCTGTTGACACATGACCTTCTTCCCTGTGTGTGTGTCTCTAAATCTCTCTTTCCTTATAAGCACACCAATCACTGGACTTAGGGCTCATCCTAATCTTGTGTGACTTCATCTTGATTATATCCGCAGATACCCTGTTTTCAAACAAGTTCTCATGGATATGGACCAGAGGTTAGGACTTCAACATATCTTTCTGGGGGACACAATTCAGCCCACCACAGTCAGTAGCCAAGACATTTGAGGTTCCATGACCAGACCCCACAGAAGTCCTTTTCTCCCATCAATGTTTGGTCACTGTCCAGTGTCTGGTGACAGTGATGTTGTTGCTCTGCCAATTGCCCATTGCCTGGCTGCCAGGCTGCCTGCCTGTCTTTACCACTCTCTTTACCCTCCTGTGTCTTTCCTCCTTCCTGCTTCTTTATTTTCCTGTCAATTCTCCTTGTCTGTTGGATTTTATCACCGGCAGTCAATCCAGCCCCCCTTTCCTTTCTGGTAAAGACGCTCACCCCAACACTGAGCATAATATCAGAGTCATTGGATCTTCCTGGTGGTGTTGAGTGGCTGCCAATTGCTCAGGAGCACCTTCTGAACTGCAAAAGATATTTTCTTCTAAGTGCTTAAATGCCGGGACTCCTTAGGGGAATCTTATGCTTCCAGAAAAGCAGACATTAGATGGCAAAGCTCTGCTGCTTTAATAGCTCAGGGAGAGTACAGTTGGGATTGTTCTGTTTTCAGATGTCATCATTTTGGTTTTTAATTTATTTATGAAAAATAGCCTTTGGGGAGCCCTGAAGGTAAAAGATAGTAAGAATTTAGAGGCATCATGTGGACAGCAGGGCGCAGAGTTGCCAGTTGAGGAAAAAGAAAAATGCTGAGCCAGAAAACCTTTAGATTGGGCAAGGCAGTAGAGGTTTGTGAGAAGAGGTGTAGGACATGGGATCACCCCCACCCTTGATCAGTGCAGAAGAGCTTGAAAACCTTGTCTTAATCTAATTCTGATATTGCTTGAAAGATGCTCAAGCAGAAATCCAAAATGACCACCAACCCCAGAGGCAAGTATCAGGTCTTGAGTTGTGTTCCGTTGATGGAACCAAAAGCTTTAGTTGGACTAGTTGGACCTATAAAAGCTGCTAAGTGTATGGAGCAGACTCTAAACATGTGTAAGTCATGCAGTGAAGAGTTGCAGAATGCTGGATCACTGATCCCAACCCTGTGCGGAAGCAGGTGGTTAGAGGGAAAGACATGGGCTGATTTTCCTCCAGCTTCTCACCAGGTTAGTGTTTCCTGTAACAGAGGTTCACACGCATCGTCCTTTGAGAATGTTTCCCTAGGTCCTGTTTTTAACCCCTTTAAATATTGACAGGTCAGTTCTCCACAGGAATGCTGCTATTATCCATCTTGTTTAAGATTGCTCCTCCCTCCTCCCAAATCCTCATGCTGCTTCTATGCTTTATTTCCCTCCTTAGCATAATCACTTCCAAACATACTATATATTTACCTATTACTCTTATCCATCATATGTCTCCCCTCCTTATAATGCCAGCTTCATGAGGACGGGGGTCTTGTCTGTTTTGTTCATCACTGTGTCTGCCATACCTGACATGGCCCTTGGACCAGCCCCACGTTACCAAAACCCCAACATGCATGTGCTTGTTACTACTTTGGGTGTGATTTAACTAGAGGGGACCAATTGATATTGCAGGCATAGGGCCTTTATAAAATGGGGATTGCAGTAGCATTTGGCTCACGTGGTTGTTGTGCATTAGTACCTGTAAAGCCCTAGAATAGTGGCCTGACCCACAATAAGAGATCAGCAATGTGCCCTTCACTCGCCGTGCCCCGTGGAGTCTGTACTCCGTGCTTGTGCTTGCTTGGAGCCTGTACTCTGATGCCAAAGGAATTCATGTTTTTTCCCCACCAAATCTCAAAATGAGCATAACAGATTAAAATTATTCCAACTTGGTTAATCCCTATTCTTAATTCAATTAAGTATGTCAAAGTTTCACAGTCTTCCGTAATTATATTGTGACCTCATTTACTCAGTCACTCTACTCACTAATTTAATCCTTACTGTCTGGCTGTTCAGGCAGACTCATGCCCTCTGTGGGCAATTACATCTTCCTCATGGGTTATAATCAGTGCTACGGACTGAATGTTTGTGTCTCCCTAAAATTCGTACATTGAAGCCCTAATCCCTAATAGGACGGTATTTGGAGGTGGGGCCTTTCAGAGGTGACTAGGGTTCAGTGAGGTCATGAGGGTGGGGTCTTCATGATGGCATTAATGCCCTTATAAGAAGAGACACCAGAGAGCCTTCTCTCTTCCTGCCATGTGAGGACACAGCAAGAAGGCAGCCATCTGAAGACCAGCAAGAGGCTCCACACCAGAACCCAACCATGCTGGCATCCCGATCTCAGACTTCCAGGCTCCAGAGCTGTGAGGAAATACATTTCTGTTGTTTAAGTTACCAGTCTGTGATATTCTGTTATGGCAGCCCAAGCTCATTAAGACAGACTATAATACAATGCTCTGCTCTCCTCTACATAAAGGGCAGGTATGATCCAACCTGAGCTATTTGGACACATCCCTGGAAGTGAGTCTTGAATAAAGGGAGGAAAATAAAAATAGTTGGAGTTCAGTTGCGTTGTAGGCCCTCTAACCAAATCCTTCCCGTCGTGGGATATTCCTACTATTCCTACATTCTTGTCTCTTGGAGCTGTCCATCCTACTGCCTATTTTGGAGCCCAAGTCTGTAATCTCCCCCACTTATACTGTGAGGTCTTGATATTCTTCCAATAGATCTCTACCTTTGTTTACATTAGACAGAGTTAGAGTCTGTTGCTTATGACCGAAGAATCTTAATTAATACATTTACTTGCTGTGCCATGTAACAGGTAAGACCTACATACTTTATCAGTTCTCCCTTTATAATATATTATAGTTATATTTTTAAGCTTATCATTGGTTAATAGGCTTCTGAGATGAAGTTGGTAATTTGATGACTTTTGACATATTTGAGTCATTGGTTATATTTTGATGGAGTAGCCCAAAGGTATTACTAACTAAAATTTTATTCATAAAGGAATATTTGAATAAGTTATCACAGTCCTCCTTCCCTGTGTTGAATTGCTCTTTATATTTGGGGGAGAGGGGCCTAAGGGATGGTAGGATAGAGAAATGGTATGTAAGTAAGCTTCTGAATTGATTAGCATTAATAAGCACTAGATGCTTTTAGATTTGCTATAGATCATAGAACTAATACTTATTTTCACAAATAAGTAGGAAACTACAAGTTACTTTATGGTTAGGAAATTCTGAAAGATGTATGGTATTGACTTTCACTGAGACTATGTAACTGGAAAAACTGAGGTGATTTAAGATGAAAATTGATTCACATAAATGTTTATCACAGCTTTTTATTTCCATGGAGAAGAGCTATTGATGTATTGCTTATATTTTAATTTCCTCGAGCCTAGTGAACACTAAACTTTCATATGATACAAAAAAAAATTGTGGCAAATTGGATTTCATACCAGAGTGGTTAATGTTTCAGTCCCAATGGCTGGCTACACCAAGGATTGCAGATGTGTTTGGAGCAAAGTGGTTGCTTATTCAATAAATTAGCTCAACAAATAATTATTGTGCCATCTCTGTTCCTGCTACTGGGCTGTTTGCTAGGCATGCAGTGCACAACATGGCTCTTTGCCGTCAAAGAGGATATAGTCTAAAAGAAGATGTAAAGATATACAAATAAGAGCAATAAACCATAAACTTTGAGACAGAGTTATCTACCAGGGTAATGAAGTCCCAAAGAGAGGCTGCTCAGTTGTGCAAGTGGAAGGAAGATGGGGAAGTATTCAGGAAGGGTCTTAGAGCTAGTCTCTCTCTCTCTCTGTCTCTCTCTTCTCTCCGTAATAATTCTGGGTAGAAAACAAAGTGTAAGGAATGTCTATGAGGTAAGAAATAGGCAAGACAGGTTGATAAATGCAAGAAGCTCAGTGGGACTCATATGTTGGGTGGGGGGAGAGATGCAAAGAAAATCAATTCTGGGGAGGCAGGTTGGGCCAGTCCTTGGCAGGCCAAGTACACAGGAGCCATTAAAATATTTAAGTGGTTTTATGCCTCTTTACAACAACTGACCTAAAGATTAGTATCCCCAGCCTAAACAACTCATAATAGCTTCTTGTCTTTATTCCAAAGCAGCACATAGCATGAAATGAAAAAATTTTCGTTTTAGGAGAGTCACTTTGGTGGGCAAGAGGATCCCCAATGAGAAAAGGGAAACCAGAATCCCTAAGACGCACTAGGAGAAGGCTCAAGTGGAGAAGGATGGGAGAAGCATCAATGAGAAACGTTGAACTGACCCAATCGCTGATTTAAATTGAGTTTTGGAAATGGTTGTGTGGGAAAGGGAAGACACAAGGCTGACCACCATGGTTGGGTCTTGGGTAGACAATGATGCATTCATTAATGAAGAGGAGAAAAATCAAGACTGTGGATGGGAAGCAGAATAACAGCTCTGTGTTAGACGCACTGAATTTAAGATGTTTGAGGGACATTCTCATAAATAACTGGAAGCAACTGGACAGTCAAGTCAGGAGCTCAGCAGAGGTTTGGGCCTGTTATGTACTTCTGGGGTCATCAGCATACAGGTAGAGTTAAAATTGGCAGTGAATCTGATTGTTTAAGGAGAGGTGTAGAATGAAGAGATGCCACCTTTTGTGGGAGGGCAGGAGGACAGAAGCTCACAAAGGCAAGGGGGAAGCCCAGGGAAAGTGTGTCCCGAGAGAAAAGGAAGAGGGGCTTCAGGTGCCTCCAGAGGCACCGTATGCCACAGAGAGGGTCAAGTGGATTTTCAACTGTTGCTATGTGCTGCTTTGGAATAAAGACAAGTAAGCTATTATGAGTTGTTCAGGCCGGGGATACTAATCTTTAGGTCAGTTGTTGTAAAGAGGAATAAAATCCTGGGCCCCATCTCTGAGTGGCCAAATGTGCATTTGCTTGGGTGGTACATCCTACCCCTTCTCAACTCCCTGTTATGCTGCCAGGATGTGACTGAGCACAGGATGGAGATGTGCTCTTTCCCTCTCTGGCACAGGATTTCTCAACCTCAGCACCACTGACATTTTGGACCAGGTACCTCTTTGTTGTGGAGGGATGTCCTGTGCATTGAAGCAGGTTTAGCAGCATCCTGGCCTTTGGCACATGCCAGTTCCACCACCTTCCTCCTGCCCAAGCTGTGACAACCAACAATTTTTCCAGACAATACCAAATGTCCCTAGGGGGTAATATTGCTTCAGTTGAGTGCCATTGCTCTAGATCTGCAGCAAGGAGATCAAGCTGTACCTTTTGAAATGTTTGTCAGAGTAGGAGTACAGAACATAGAAATACATTTTAGATGAAAAGTGACCCAGCCGTAAAGTTGTCTCAGAAAAGATGTGTGTGGGGATAGGAGCCAAATAACCAAGCAATAGACAACTTAACTCTTTGAGTAAAACAGTTCTGAAGCAATGAACAAATTATCTCTAGAAGGTCAATGTAAACTCTAAAAGTCAATAATAAAAAAGATTGCACATAGTCACACATAGCATATCCCTTGTATACTAAGCATGGGCAAGCAAGAGCTCATGGCAATAACCATTTATTTTGGGCCTGTGGTGAGCAGGACCCATCTATCACTGTGATAATAGTCGTCATGGATCTTTAGGAGTTGAACTAGCTCAGACTCACATAATTTGTTCTCTACCTCACCCATGCTTACCTCAAAGGAAAATGTTCAGGTGCTCTTATTTCTTAAGGCAGAAACAATATTTTTTCTCTGTTGGTTTTCTGCTTTCCAGAATCTGGGTGGTATTCATGGTTATTATCAGACTTATTTTTCCCTGTTTACTCTAATAAAATGATGGCATGGATCAATACCTTCCTGAGGATTCTCCTCTCTGAACATGCATTTGTGATTCACACTCAGGTTTCAGGAGTGGTCGTAATTCATTGGTTTATTCAGTCAGTCAACAGATAATTATCACATATCTGCTGTGTATGAGGCCCTGTGTTACTCACTGGAGAGACTGGATGTCACTGCAGATACAATGGTTGCCCTCCATTTTGTTCACCTTGGGGAGAGAGATAATAAACAAGTGAAATATAAATAAAAAAGGTAAAATAAAGATGAACTGTGATCATTACTGTTTGGGAAATAAGCAGGACAATGTGATCAGAATTGGGATGGGTGAGACCAGACGTCTGATTTGAAAAAGATGGCCCAGGCAGGTGGAGCTGAGGAGACAGCATTTGATCTGCTGCCTAAGGATGGGATCCAGTCATGCATTTAAAGAGCTGGAGAAAGGTAAAGCATCTTCCGAGGGAAGAACAGTCTAGTGAGTAAGGCACTAGGGCCTCTGGAAGAGAAGCCTCCAGCATAAGAGAGGGGAGCAGGTGTCAGATCACAAAGTCCTTTTTGTACTTGAATTAGAGTCTAAGTAACAAAATGAAGCCAGGGAAGGGTTAAGCTGGACATAGGAGAAGATTATGTGTCTACCATTTTGCCTACTTTGTGAGGAAAAATAAGGGTGGAAGCAGAAAGAACAGTGTGTTGACCATTGGTTCAACCCAATGACAGAGGATGGCGGTATGGTTGAGGGTGGTGGGGTGGACAGAGAAATGTTAACCCATTGGAAATATGCACTGGGTACAGAACAGATGGGAAGTAAGCAGAATCATGGCCTCTGAATATGCTTGTGTCTAATCCTGTGACTATGTGACCAGAACCTGCGACTATGTGACCCTACATGGTCAAGGAGACTGTATGGATGTGATTAAGAGTGCAGACCTTGAGATGGGGATACTACCTTGGATTACCAAGTGGGTTTAATGTAATGGAGTCTTAAAAAAGCAGAGTATCTTTCCCAGATGAATCAGAGAGATGCAATAGAAAAAGAAGAGATTTGGAGCATGAGAGTGACTTGACCCACCATTGCTGGTTTTGGAGATAGGGGAAGGGAGCTGTAGGAAGGTGGTGGAAGGAAGGAAGGAAGGTGGGTGGCCTCTAGAAACTGGGAAAGCTCTCAGCTGGCAGCCACCCAGGAAAAGGGCTCTCGGTCCCACAACTGCAGGAAGACAATTCTGCCAACAACCTGACTAAGCAAGGAGATGACTCTCCCATAGAGGCTCCAAAAGGAAGCATGGTCCTGTTAGCACCTTCATTTTAGCCAAGAGAGACTTATGTCAGGCTGCTGGCCTACAAAACTGTAAGATAATAAATTTGTGCTGTTTGAGCCACAAGTTTGTGACACTTCCTTACAGCAGGAAACTAATTCATGGGACTTGGTGGTTGATTGGGTAGAGACGGTAGGAGGACAGGGTGGAATCCTGGGTGTTAGTTTGGTTATCCAGTGGGCAATGATGTCATATACAGGAAAGTCAGGGATAAGTGGACTCTGGAGGGTAGAAACCAGACTGATGTTTTGGTCATATTGAGTTTGAAATGACTGCTAGATATTTAAGTGGTGATATCCAACAGGAAATTGTTAATGAAAATCTGGGGTTCAGAGGAGAAGCCTGAGCTAAGGATGAACTTTTGGACTAGAAAGAACACATGTGGTATGGGACTAACTGAGCAGACCTAAGAAGGGAGTGTAGTTGGAGAAGCAAGAAAGACTGAAGTCAATTTCCAAGACGGTGCACCATTTAGAGGTTGCATAGAGAAGAGCAGGAAACAGCAAACCTGACAGAGAAGAAGCCCCAGAACCATGGGGAGAAAGCCAGGGAAGCACAGCATCAGAAATTCTAGAGAGGGGGATGTGTTGTGAAGGAAGAGGTGGCCAACTCCCCAAGTACAGCTGAGTGGTCAGATGGGAGGATGATACACAGATGCCACCGAATTTGACAGTGGGAGGCAGGTCATGGGCCTTGGCAAGACAACATGAATATCATGCGGACAATTGAGGACAGAACCAGGGTGGAGGGGCGGTGAGGTAACCAGGTTCAGACAGTGAGTCATAAGTATAGCTTGCTTCACAAGAAAGAGGAGCAAAGAAAGAAGCCTGAGCTGGGTGGGTGAGGGGTCAGGAGGTGCCTTTTAGTGATGGATCGGTTTGTATACTGGTAAGAGTGATCTGGTAGGGAGGGAGAGAAAAATTGAGAATAAGCAAGTAGTGGACAGTTTGGGGAGGGAATAGTAGGTGGCAGAGAATTTCCTGGCTTTGTGGGCTGCAGAGGAAAGGAAGCAGAGAAGATGGACAGAGGTGGGGGTGGGTCTGTAGCCTTGTTGGTGGGAGGGTGAGGGAGAGCAAAGATTCCTGGCAGCACACGTCTCCTGGCTTTTCTGCATCAGCTTGGGAGTAATAATCGGAACAGTTCGATGCAGGCAGAGAGATGACACTGTGTCACTTTGATCCAAATGGCATTTTTATGATTGTACTAAGTACGTTTATGACATCTGTAAGGAGAAAGTCTAGAATGCTGAGCAAAAATGACACCATTGGGACAGGACGTTGACATTTCTCCTGACAGGGTGACCACCACACTTGCCTCCTTGTTCCCGAGGGACTTGTGTTTCTTCTAGTCTTTTTATGGCGAAGCATCTGAGAGGCTGATCATGAGGCCGTATCAAGGGACCAGTGTCTCTGAGGTGTCATCCCAGGATCGGTAATGGGATCTCTGAGGCAAATCACTTGTCTTCCCGGATGAACTGGAACCTAGAGACAGTCATTCCTGAGCTGACATGACAGCCTTAAAGGGGATGGCTCAGATTCTATAGGTCTTTCCCCCCCTGGGATGGGCTAACTGGACTCTCTGGAATGATTAGTACCTTGCCTGGTCTTAAGGGTCCACAGGGAGGAAGAAAATATTAGCGTTTTTATGATAGTAACATGATAGTAATTTTTATCTTATTCCCTTAAAATGTTAATATACTATAGTATATACAAACTGTTAATACAACAATATATACATGCAATTTATAGCTAAATAAAACATGTAGCAGTGACTGCTCAAAACCTTTATCCCAAGAAAGAAAGTGGTCCAGGTAGTTCGTGGGCCACTACTGTAAATAGCTAAGCCAACTGGCTAAGGTATTTTTGTCCTTTTTTTTTTCTTCAAGAACCCTGGTTCCCAAGGCAGGCTGTGATTGGCTGTTTGAATAGTTTTGCAAACTGGCAGGAATTGAAACCCTCTCACCAGGATGAGCAAGATCTGGCTGGGCCTGGCCTCCTTTATAAGGAGGATGCTTTGGCTAGGAGACCTTGTGTGCAAGAGCAGAGTGGGGAGGGGAACCAGGACTTAGGTAACTCCAGGCCCTCCTGGCTGCACCAGATGTCAAGGCGGCGTATCAGGCTGAGCTCCGATTTTACATCGTAGACCACAGTGAGAGAGTGAATCATGTACACTCAGAGTCTGCCTCCCTCTGTGTAGAGGGTCCTGTCACCCAACTATAGAACCCTAGATTTCCTCTGAGCACTGCCTGGGAGTACCGTGGAGAAGACCTTTCCTCCGCCAGGGACCCTGTCACACCCCTGCACAGGCTTCCATGCGTGCGGATATTTTGCCCCAGGTCCTGAATCTCAGTTTTGCTTCCTGGCTCTCCAGCCCTGCCAACAACTTGTGAACCCCCAACCTCTGTATGTCCAGCATACCTTACTACCCTATTTCCCATTCCCAACTGCTCATTGCTCCCCCTAACCCCTGACCAAGACACACACGGACACACGCTGTCCGTCCGCCCTCCCGTCTGATCTCCGTTCTCCGCGTAGACCGGCTGCCTTCTCTGCAGCCCGCTATTCCCCTTCGGATTTCCCACAGGCTCCTCTTTCCTGCTGACCCCAATCCCTGCCTCTACCTTCTTTCTCAGCCTTGCTCCCAACTCTCTTCTAAGAGACCCCTGCCAATGCCTTTACCTGGTAGCTTCTCAGCACCACACAATGGGGAGCACCTTCCCTAACTTTTCACTTGACTGTCTTTCTCTCTCTCTCTCTCTCTTCCTCCCTCCCTCCTTCCTTCCTTCCTTTCTTTTTTTCTTTTTAAGATTTTATTTATTAGTTTGAGAGAGAGAGACAGTAAGAGCAGGAACAAAAGCAGGGGGAGTGGAAGAGGGAGAAGCAGAAAAGAAAGAATGTTTGCATCTCTCATAGCATTTGAGCTAAAATGATGGCCCTGCATTATTAATACATATATCAGTTAGCATATATAATGCTATGTGTATACACCTGCAGGGCACCCTTCTGTACTGATTGATTGGCCCACAGAGGCAATGGCTGCCCAGAGGCCGGGAGCCAAGGAGCGTGGCTTGTTTGCCTGTTTCCAGGGCTCCTCACCCTCTGGTGCTCAGTGAGGCCACTTGGGAAATGAGGTTATCAATATGTCACCCATCTGAACCCAAGGGGCTGCACTCAAAGATTTCTTAATAGTAATAGCTAATAACCTTGTGTGTGCACTCTGCACCAGGTACTATTCTGCATTAATGCTCATATCAATCCTTTCTTTTTCTAAACTAATTTGAAAGCTAAGGGAACAGAGGCCCAGGCAGTTATGATTTGCTCACAGCTGGTGAGTGGTGGTCTCGGGTTTCGGTTTCGTCTAGACTATCTCCAGAGCGCTGTGCTGTAGTGCCTAACACATTCTAGGCAGCTGGCAGGTGCACACAGCGTGATCCTGGATTTATAAAGCCCTGTAAGTTAGGGCGTCCATACTTACATTGACAATTTAAGGAATTACTTATGTCTGGAAGGAACTATTCTGCCCACTTGGATTTTTCTTGAGAATGTGGCCCCAAGTTTTCATTTCGTTTTGCTAGTCTGCACATATTCTCAGGTAATTTCTACAAGCTAAAATATCTTGTACTATATTTAAAGGTTATAAGCAGAAGTGCTTGTAGCTCTGCTTTTGCTTTAATGACCAAAGGAAGGCGGATAGCAAGAGAGTGTGCTCGCCCCACTTACCTCCATTAAGAGTGCTTTACGGGAAGTATTTTCAAGAAGCCATACGAAGCCAAGTAAGACCTTTGAAAAAAAAATTTTTTTTATTTGGAAGTAACATAGATGTTTCACCCTTTATTTGTTTCATATTATTATTTGCAATTGAGTTAGCTGAAAATAAAGTACATTTATTTGACTAAATGGCCTGTGTCAGCTGCCCTGATGTGTTTTATTCCTGTTTTTTATTTTATTTTATTTTATTTTATTTTATTTTATTTTATTTTATTTTATTTTATTTTATTTTATTTTATATTTTTATTAAATCGCAGTACTATGTACTCAGCTAGCCCTAGGGCAGGAGTGAAGACACACAGTTTTCGGATTATATAGGCCCCTGGGAAGCACCTCTTCGATCGGGGCTGGCTTGAGGTCATGAGTTTTCGAAGCAACTGATAAAGAGTTAACAGAAGTCCTTCCTTCACAACAAGGATGACATACAGAGCAGATTATGCCTGGTGAACAGGGCAGGCCTGGGCCCGAGGCCACATCTGACTCATGTCGATGGTGTTTTGCCCAAAGACTTTTATGGCCCTCTTGGCCCTCTGCTTGACCTGGCCTGGTCCAGCTGTGGTCACTCTCAAAGCATGCCACACATTCACATTTGTCTTCTCCTTTTCTGTAGTCCTTCAGCTTCTATGAAAAAGACTGACTTTCGGCAGGCTCTGGGAGGGGAAAGCTCCAGCCCTTCTCTGTGTGTTGTGTCTCTAGGCTGTGTCGGACCAAATACTGGTTTATTGATGAAGGGGGCAGCTAAGAACCTGTCCACCAAGACCAGAAGGAAGGGGTCAAGCCACCCTCCCTTCACCTGCTGTGGTTTCTCCCATTTACAAAGTTGTGTGTACATCTCAGGCAGGTGATCAGCATGGCCATAGTTCTTCAGGGATACATAATCGATCAAAGCATAATAGCTAGAATAATGTAATCTGAAGAATTGTAAACAAGGCTCTCAACATTTATTCCAGATAGAATGCATATAAATACCTTATTGCCCTCCTCAGCTTATACTTAGTGGTAGAGGATTGGTAATCCCAAATTACTCTCTGGAAGGGGCTTACGAACAGGTACCTGGTTGTGTTGTTGGAGGTACTCAGGGAGCTGTCTTGAAGCCATGTTTATATAGCAAGCACACTGGTTTTATTTAGATTGTATGTTTATTTGGATAGCTTGGAGATATACCCACCTAAGCTACCCTTTGGGTTATGTCTTAGAGGTGAGAGGGTCCCTCCTAGAGAACTTGATGTGAGACAGTTAAAGAAAAGCTATCATTTCAAACCTTTTAGAATTGTGAGCACAAGGTTGAGAAGATTGACTCAGAAGATACCCCAAAGGAGCTTTGTATTTATGCAGATGGGCAGCTGGTATCAAACCAGGCTGAAATAAGAGTAGTTGAAGCAGAGATTCAATTTTTGGCCTTTACATGTTAGGCCAAGGAGTTTGGGGGCTCAGGGAGGAAGAAAACTAGGCTGGGTCTAGACGCAGAGGGGAGGCCTGGCCACAGAGAAGTGTCAATGCCATTGGCTGCTCTGATTATGTAATGTTAGGAAACAGAGCACCCAAAGCTGATAGCTTAAAATATTAACAATTTTATTACAGTCCCAATCTTCAGGTCTCGTGATTCTTCGGCTCCATGAGGCAATGACTGGGGTCATCTAATGGGATTCAGCTGGTAGCTGGGCTGTGCTGGAGGGAGGCTGGGCTCTGGTCAGCCCCTCATCTCTATTATGAGTAGGTTTTGTGGCCTCTCCACATGGTCTCCCCTACAGGTCAGTAGGATGTCTTGCAGAGCATCTCAGGCTCCAAGAGCAAGGGTTCTAACAGACAGGAAGTGGAAGCTGCCGGCTTTGGGTGGGAATCAGGTGCAGCACCATATCCACCATATTGTATTGGCCAAAGACATCACAGTACCACTCAGATTCAATGGGGGGCAAGAGACACTACCTCTCCATAGGAAAGATGTCAAAAACTATGTGGTCATCTTTAATTTGCCATATCTGCCATTTAGTTTCAAATTGGCTTTTGTTCTATACATTGTTTTAGTCCAAATCTCTCTTCCTCCATCACTTAGTTAACAGTAAGCAGAAGAAGGAGAATAGGCTGTGTTCTTGCCTGGGACACAGCTGGGGGCCAGGAATCCATGGGAACGGGGATTGAGAGGGAGGTGACCAGAGGACTGTAAGACACCCAAGGGTACCTCAGGAATATTTGGGAGAGCTCTGGATGTCCCAAGTATATGAGATGAGGCTGGGCATTATATATTTGGATAATAACAGAATACTTGAGGACTTGGTGATACCTTGTTCCTATAATAAAGTACAATAGAAATCACTTTTGAGCTTCTTCCCCTCCAGAAGATATGCTTCACAAAATCAGGGATTATATCTGCCTTGTTTGTTTGCCATGTCCCAAATGCCCAGCGATTACTCAGTTATACTTTGTTGAATAAATAATATGAATGAACTTATTACTTGCTGTGTGCTTTTGCTCTGTTGGTATTTTGCATAAGTTACCACATTTAACAAAATGACAATCCTACACTGTTATTATCCCCACCTGACAGATGAAGATGATTACCTACTTAAGTCCAGGCATGTCCAACTCCAAGCCTTCAAATGAATTAGGCATTTTGGTTCTCCACTTACAAGTGTAATATGCACGGCATTGAATCCATCCCTAGGGGGGTTATAGTTTATTTAACTGGGTAAGTGAATATAAATTCACAAAGAGTGACATGGCGACAATATAGTAAATAATGATTGAAATATGTCACAAGGCAGTGCAGGAATACCAATAGACAAAAATATAAGGCTAGTAAATTCTGTGAGTTTGGAGGACCAAGCAATTTATGGACCACAGGGGCTTGAAGAAGCTTCATGGAGAGGTTGAGACTCCTAGTTTGGAGAAATTGTGATGGATTGGGGGTTGGGGGTAAGATCAGGGTTATCTGCCATAATGTGGGGAAGTTGACAGGCAGGGAGAAAAGCATGAGTCAGGATGTGGAGGCAGGAAAAATACAGGGCACCTTGGAGGAATGGTGACCAGGTTCAAGAGAAGGTCCATGCTGGGTTCAAAAATGTTCCCACAAATAACATTTGCGTGAGAAGCAGAAGTCTAAGAGAGGGAGAGATGATTACTGTAATATGATTTAACATTTAAAAAGTAACTCCAGTTGACCATATGTAATCATAGGATTGATCTATCTATATCTAGCTAGCTAGCTAGCTAGCTATCATCCATCCATCCATCTGTTTATCTATCTAATTTATGTGCAATAAAATCTACTCTTTCCTGGACAGTTTTATGAATTTTGACAAATGCATAGAGTCATGTAACCATGATCAAAATCATGACACAGAACTGTTCCATCATTTCAAAACAACTTCCTTGTGCTGCCCCCTCCTGCAGCCCTAATCATAGGATTGTAGCTATATGCCCAGTTATATATTTGTGGTGACAACTGAAATTTCCTTGTACATTTTTCTTTGTTATCTTGTATGACTTAGTGCTATCCGGACTTTTGTTGGTTTTAAGATAGGGGATGAAAAAGAAAGTGGCTTTGAGTTTTTGAAAGAGAAAAGAAAAAAGAAGATGGAAACTCCTGAGTGAGAGCAGAAAACAAGCAATGTGTGGTACACTCCAGACACCTTTTAGAAAAAGATTATCATGCTCTCTCAGGAGAGCTCCGACAACTCAAATTACCATTATTAATATGCTTCAATAAGGAAGAAGTGGCTCAGGACCATTTTATGATAAACATCACTCAGTTGTCATAATTTCTTCCTAGAAAAGCCACCACTTATCTAAATCAAGCATTTGTTTTTCACATTTTATGTTTTGACTTGGGAACTGGATATAAAAGAGCTCTGGACCAGAAGCTCTAAAGCCTGAGGCTGAGACATTAACAGGTCTCAGGAAATGGGGGAAAACATTTAACTTCTTTGGGTTTTCCTTTTGGTCTCTGCAAACTGTGGGCATTTGGTTAGAATGACTTCCAAGTTCCTTTTGATTGGGAACAAGAACTGGATGGATAATGCTTGTGACATGTTTCTCAAATACATTATCCATCCATACTCCATAGTGAAATACAAAACCCACAGGATTTTGGTCTCTACTATTTCCAAAATTTTCTGTTTTTCAGACCCAATATTCCAACTCTACCATGTTTTCAGATGAGTACTCCGTGATTCTCTCATGGTCCATTTTTAAAAGATGTTAAATTAAACATCTTCGTTTCTATGACATATACTCCTTTTACAAATTCACTAACATGTGTCAGTTATTTCCGTGATACATGTTTATTTCAGTGTGGTGAGGAAGAAACCAAGTTGAGAACAGGAAATAAAACAATCATCAAGACACAGTCACAGAAAATAAAACAGGAAGGAAAAGGAAAGGTCTGGGCCCCCAGTGCAAAACCAGGGGAAAAAGGGCAAGTCAGAAGTCCTTGGGAGTTCAGTACCGAGACCCATAGCACCTCCATTCTTAGAGAAAATATTCCCAGGGATTCAGTGTTGACAAATCCTGGGTGTGTATGACTCACTTATCCTTGTAAGAGAACCCTAATTTTAGTGGAAAAAGCAGATAAAAATAAGTACATGCCACTCAGGTCTATTGCCTTTTCTTGTCTCAAAAAATGGAAATAACTCCACATCGTGTATGGACTTTCTCATTCCTCTTCCTAAGAAATTTCAGGTTGTTGGTTACTCAGGCATTACATTCCTAACCTCTTCCCCTCATTCCACCTGATGGAAGCACAGTCTGGTTTCTGCCCTCAATATCATAATGCCATTTTAAGGACAATCACGTCGTCTGAATGTGTTATTATTTTGGCTCACTTTAAACCAAGTAAGCCAGCCAAATGCTGATAAAGCAACACCTCTGAGCTCCCCACATTTATTCAGAACCCAGAGGCGTTTACCTCTTATCTATCAAGAATATGCGAATGATAATAGCAGGACACTTAAGCCAGAGACTGCTGTTTCTTATTTAATATCTTTAGACACTAAAAGATTTGCATTGAGTTTAAATGGAATCACCCTGAGAACATTTAATTCTGGCAGTTTGAGCAAAGTGTTCCTGTGCTCAGAACTATTTCTCATTGTTTCAGACGTGATGGGTGACAGTGGCTGACTTTCGTGTTTCTCTCCCCAGCAGCCCCACCGCAGACTGAGCTGAAGTCACTGTGGGAGGGTCCAGCCTGCAGCATAGGATCCAGAGCTTCTGAATGCACAGGGAACCAATTTGCTGGACCATCATTATTATTAACAAAACAACAGGAATTTGCAAAAATCTGAGAATCCTGGCAGCATATCGAACATGAAATGATCAGGACCATGTCTTTGGAGAGGTGAAATAACTGTTTTCATGAGAACCCCGAACATCCGATGAGTTGTATTTCTCATATTCCTCACCCTGTGTGCAACCAATGTCAAATCTATCAGTGTTATGTGATCGCTGTTTTCCCTCTTCCTGGAATGCTCTCTCCTCCTTTTTCTTTGTAGAAACTGTACTTATGTGTCACAATCAAACTTGAATGCTGGTCCCTCCACCAAACCTTCTCTCTCTGACACCTCCTTCCCCGATGCCAGGAAGAGCAAATCCTTTCCTTCTGGAGGCTTTTATTATGCTTTACTTGGTACCTCGAGGTTTCAACTTAAATTGCCTGATCTCTATGCCCATGTAAACTCCTGGGGGCACCCTGCTTGGGGAAGGAGGCTTGTTTGCCAGGGCCAAGGTCATAAGCATGTAACACTCAGAAATCCTGAAATCAAATGGGCTTTGTGTTGGTCCCTCTGAAATTAGGTTTTGAACTTCCTCCACTCACCCCTATCCATTTTAATAGAATAACTCCTGAACAATTGGTCGGAATTCATGAGACATAATAGCATCTATTGGATCAATGGTGAACCGTTGTTCAAAACATGAAGATGATAAATAGGAGCCAGGGAACTGACAGCATGTTTAGAGTGTTTGTTTATGCGGTGATGAACATGAACTATGTGGGCACTGAGTGAATAACAGTATCTCAAAAAGGGACAAATATATCTATCCATAGCATTAATCTGTATCTGTAGGCTAGCAGGAGAAAATCAATGTGGCTTCTGAGAAGAGAAGGCACCTCACCAGGAGATCAGTAGCTTGAAAAATTAAGACATTTATAGTGAAAATTAACCAATAACCTTTTTTAAAACTTTTACTTTTGAGATACTCTTAGACATTCAGAAGAATGGCAAAAAATAGTACAGAGTTCTTAGATCTCCTTCATTCAGTGTCTGTTAATGTTAACATCTAACAAAACCATAGCACAATGCTCACAACTAAGAAATTAACATTTGCACAATGCTGCCAACTAAACAGAAGACTTTATTCAGATTTCACCAGTGTTTCCACTGATGTCCCTTTTCTATTTGAGATCTAATCCAGAGTGTCACCTTGCATTTATTTGTCATGTCTGCTTGGTCTCTTCCAATCTGTACCAATTTCACTGTCTTTCCTTGTCTTTCCAAAACTTGACCCTTTGAAAGTAGTGGTCAGTTATTTTGTGAAATGTCCCTTAAATTTGGCTTCTCATGATTAGATTGAGCTTGTGCGTTTTGGAGATGAATATCACAGGGGTGATGGGGCCTTAGTTCATCATATCGAAAGGTACATACATGATATCTATCTGTCTTACTGCTGGTGAATTAACCTTGACCCCTAGGCTAGGGTGGTGTCTGCTAGGATTCTCCATCATAAACTTACTATTTTCCCTTTGGAATTAATAAATATTTAGTTTGAGGCAGATCCTCTGAGACTATGAAAATAACCTATTTCCTTTTAAAATGTTGCTAATTCTAGCCTCTATTGGTGGATCCTTATTGTGGGGTTCTAGTGGTGATTTTCTATTTTCCTCATTCTTTCTACTTTTACCCGTTGAAATTTCTCTAGGAGTAAGAATTACCCCTTCTCCCTCATTTATTTATTTATTTATTCATTCATTCATTCATTCATTCATTCATTTATTTATTTTGCAACAGTAGAGTTATTTATTTTATTCTTTGGGTTAAATTCTAATACTATAATTATTTGTTGCTAAATTGTTTCAGATTTGGCTACTGGGAGCTCTTTCAGTTTGACTCCTGTATTGTTACACACTTTCATCCACTTTGTTTGAGCACATCCTCGTTTTCTGGCATTACCAAGCCTTCACAGTCATCTTGCATATTCTTTGCTACAGCTGTGGAATCAGTCACTTCTCCATAAGCCCTGGTTTCTTATATTGCAAAATAGATTTAGGAACAAAAATCTGGGCACTGCATGTGCTCATTGCTACTGGAGTGTCATTACTTCTAGGTCTGCAGACAGAACCAGGGAATGTATGTGCACACATATCCATATTTATTTCTGCATATTTCTACATGTACATATATTTTATAAAAACATGAGTCTGTATTGATACTTCTGAGTCCAGTCCAGCAATCACATGGTGCAGTCTATCTAGCCACCCTCCTCCTTATTCATAACTTTTATTTCCCACTGAGAAGCCTGCCTCTCATGAAATACAGTACATTTCTTGCTTGTTCAGTCCTGGTACACACATAAAGTAATTTCAAATTGCTAACCTATGCCTCAGAGAAAAACAAATTTACCAGGTAAGGTACTGTGTCATGTATAGTTCTTTTTGTCTTTGGCCTTTCAGTATGCAGTCAAAACAGATTTCCTGAAGATACGTAGATCAGCTCTTCCCTAGTCTGATCAGTGAGCTTACATGATTCACTTGTGACAGTCATTTCTCATAGTCTGCATCCCCTCTTGACTGCCCCATCTACCCAACATGCTTGTTGGTTTTTAAAAGTGTAAGTTACATACAACAAATTTGCTCTTTATGATATACAGTTTTTTGTGGATTTTTGACAAACGAATAGTCATATGTTGACTGCCACAGAGAACAATTACATTCCCCCTACTATCACCCAACTCCTGGCAACCATTAATCTGCTTTCCATCTTTATAGCTTGGCCTTTTCCAAGATGTTGTATAAAGAGAATAATATAATATGTAGCTGTGGGGGCTGGACTTCTTTCTCACAGCAAATGAGTTTAAGATCCATCCATGTTGCTGTGTCAATCAATTGTTTGTTTCTATTTATTTCTGAGTAGTATTTCATTGTATGGGTGTTACCCTAGTTTATCCATTTTCATTTGAAGGTCATATGGGTTATTTCTAGCTCTTGGAAATGGTGAATAAAGCTTTTATAAAAATTCACCATAGGGTGATTAACATAACATAATAAAAAAATGCAAAAAAAAATTCACCATAGGTCTTTATGTGAACCTAAGTTTTCCTTTTGTTGAGTAAATAACTAGGAGTGGAAATGCTGTCATATAGTAAGTGTATATTTAACACTAAGAAAATGCTCAACGGTTTAGCAAAAATGTTTACCATTTTCTTTTCTCACCAGCAAACTAGCAATGTATGAAAGTTTGAGTTGTTCTGTGTTCTTGCTGGCATATGGTAAGCGTTTTGGGTTTAGCCATTCTAACAGGTGAGTAGTGGTATTACATTGTGGTGTTATTTACATTTCCCTAGTGACCAATGATATTAATTTTTCATGTGCTTAAATGCCATTATTGGTGACATGCCTATTAGATCATTTGACCATTAAAAAATTGGGTTGGCTTATTTTCTTATTTTTGAGTTTTGTGAGTTCTTTATGTATTCTGGATACTAGTCTTTTGTCAGAAATGTGATTTGCAAATATTTTTTTCCCAGTTTGTGGCTTGTCCTTTCAATCTCTTAAGTGTGTCCTTTTCAGCACAAAAGTTTTTAATTTTGACAAAGTCTAATTTATGATTTTTTTTTCTTTTATGGATTGTGGTTCATTATTATAATTAAAAATTACATAATCAAAGGTCATTAAAGTTTGCTCCTGTGTTTTCTTATAGAAATTTTATAGTTTTATAATTTAAATAAGTCTGTTGTCCACTTTGAGTTATAATTTACTTTCTATAAAGTATGAGGTATTAGTTGAACACTTTTCTTTTTTGCATATGGATGTCCCACATGTCCAGCAACATTTGTTGAGAAAATGATTCTTCCTACATTTCTACATTTGCAACTTCATTCAAAATCAATTGACTGGTTTTTTTGGTGGGTCTACTTCTATATTCTCAATTCTGTTCCACTGATCTCTATGTCTGGCCTTTTGTTAATATTACAATGTCTTAGTTATTGTAGATTTATAGCAAATCTTGAAATCAGGTGGTAAGAGTCTTCCAACCTTGTTTTTCTTTCCCAACATTGTTCTGACTATTCTAGTTCCCTTTCTTTTCCATATATATTTTACAATTAATTTTCAATGGCTATAAATAAAGACTTCTTGGATTTTGGTTGAGATGCCCTGAATCTATAGATCAGATTAAGGAGACTTGACATTGTAAGAATATTGTCTTCTAATTCTTTACCACACCATATGTCTTCATTTATTTGATGTCTGGTTTTTTATCAGAATTTTGTAGCTTTTAGTATACAGATCCTGTACCTATATATTTTGATTTTTAATATTAAAAGGCTTTTTTAAATTCCAATGTTTCATTTCTAGTGTATATAAGTTGACCCTTGCATATTGCCTTTGTATGTTGTGACCTGGATGAACTAACTTATTAGGTCTTTCCAATCTGTGTGCTGCTTATTTCATAGGCTAGGAATCTAATACAGTATTGGATAAAAGTGGTGGCAGAGGACATCCTTGCCCATTGATGGCTGGAGAGCGAAAGCATTCATGCTTCACCAGCAAGTACAAAGATAGTTAATCTTTACATATCCTTACAGGTTAAGGATCGGTTCTTAGGTTGCTAAATGTTTTTATCATGACTTTTGTTAAATGCTTTTTTGCATATATTGATGTGATCATATATTTTCCCTTTTTAGTTTGCTAATGTGTAAATTATATTGACTGATTTTTGAGTATTAAACCAGCCATGGAAACTTGGAATAAACCTCATTTTGTCATGATGTTTTTTTAGTGTAAGTTTAGAGAAAAATATTGGTAGAATAAGTTCACTGTTAGCAGGAAAAATCTCTATGTTCTGGTGTAAACCAAAGACAGAGACCACAGTACAGCTGGGACTCAACCTTCTCCTCCCTAGAAGTCACACAGAGCAAGGTAACTATAAACAGGGCTCTCAAAGACAAGTAGGCAAGGTGCTGCACCCCTTTCCTCCCTGTCCTGGAAATAGCTGGAACAGTGCTAGCCTTACCTGACCTCACCCATCTCCTGCACAAGGCAGATTTCTAATGCTATGTCCTGAAGATGCCATCCCCTGGTTATCTGATTAAACGCCAACCTTGGTAGTGCTGTGAAGGGACTTTGCAGATGGATTTAATTAGGGGGCTGATAGCTGACTTTAAAATATGGTGATTATTTAATGGATTTTCCAGTGGGCTCAATGTAAATGCATGAGCCCTTAAGTGAAGGAAGGGAAGTCAGAGAGATGAGCAGAAGGGGAGGTTGAGGAGATACAAGGCATGCGAAGGGCTTGATCTGTCACTGCTGGTTTGAAGGTGGAGGAGGGGAGCCACAAAACAAGGAACATGGATGGCCTTTAGGAATAGGGGATGGCACTTGGCAAACAGCCAGCGAAAACACAGATTCAGTCCTACAACTCATGGACTGCAATTCTGCCAACAACCTGAATGGGTTTGGAAGCAGATGCATCCCCTGAACTTCCAGAAAAGAACACAGCCTTGCTGATACGGGGTTTTGGAGACTCAGTGCAGAGAAGCAGTCAAGCCACAATGTGCCCGGATTTCTGATTTGTAGAAATGTGACATAATAAATGGGTGTTGTTTTAAGCCACTAAATGTGTGGCACTTTTTTCTGGCAGCAATAGGAAAGTAATGCCTTCATTGCTGAGGAGTTTCTGCGTGTCTGGGGCTGCTAGGTGCTAAAGACACAGAGATGAGAAAGACAATTTCTTTCTCCAGGGAGCTCACAGACTAGAGGGAGAATCTGACACCTAACAAAACATTGAAGTATTCTGAAAATATGCTACAAGGGAAAGTTTCTTGTGGTTGCAAAGAATGACAAAGAATTCTGGTTAACTTGAAGCAACCAAAAAAAAAAAAATGGGGGGTGGGAAGGGAGGAGAGAGGAAGAGAGAGAGGGAGCAAGCATGTTTTTAATTTTAACAAGAAAGATACTGGAAAATTCTCGTAAATTAAGGAAACTTTAAAGATGTCAGATTTGGGGAAGGAAGACCAACACAGTTCGAAGATCCTCAATAATAGGAATTTGTAGACTTTCTCCTGTTGCTATGGTTCAGTTCCCACACTTACTGGTCTTCATTTCCCTTCCCCCCAAGTTCCAAATTATAAGGGGAAGAGAATATGGCCTAGCTTGAGTCAAGTATCTACCTTTGGATCAAATGACAGTGGCCAGAAGACAAGTCCAGGGTGAGTGTGTCTGTATCTATCTATCTATCTGTCTATCTATCTATCTATCTGTCTATCATCTATCTGTCATGTATCAATAAAGAGGGAGAGAGAGAAATTTATATTGTCTCATGTGATTTTGGAAGCTGGTACGTCCAAAATCTACAGTGTACGCTGGCAGGCTGAAGACCCAGAGAAAAGTGGGTGTTGAAGCTCAAGTGTAAAGGCAGTTTGGAGGCAGAATTCCCTCTTCCTTGGAGAACCTCTGACTTTTTTCTCTTAGGGCCTTGAGCTGATTAGATGAGACTCACCTACACTATGGAGGATAATCTGCTTTACTCAATGTGCACCGGTTTAAATGTTAATCTCAGGTACCTGCGTGGCTCAGTTGGTGGGGCGACTGCCTTCGGCTCAGGTCATGACCCTGGAGTCCCGGGATCGAATCCCGCCTCGGGCTCCCTGCTCAGCAGGGAGTCTGCTTCTCCCTCTGCCCCTCCCCCCCTCATGTGCACTCTCTCTCTCTCTCATTCTCTCTCTCAAATAAATAAATAAAATCTTAAAAAAATAAATGTTAATCTCATAAAAAAAATACCTTCACAGTGACGTTTAGACTGGTGGTGTTTGACCAAATATCTGGGCACCTTGGCCTAGCTAAGTTGATCCATAAAATTAGTCATCACAACCTATGGCACACATGGCCCCTGGGGGTCTACTTCTGTGAGTAAGGGTCTCATCTCCAGAAGGAGCCATGTTATGAGCCCCCGAGCTAGGCCAACACGTTCCTATAAGGCTCTGATGAGACACCAGCCTCACTTTCCTTACCCCTAAAATGAAGATAGCAATATCCATAGGGCTTTGTTCTTTTAGCAAAGGATTTTGAGGGTAAAGTCATGGTATTAACTGTTAAGTTATATGCATATGTGAGGTTGCCATTATGCATTTTGAATTAAAACTCAAGGAAAGTTGGTAAACTGGATTTTATACTTACTACTTAAAATGAGTAATTTCTAAGCGAGACTTCAAGAAACCCCAGAGCCTCACGATGATTTCAAATGCTTCCAGGAACTCCTCAGAGCAACATTACAGTGTGTACACTTCAAATTGAGAAATGAAATCTTTGTTAACCCTCTCTATTAGGAGGAGGCATGGGTGGCTGAACTGTGTGTGGGATCAGGGTGTCCCAGCCCAAGCTGACAAAGGCTCACTGCCTTGAAGGACAAAGGGGGAACAAACCTAAACAAGAGCTACAGGCTGAGCCTGGGGTGTTTGTGGCCAAAAGAACAAGAGACTTTCATTTTCTCTCAGGCTTTCTAGTCTTTGCCTAGTGAAATGTGAGGGTTGTGTGTACTGATTATATTTTGCCAAAACTATCAGAAGTCTTAATGAGTCTCACAAACTGCATAGCTGTCACACCACAATCAGCCCTTGCTTCATAGCAGGGCTGGACGCTGGCCTTACCCTGTACTTTTTTTTTTTTTAATTAGAATTGATCAAAATTGCAAACTTTTCCTCATCCCTCCCTTCCATCCTTGCAATTTTGGTAGAACGTAACGTAGGCAGAATTCTGATATTTATGTCTCCAAACTTGCCATTGTCGGTATCAGTCTAAGTGTTCACGATCATTGCTGAAGGGTTGCATCAGGCTCATTCTCCAAGCACGGAAGCCCCAGCCAGACAGTTGTCAAGGCAACAGAAAATGCACACTGTGAACTACCAAGGAAAGGCCCTTTCTGGCTGCTTACAGTCTGTACGATGTTGAAGTGCAAACTTAATTTTCAAGCTTGGCAAAAAGATTTCTTTTATGGCTAATTATAAAATGTACCCAACGTTATTAGACTGGGTGTTAGATGATTGCCTGCTAAATGTGATGTGAAAAATTAAGGCAGTTTTCAAAGCAGAGGGACCTAAATTAAGTGTGCCTAAAGGATCAATTGCTTATTTTTGTCATTCTGCATAACCCGAACAGAACAGCTGTGTGTGTGTGTGTGTGCGTGTGTGTGTGTGTGTGTGTGTGTGTGTGTGTGTGTGTAGGAGCTTCCAAACTCATATTTATTTGAGTCACATCATATTTTTTGTTTCCAAATGTATTCAAAAGAAGGTAGGAGGTATCCCACCCATATTTCGATTTTTGGGGGGAAGAAGACTTTAAATTAAATCCCTGTTGATCAACATTAAGAATTTTAAAGTACTCCCAGCAGGTGAGATTATAAAATCAGAATTTTCCTGCTAATATCAGATGGTTAAGTGATATTATATCTTCTTCTTTTTTTTGCCTGCTATAATTCTCTTCTCACATTCTTGCTTGCCAACAAACTCCAAATCAACACTAACACGTTAATTTGATAAAAGATGTGGTGACTCAGGATCAAAGGAGTCAGGGCAAAAACGCTGATCTACTAATCCACTGTCTTAGTTAACGTGTTCCTTTGAAAACAGACTGTCTTTAAATCTGACTTGATATGAACAGCTGATCCAAAGCCTGGTGGCCAGTCTGAGAGTGAACGGGAATTCAGTGAGTTAGGCTGTGGTATGAGCTGATGTGAACATTCATCTTTTCTTTCTTGGATGAGCCCCAACTGTTGCTAAACAGGCCAGACTTGCACCGAGGGTGACATGATCAGGTACGTTTCCTCGCTCTCTCACCCTGGGGAAAGACAAAAAGACGGAACTTCCAGCCTTTGGAAGAAGAAATGAGATTTACCTGAGGGAGAAGTAGACTCTTGTAGACTCCACTGACTGCCTATGGAAAACTATAGTATTTATCGTCCTCGCATAGATACAGAAGGCTATTGAGGTTGATCTCCTAGAACGTGGAAATGTCATGGAAACTAGTTATGTGTGAGCCTATAGTGTATAGCATATTTACCCATACATGTGATGGCCACATGTCTCTCTTTAGCCTGAAATGCTCCTGTGACTGCATTTTATACACTGGGTGCATCTCTACAGGCAGAAGAGTGGGAAAGATTATTATGTGGTAAATAGACATGTGAATCAGGCCTGTTTGGATAATGCACAGCAATAAACCAGGTTTTCATTTCCTCTATACCTTTTTGGGATATTATTATTTCTCTTTATAGCCTTTCCATGTGTGTTTAAATAGGTCCTAAATGTAGCTGTTCAAGATATTAGAATTAGGAGGGCCTGGGTGGCTCAGCTGGTTAAACAACTGCCTTCCGCTCAAGTCATGATCCCAGGGTCCTGGGATGGAACCCCATGTCAGGCTCCCTGCTCAGCGGGGAGCCTGCTTCTCCCTCTGCCTCTGCCTGTCGCTCCCCCTGCTTGTGCTCTCTCTCTCTGTCAAATAAATAAAATCTTAAAAAAAAGATATTAGAATTAGAGTTTCAGAGAGGAGTGAGTATAATTAACTTGACTTAAATTCCTTTCCTGTTTTCTAGTCTTGTGTGGGGGTAGTGGGAAGCGGCAGCAGGGAAGAATGGCCTCAAATAAAAAGGTGAATTGAAATGAAATGGCTGAAGTCTGTTCCCTAATAACCAGCTTTCTGAAATTGTATATAAAATGCAGGACATATTTGGACTCCTCCTAAGAGTGGATCAATAGGTTCCAACAATTCCTCAAATGGGTCCTTGACCCCCAAAAGATTAATGATGAACACAGCCCAAGAGTTTGTAAAATATGCAGATGGACTAGAATGCTACCAAGTAGCACTGAGTCAAGGGAAGTTCTGTCTGCAGGCACCATGCTGGAGTGGGCTGCCCTGGCCCCCGTGAGCTACTCAGGAGGAGGGAGGGCCGGGCACATTGGAAATCCTTGTCCCTTCAGCTGGGTGCCAGGTATGGCTGTTCCCAACTCCGTGTGAGTGTCCTCTCTCCAACCTCCCGTCAGCTCTCTACTTCAGCATTTTATTGCAGCAACCAAGGAAATAACATGAATAGAGAGCTTGTAAACTCTGAAATGCTTGACAAATGTTTGTTTATCATTTAAAAGGGGAGATTTGGCATCACAGTTTCGTGCTGCATAAACGTCGATCAGTTCTGCCCATCACCATTGTAAATGTCTGTGACATCCAAAATGCCTGTTAATGCTTCCATTCACTAATCTTTTTGTTAATAAGCTAGTTCATAAAATTAACATGCCCAGATACTAAGATCTGCTATCAATACATACTGATGCTTTCCTTCTCATCTCGGGCTGGTTAGGATGTCCCCTGAGAGGCACTGAAAGATGGTGGAATGACTCAGACGTGGAATGCAGAATGTAATCTAGTGGCACTGAAAAATGATGCAGTTAGTTAGAAATAACATCCAACTTTCCAGGCAGCTGAAATGTTGTTGAATTAGCTGCAGTGGCGGCATGGTTATGTCTCAACATTGCTGTGACAAATCTGAGCAGGAAGGAAGTCCCGCGTGCAGAGAACAATAGTAACAAAAAGGTCTAATAGGATGAGTGGGATATGTTTGGAAACGATAAAGGCAATGTGTTCTATAAATACAAAGAAATTTGCTGTCACCTTTGTAGCTTATTTGAGAAAACTGGGCACATAATTTATAGCCTGGATTCCCATTTGAAGTAAAATGCAGTCAGATTGCAAGAACTGAGATTTGAGCCATAGAACTGGTAACAGAGTAGATGGAAGTGGATTCCCTGCATTTAGATTTCCAGGTGAGCAACAAGAAATAACTCTCTGGTAAATATGTCTAAAATAGCCAGGGATAATTTAACTTCAAGCAAATTATCCATCAAAGATTACTGAACACTTTTTTTTTTAAAGTAGATTTTACAAGCATGCTGGCAAGGAAAATTGAAAGGATTCCCGTCTTAAATGAGTTAGCGAAGACATAGACTTGATTAGTGATATCCAATAAGCAGATGAAATTACATGTTAGAAAGACTGAAGGTAAAACTATCACTTTTCTGTTGTGAAGGTAAAATGAGGAGTGGTCTAATCACAAGGAAAAATACAAGTAAAGCAACATAAAAACCAACGTGGGGTTGTGTAAGGACTGGATGTTTGTGTCCTCCCAAAATTCATATGCTGAAATCCAAACCCCATAATAACGGGAGGTGATTAAGTGATGAGGGTGGAGCCCTCATGGATGGGATCATATCTATCTGCCCTTACAAAGGGACCTCAGAGAGTGCCCATGCTCTTTCTCCACAGTGTGAGGACACAACAGGAAGAGCTCTTGACCATGCTGGCACTTTGAACTTAGACTTCCAGCCTCCAGAGCTATGAGCAATAAATGTCTGCTCTTGATAAGACATTCAGTGTATGGTACTTTGTTATAGCAGCCTGAACTGACTATGGCAGGTTGGAAGTCAGAACTCAGATTCTCTGAATCCCAGCCCTGGCATTCAGAGAATGTCAGCTGTGGGGTGTGTGCATGGTGCTTCTCAGGTCTGCACCTGGACTCCTAAACTACAACAGAACGGGCACAATTTCTGCTGCCTTATGGGTAGGAGAACAAAGACAAAATGAGATCACTGCACAAAAGCATTTTGTAAATGAAATGTGATATAAGTAATTCATTTATTCTTTGGACATTATCTTGAAATTGAAAAAATATATATCTACAAGGAAATTTTCTCTGTTTATCACCACTACCTTCTACCCTTACTGGAAAACATTTTCATGAGCTGTTTGGTTCAGAGCTAAAAAGAGAGTGGTAAGGAGAATAATTATTCAACCATAATTGATGTCAAGCAAAGTGGGAAAATCTCTTAATTTATTGGAGTCTAAATGTCCTTGGTTACAAAACCCAAATGATAAAATGCAGTGTTTAGTAAACTCTAATGCTTAATACAAATGTATTTATTTTAATTCCTCTCTTAATCACTAGAACCCATTTCTCTAAATTTTTTTTGCTGCTGATATATTTTTGCTCTAATAAGTTTAAAAAAATTAAAATGCATTATTTCTGGATTCAGATACCTCCTTGGGAATTTTTGTAAGAATATAGCATATAATATATATAACATACAAAATAGATGTTAATTAACAAATTATGTTATCAGTAAGGTGTCTAGTCAATAGTAGACTATTCGTAATTAATGCTTGGGATAGTTAAAGTCATATCCAGATTTTCAACTGCACAGGATACTGGCGCCCCTGACGCTTGCATAATTCAAAGGTCAACTGTACATTGAAATATATATCTGCATTTCCTTCCTGATAAAACACCTCAGTTGGTTTGCTCTAACCCTAACCATTTATCTCATGAGCTTATATCTCACCGTTCTCTCACCTTTTGCCTTAGGAACTCCAGCTCCATTCCCATCTAAGCCAAAAACAATATCTAATTTTCCATCCATTAAGGTAATGTCTTAGGATTCAAAACACACTTCAAGATTCTCCTTGCTGAGAAAGCTTGTTTCAAGGTCCCTGGAAGAGTCATGAGGATGCATTTGATTAATAATTGTAACTCTTCATATTCACAGAATGCCTCAATTAAAGAGTGCTTCTTCACATGTACATGACCTCATTGATTTTTCACTTATATAAGGAAGAAAGTAACATCTGTAATGAGGCTTTTTTACATGCATCCTTTCATCTGTTATAAAAGAATACCACCAATGTTTAAAAGAGGTGAAGTCTAGTATCTCTTGGCTAGGAAGCAGGACAGCTCAGATAGTACCAATTTCTATCAAAACCCAGGGCTCTTGCTTTCAAGATTTTCTTTGGTTTGCTGCAGTTTGAGTATGATATGCCTAGCTATGTTTGTTTGTTACTTATTCTGCTCTGTGTTCTCTGAGTTTCCTGGCTCTGTAATTTGGTACTTTTCATTATGTTTGGAAAGTTCTTGGTCATTGTTACTTCAAATATTCCTTCCCCATCATCTTCTCTTCTCCTTCCAATATTCTCATTACATGTATGCTATGCTTTTTGAAATTGTCCCACAGTTCTTGAATGCTCTGCCATGTTTTTCCACTCTTTTTTGTCTTTGCATTTTGGTTTGGAAAGTTGTTATTGACCTATCTTCAAGCTTAGTGACCCTTTCCTTGGCTGTGCCGGGTCTACTAATGAGCCCATCAGAGGCATTCTTCATTTTTGTTAGTGTTTTTTATTTCTAGCACTTCCTTCTGATTCTTTCTTAGAGCTTCTGTCTCTCTGCCTACATTACCTATCTGTTCTTGCATACTGTTTACTTTCTCCATTAGGATCTTTAACATATTAAACAGTTATTTTAAGTTCCCTCTCTAATAATTCCAGCATATGTATAATTTCTGAGTCTAGTTCTGATGATTGTTTTTTCTCTTCAGACTGTGTTTCTGTTTTTGTTTTTGTTTTTGTTTTTTGTCTTTTGTCACGTCTTGTAATTTTTTTGTTGAAAGTCAGACATGTTGTGTGAGGTAATAGGAACTACGGTCAACAGACATTTAGTATGAAAATCTATGGTCATCTGGCTGGAAGACTCACTATTTAGCATTTACAGTGTTCTAGGTGCCAGAGGTCTCCAATTCTTCCAGTATCCCCGTTTTTTTCTCTGCTTTAGACTCGGGCCTCCCTAAGTATTATTCCTCAGGGAGAGGGCAGGTCAGCTTTCCGAGATGGACTCCATTGTTATGATACGGGAGTCCTTTGATGTGGTGATAATGGATAGAGGAGGAGAAGCATTCTACAATCTCATGAACCAGTCTCATTCTCTCAATGGGTCTGTGCCATGGAGTTGTGACTTTCACAAGTGTTTCCTCTATTGGTATTTCCCCCCTGCCCCTACTCTGTTTTGAGTGCGGCATTCCCAATCTTTTCCCTGGCAGTCAAATGCTCTACCACTGAGTTATACCCCCAATCTTTTCCCTTGGAACCGTGATCCATGTTGATTATGCTTTGTTTTTATCTTATAATGAAGTACACAGGAAGTTCAGACTCTACTGTCATAAGAGAAACGTCTTTTCCCTAGCTTCGACATCACTCTAGTCAAGTCTTTTCTGATGGAGCAAAGGCTTTTGCTGTGGACACATTTCACAAAGGTTACTCTTCCCTGCCTCCCAGAGCCACGAGTGGATCTCTCACATCTTCATTTTGAGAACCTGTGAGTTTCCTGAAGGTAAAGTCCAGAAAGAATGTCCCCCCACCCCCACCCAAGACTGTGGCCCTCAGTGGCTTCTCACTCATGTGAATCCATGCTCAGCTCTGAGCAATTCATCAAAGTTACCATTTAAGTGTTTCTACCAGTGTATGGCTCCAGTGGCTTTTGCTCCAAGTAAGCAAACCTAGCCTGTGCCTCCCCAGATTTGGGGTTGACAGTTTGCCTTGCAACTTCAATTCTCTCATGAGTCCAAGAAATGTCATTGATTTTCCAAGAAAGAGTTCAGCTTCTTCTTGTAAGAATAGAATGATTTCCAAGCTTGTTATGTGTCAGAGCTGAAACCAGAAGTTCTAAATCTTTCCCTTTACCTGAGAGCCTTCACCAGATTCTAAGAAAGAAAAAGCAAAGTCTACAAAATAATCCAGCATCTACTCATTGCTAATTTGTGTCTTAGCAAAGAAGAAGGAAATACGAACATATTAATTTCTTTATCCGCCTGTCCTTTATAGAGGAAGAAGGCCAGCCACAAAGTCACTGAAGTAGTTTGGGGGCAAAAAACTTAGGTGTACCACATTAAAAGAGGACAACAATCCATCGAGCCCAGTATCCCATCTGACTGTGATGATCAAGAACATTTTGTGGGGGAGCAGACCAACAGAGATTAGAACAAATGTAGTGATGGATCTATTGTCCACAAAATCATGAGAACCCTTAAAACCACAACATCATAGCATGTCAGAACCAGAAGGCGGGTAGAAATTGCTCCTTTATGCTGTTGTTTAAATCCTGTAGACTTTCATAAAGGTGTAAAATGTCTTAAAAATATAGCATTAGTGATAATGGGAAAAAGAAGGAAAGCAACATCCACTTCTTTTCTTTCTATCTTATCAAGTCATTTGTGAACACATCATAAAACTATGTATATCATAAATCTGCTGTCACCTCCATCAGATCTCCATTCCATCTGAGTCAGTGTCAGAAAAAGAAATGAGGAAGACATTTATGCTCTTCTTGCTCATTGGTTCAAATGGTGAGGAAGACTGTAACAAGACAGACAGAAAGAGGGATGAGGCAACAGCAAGAATAATAAACCTAAGGCCACAAGTGTGTAATAAGAAAATATTTATGCAAGACTTCAGATTCCTCAACATGAGTCATCTGAGGATAGTCCTGGAAATGGTATTTTTGTTTTGTTGGTCTGGAATGTTATATAACTTGTCGTATGCTTGGTTGTCTTAGTCTTAAATGTCAGAATAGGAAGCAACCCAAAAGTCAATCTTGTTTAACATTCTTCAGGCTGTGCTTGAATCCTTTGGTTTGTCAGGGACCAGGTGACCTCTGCTGTGTCCCCAGCTCCACAGGGCTCATTAATCCCCAACCAACTTACTTTATGTTCCAGAGCGCTGGTTGTTAGAAAGTTCTTTCTCTTGCTGAACCCCATTCTATTTTCTTGTAAATCCATGAATTGATCTTAATTAGTGCACGAAATAAATCTCTTTGACAATTGAGCTATTAGCCCACATATGAATTTTGTACTTACTGGACACAGTTTTTCTGAGACAAAATCTTGGATGAAATTCGACAATTCTTTCTTTCACTTTCAGGAATCTCAAAATAGATGAATCAAAATGCCTAGCCTCAGTGATTTAAAGAGTTCACTAAACTGACCTATAAATAAAGCAGCTGAAAGAAGTTTGGAACATAACACATAGAAATGTATTTATTTCTCCCCAAGGAGTGAATGAACCCATGTCCCTGAGGGGCCCAGAGGGCAGGAATCTGCCCTCAGTTTGTGCAGATTAAACACCACTTTCTCATCTACAGTGGTAAGTGAGTGTTAATTGGAGGGAAGTGGTGAGTTACATTAAAGGAAGCATTTCCAATTCCAACTATTAAGATACACATGAAAATTGGCAGCTGTGGGTATATTAAGTGAGAGCATAATAGAGTAAATATTACAGAGAGAATGTCACATTCAGTCGTGATAGGTGAGACAAATTAGTTCCTAGAATATTCTCTTTTTCAGAAAGACAGTGGACCTTGAATTGGAAGAACTTGAAAAAATTAAAAGGCATGGAGACCTTATTGTACTGAATGTGGTTTCCGGTAGGTGATTTGTTCTAATCTCAGACAAAGTCTGAGCGCAATGCAGAGAAGGCAGCATGCTGGAGGCAGAAGGAGGGACATGGAGAGAGGAAGGCATGGAAAACATGCGTCCAAGGGAAAATGGACCTGGGAAGCAAGGCAGAGGTGTTTTTTGTTTGTTTGTTCTATTATTATTTTTATTAATTTTTTATTTGAGTAGTTGTTATACAATGTCACATTGGCTTCAGTTGTACAACATACTGATTCAACTTCTTTATATGTTATGCTCACCACAAGTGTAGTCACCATCTGCACCCTACAACACTGGAGGTTCTTGATTTCCTCCGGTTGAGAACAACTGTGAGCATGGACAGCAGCAGTGACAGAGTGGGCTCCAGCTCCTGAATCAGCAGGGAGTGCAGAGGGAAGGGTTTGTAATCTCAGTACCTGAGCTCTGTGTATGTACAAAATGCAAACACCAACTGAGCACCAAGTGATCAGATAACCACATGTACAAAGGAAGAGACAATGGCCAATTTATAATGCAATGTCATTAACTAAGAGAATTCAGAACCCGCAGGAAGATCTTGCTCTGGCACATTCCCGAATCTAAGTTGATTGATTTTTAAAACTAAAACATGAGTCATTTTGTTGAATGTATTATCTATGGTATGGGTAATAATGTCTTAATGATGATTCAAATTCAAACTTGTCATAAAGAAAGATCATGTTTGAAGAAAATAATGATTAGAGGGCCACAGGTAGTAATTACTTTGAGAAAAAGTGATGCTTCCATCTGTAAAATCTTCCATCCTTATAGAAATTTATTTGACATAGCCCCATAGCATTTCCTTAAGCTCACTTTTAATTGGACAAAGCTAAAATAGGCTTTCTTTATTGATTCATTTGTTTTAATAAATTGGCATCTAGAAAATTCGTAAGCAACCTGTAACAAAACCTAACTGAATTCTTGTTGAGCTGTTTTTATTTATTTATTTATTTATTTATTTATTTATTTATTTATTTATTTTATTATGTTATGTTAATCACAATACATTACATTAGTTTTTGATGTAGTGTTGCATGATTCGTTGTTTGTTCATAACACCCAGTGCTCCACGCAGAACGTGCCCTCTTTAATACCCATCACCAGGCTAACCCATCCCCCCACCCCCTCCCCTCTAGAACCCTCAGTTTGTCTCTCAGAGTCCATACTCTGTATTGGTTCATCCCCTCTCTGATTTCCCCCCCTTCATTTTTCCCTTCCTGCTATCTTCTTCTTTTTCTTTTTTAACATATATTGTATTATTTGTTTCAGAGGTACAGGTCTCTGATTCAATAGTCTTACACAATTCACAGCGCTCACCATAGCACATACCCTCCCCAATGTCTATCACCCAGCCGCCCCATCCCTCCCATCCCCCACCACTCCAGCAACCCTGTTCGTTTCCTGAGATTAAGAATCCCTCATATCAGTGAGATCATAGGATACATGTCTTTCTCTGATTGACTTATTTTGCTCGGCATAATACCCTCCAGTTCCAACCACGTCATTGTAAATGGCAAGATTTCATTCCTCTTGATGGCTGTGTAATATTCCATTGTGTATATATACCACCTCTTCTTTATCCATTCATCTTTTGATGGACATCTTGGCTCTCTCCATAGTTTGGCTATTGTGGACATTGCTTGTTGAGCTGTTTTTAAAATAAGATTCCTCAATCTTAGAATTCTCAACACCAGCTTACCACCTTTAGAGACAGACCAAAAAAAGGAAAGTTCTTGGTGCTTTACTTTGAGGAAAAATGTCTTAATTTTGAATATGTAAGAAAAAGAGTGTTATGCATATTTTATCTTATCGCATATACATACAGCTATTACTTGGGTTTCTTTGTGAACTTCACACCTGGAGTTACAGACTGATGATCATTTCATGTACCATCCTAATATCCATGGCAGTTGTTCAAATGAGTTATTTAACTGACAAATATATTCAGACTTTCGAATAGGTTATGTGTTCATTCTCTTAGTCTTCAAGGGTAATGCAAAGCTCAATGCCAATTAGTCTAGAAGTTTCTTGGAGTGGTGAACAGGGGCAGGAACTACTCTTGTTTCTCACAAGGCTGAGCTTATTGTGAGACTTTAAATTAAAAACAAAATAGGGGTGCCTGGGTAGCTCAGTCGGTTAAACACTTGGCTCTTGATTTTGGCTCAGGTCATGATCTCAGGGTTGGGAGATCGAGCTCTGCATCAGTTCCATCCAACATGGAGTCTGCTTGAGAAACTCTCTCTCTCTCCCTCTGCCCCTCCCCCCTCAGTAAAATCTTAGAAAGAAATAAAAACAAAATAATGGGTTGTAGAAAATTAATCTCAAATTTTTTTAAGATTTTATTTATTTATTTGAGAGAGAGAGAGCATGAGTGAGAGAGCACAAGCAGGGAGAGTGGCAGAGGGAGAGGGAGAAATGGGTTCCCACTGAACAGGAAGCACAATGTGGAGCTTTATCTCAGGACCCTGAGATCATGACCTGAGCTGAAAGCAGCTGCTTAACCATCTGAGCCACCCAGGCGCCCCTAAACTCTAATTTCTAACCTAATTGTTGAGCAAATTATTTGAGGTTTATTGCTCTCTCCTTATCCAATGTTGATATAGTAGTTACTTAATTATACCACCATCATAAACAAAAGCAATCATTTAGGGTATGCTTTTCTAAATTAAAAAGCATAAGGCAGCACCCCCCACCCTAAACACACACATGCACACACACACACACACACACACACACACACACACACACGCTCCAAATAGCAGCTATCTGAATCTGAATCTCTCCACATATCCTTCAAAGAGCACACAGGAGAATGAGGATTTCAAGAGTCACCTATAACCCTTATCTATAACAAAACAAAGAGACAAAGAATAATATAAACTGTAAATGTAAGTGGGAAAAGCATTCTGAACAGCAATCCAGACTCAGCATCCAGGCTGCAGAAGAGAGAGGCAAGGGTTGAATGTCAGAGAAAGATCACAGCGTGGTGTGGCAGTGGTGGAGGGGGAAAATATTTCCTCACCCTCTTAGGGTGCTGGTTGCGACAGAAAATTAAATTGACAGAGGCGGCTTAACAGGTGAAAAGTGTACACATTTCTTTGATATAAGTTTGAAATCGTAGAGCAGCCTTCAAAAGAAATGAAAAGCCAAGGAAACAGAGCTGTGTATTTTTATTTTAGGTCTGAGGAAGACGGGATGGTCATGGAGGAATATGATAGGTTAAGGAGAATGAAGTGAGTGTAGTAAATGGGTGTCCTTTTGTCTTTGGAGATAATGATGTTCCTTTCCTTTGGGTACCTCCCAGGTACATGGAGGGCACCTCTCATGTGAGGACTCTGTGACTGGTTTCAGAGAAGAGGGGTGAGGGGTGTGGAGGTCAGAGCGACCTCCCTGCTTCTGCCTGTTTCTCAAAGTCCCTCAGCTTAAAATGCACAATATGCCAGTATGCCATATTTGGGGGTAATATGTCCTGAATTTTCCCCATGATAGTGGTGGAATGAGAAGGCACCCCCAGGAGAAGAGGGGCCTCTCTTGAGTGGGGAGATGTTGAGAATAGGTCTGAGACCTTGGGAATCAGAGCCCTGGCTAATGTGGGATTAAAATGCCTCTGGCCCTCCCCCTGGCTTGTGCTTTCTCTCTCAAATGAATAAAATCTAGAAGAAGAAGAAGCAGCAGCTTAAAATTCATCAGACTGGAGGTGTGAGTCTTCCAGGGAAGAGGGAGCCAACAGGGAGGCCCGAGGGGGAAGGAAAGAAATGTAGCAAAAGGCTGTGTTATAGGAAGAAAAGAATATTTCTCATCACAGGGCACTTTGATGACCCTACAAACTAGAAGACAATGAAGAAGCAGACCCCACTTCCAAGGGAATAAAAGGAAGAAAGAAAAGAAAAATACTTAAACATTATAAGAAATGGGCTAAAAAGAAAGTGAGGAAGAGTATAAGACACTGCAGAACAAACACTTAACAGATTTGAATAAAGGAAGATACTCCTTGTTCAGGGATACAACAGTACAACATTATAAACCTGCCCATTCTTCGGAATCAATGTACAAACTGAATACAATCAAAATAAAAATACTAATGAGTTTGGTTTATTTTTCCCTTAGGCTAGACACTTGATTCTAAAATTTATATGGATTCTTCAAAAATATGGAATAATAGCCAAGGAAACTATGAAAAGAAAGTAAAGGGGTCTTCACTCTATAAAATATTACAATATTCCATCAAGCTTCTGCAGTTAAAGCAATGTGGAAATGTTCCTTAAGCAGACAGACCAATGGAACAGAGTAGAAAGTCCAGAAATAGATTCAACTATATGGAACATTTGTATGTGATAAATGATGCATCTCAAATCATTGGGGAAATTCTGAACTTTCTCATAAATGGTGTTAAGACACCTAGATTCATTGATGAGAAAGTAAAATTGGATTTATACTTCACATAAGAAGAAACCTCAAATGATCAGTGATCTAAAGGTAAAATTGAAACCATGTAAATGCTCAGATAGAACATAATCTTGGAGGGAAGAAAAATTCAAAATCCAGATACCATAAAAGATTGATAAAATCAACTCTGTGTATGGGCGGGAGCATGTGTTTCAATGTAGCAAATAGAAGTAACCCCCCAAAGCTAAAATAAAATAACATGCTTTTCACCTGAAGAATTTAAGTTTGTTAATCAAAATGTTTTATCTATTTTCAGGTGAGTAAAAACAGAGCAATATCCAGATGGAACTTTGTGAAATTTATAAATCTCAGGACAAAAAGCACATCCTCAAGCATTCAGGCAGAAAAAGTCAATTTACCTAAAATAAAGAAAAATAATCTTTGTCTCAGACTTTTCCGTGGTAATGAACATCAGATATAAACAAGAGTGCCATTTACAGAGATTTAAAGGGGAAAGGTTGTAGGATTCTAGACTAAACAAGTTTTCCTTCATCTGTAAGGGCAAAAACAAATAGTCAAGGCTTTATAAAGTAGTTCATTTCCGTGCTGTGCCCTTCCTTAACAACAAAACAAAACAACTAACCTCCCATGCTGAATATGTATGGCATCAAAGCAAAGCAAAAACTTGAGAATGTGGAAATTACAGCAGATAAATTAGAGAACATTCAGATTTTTTTTACTAATTGTAGTAATTGGGTGCCTGGGTGGCTCAGATGGTTAAGTGTCTGCCTTCAGCTCAGGTCATGATCCCAAGATCCTGGGATGGAGTCCAGCATTCGGCTCCCTGCTCAGCGGGGAGCCTGCTTCTCCCTCTCCTGCTCCCCCTGCTTGTGCGCTCTCTCTCTCTCTGTGTCAAATAAATAAATAAAATCTTTATAAATAAATAAATAAATAAATAAATATTGTAATAATTATTTAAAAAACGTTGAAAACATAGTGCATATATTTTTTTGGAAGGTTTTTTTTTATTTTGTTTTATGATGTTACGTTAGTTACCATACATTACATCTAGTTTTTGATGTAGTGTTCTGTGATTCATTGTTTGCATATAACACTCAGTGCTCCATTCAAATATGTGTCCTCCTTAATACCCATCACCAGGATAACCCATCCCCCAAACCCCCTAAAACCCTCTGTTTGTTTCTCAGAGTCCATAGTCTCTCATGGTTTGTCTCCCCCTCCGATTCCCGCCCCCTGTTCATTTTTCCCTTCCTGCTGTCTTTTTTTAACATATAATGTATTATTTGTTTCAGAGGTACGGGTCTGTGATTCATCAGTCTTGCACAATTCACAGCGCTCACCATAGCACATACCCTCCCCAATGTCTATCACCCAGCCACCCCATCCCTCCCACCCCCCACCACTCCAGCAACCCTCAGTTTGTTTCCTGAGATTAAGAATTCCTCATATCAGTGCAGTCATAGGATACATGTCTTTCTCTGATTGACTTATTTCGCTTGGCATAATACCCTCGAGTTCCATCCACATCGTTGCGAATGGCAAGATTTTGTGTTTGTTTATTTTGATGGCTGCAGAATATTCCATTGTGTATATATACCACATCTTCTTTATCCATTCATCTGTGGTTGGACATCTTGGCTCTCTCCATAGTTTGGCTAGTGTGGACATTGCTGCTATAAACATTGGGGTAGTGCATATATTTTCAAAATGTTCCTAAAAGTGAAAGGGGCCTCATTCTCTCCACCCCTTCTCTCTCACACACACACCTTTAAATTCCAGATTATTGGCAACCAAAATTAAGAATTAGATGGAGGAAAAGAGCAAGGAAATATGAAGCTGCTAATTTTCTAATTTTACATCAAGAAGTATCAGTAGAAACTGTCTTTCTTTGGCAATAGTAATGAAATAAATATTGTTGCAAGTGCATGTTTTAAGATTCAAAGAAACTTATCAGATAATTAAAAGTATATGTATACACAATTCTAATTGTTAGAGATAAAAAACATTAAAAATAATCAATTTATTTAAAAAAGAGAGAAAACAAGAACGAAAGAGCAGGCCAACAAGAAAACAAAGGTAAGAAGTGTCAAATCCCGAAAGTTGATTTCCTCACCCGTGATGCGGGTTACTTTAAACCTAATTCATAGGTTAACCTTTGGGATGAATAGGATAATGCTTAGAAAGCACTTAGCAGTGCCTGGCTCACAAAGTTCAAGCAGTGCTCCTGACGCTGCTGATTATTACTATTATTATTATTAATCATCATCATTAACAATTATATATATCACCTACAAAAATAAATTTAAATGGATGAAACCTGATAAACTATTTTAATCTTTTTTATTAAAAGAAAAAATTAATGCTGTAAGTAAAATAACCAAGAGAATTGAAAGTTAAAGCATGTGAAAAGACATATCAAAGAAACACAAACCAAAGAAAGCACAACAATGGAGAATCCAAGGTGAAGAAGCATAGAACATTGCAAAGATGATCATTTTGTATGGACAAGGGAAAAATCACAGTGAAGATAAAATTGTCATGAAATTTAATGCATTAGAAGTGTACCTCTATAGCAGGAGGGGAAGAATGAAGGAGGGGAAATCGGAGGGGGAGACGAACCATGAGAGGCTATGGACTCTGAAAAACAAACTGAGGGTTCTGGCGGGGGGATGGGTTAGCCTGGTGATGGGCATTAAGGAGGGCACGTTCTGCGTGGAGCACTGGGTGTTATACGCAAACAATGAATCATGGAACACTACATCACAAACTAATGATGTAATAATGTATGGTGACTAACATAACATAATAAAATTTAAAAAAAAACATAAAAAAGGCAAAAAATTGTATCTCTACAATAAATAACATAAAAACATTTGGAAATGCAAGAAATAAGGGAATTTTAAACATATTATCCTCAATAATCATAAATCAAGAAGACCAAAATAGAAAGTCTGTAGAGGATTTTAATGATGTAATTAATAAGATCTAAATAATATATATTAAACATTCTACCTTGCAAAGATTTTGATGTGGAAATGTTTTTCAGTGCAAAAAGGGTGGTTTTATGAAAGCATGGGGATAGGACCCATGGGCAGAAAGAGCTGGTCTGGAGTTGTGCAGGGTGACTGATTATATACTTTCAAGTTGGGAGGGGGTCAGGGCTATAGCATAAGTCTCTAAGGAATTTGGGAAGCAAGGTTTCCAGGACCCTGAGGGAGCTAGCTATTGTTGGGAAAAGGTCATTTATTACGGTCTAGTAAAACCTTAGTCATGAGACCCTTGAGATGTATATCAGTGGGCCATATGCTTGGAGGATGATTGCTAACAAAGATCTTGGGGGGTAGAGATAAAAGAAGTTTCCAAAGGAATTGTTAATATGTTAAGGAAGACTTACAGAATTTTGGGGGTTGAGATAATGTTAAACTAAGATTACCTTTTGCCTTTAGGTAAGTGTCAACACTGAAGCAGCTGAGGTCTCAGAGGAAGACTTATTTAGACTTATTAACTCACTCTGCTTGTTTCAAGGACTAGTTAATGGGCTGTAAGTAAGGAAATTTAATTTTTTCCTTTTGCCTTTGTTACCCACATCGGATTAAATATACCCTTCTCAGTTTTTGGAAAATATTAACCGAATCGCATATTTCATATAGTTTATAAGATTTTCATAATATTTTATTTGTACATGACAGTCTCTCACCACAATGTGATAAAAATAAAAACTAGTGCTGGTAAAACATTTAAAAGACTCCAATCACTTGAGACAAAAAGGAAACTTTTCAAACATTAGCTCACTAGGAAATGAAAGTTACTAACTCTAAACCATTTATAAATAACCTGACAAGCTCTATGTTAAAATTATATGCCAAGACAATTCAGTGGAAGAAAGAATAGTCTTTTAAACAAATGGTGCTGGGACAACTAGATGTCCACATGAAAAGGAATAAAGTTGAAGCCTTCTCACGTATTACATACAAAATGTAGTCAATGTGTTTTGGCACCAAAATAGAGGAGCTAAAACTATAAAACTTGCAGAAGAAAACCTAAGTGTAAATTTTCATGACTTTGGATTTGGCAACGATTGCTTAGATAAGACACCAAAAGCATAAGCAACAACAATAGAAAATAGATAAACTCGGCACCATCAAAATGAAACACTTTTGTGCTTCTAAGCACGCCATCAACAAAGTGGGGGGAAAACTCCCACAGAATGGGAGAAAATTTTGCATGTAATATATCTTATAAGGGACTTGTATCCGGAATGGATAAAGAAAATTACACACACACACACACACACACACACACACACACACACGCATGATGGTATGTTATTTGGCCACAAAAAAAGAAGGAAATCCTGACATTTGCAACAACATGGATGGACCTTGAGGGAATTTGCTCAGTGAAGTAAGTCAGAGAAAGACAAGTACCGTATGATTTCATATATATATATATATATATATATAATCAAACCCTTATGTTGTACACCTGACTAATGCAATGTTATATGTCAATCATATCTCATTAAAAAATTATCATTGAAGGGTACCAAAATATGCCACCCGAAAATATACCACTTTAGCATAGGGACTATTTTGAACTAAAGGCCATTGAGAACAAGCAGACATAGGAAAAGCTCTAAAAACAGTGTACAGGTTTGTCTTTTGTAAAGGAAATCTACATTTGTAGAGGTGGGTCTCTCTCCTGTATCTGGAAGAGGTGGACACTTAAGAACAAAGAAGGCACCAACTTAAATGTACAGAACAAATCTTACTAAGCAACTCTTGTTTACCATACTTTTCCTGGTCACTTTCCCACAAATTACCTCCCCTGACCAGAAAATTCCCAAACCCCTTTTCTGTATTTAAGCCCAAGATCTAACCACCTCTTTGGGTTACTGAGTGCTCCCACATGCCCTTAAACTTCTGTGTGTTCTTGTGTTCATCTGCCTGTGGCTAGTCTAATGCACAAGCCCCTGCTGGAGAACCTAGAATGGGTAGAGGAAGAGACTTTTCTCCCTTACATCAGGAAAGGGGAAAGCTGCTGAGTTCATAGATTAATAAATCTGAAAGCTAGTTATATAAATAAGAGAAACTCAACAACAGACATGCATTCACTTTTAATTTTTACTATTTTGATTAAATAAATTTGATTCAAATAAAGATACACAAATGTGGGAGTAAAAAAATGATGTGAGCACAGATTCAGAGGAAACTATACAAATAAGGATAACCTTAAAATACATATTCTATAAATAAATTTGATATTTTTATGAAAAGCATAATTTTCCAGCCAAGGATAAATTATAAAACTTTACTTAAAAAGAAGCAGAAAACCTGAATAATCCAATGACTATGCATGCTACTGAAAGGATTTTTCAGAAACTTTTAAACCACTTCAAAATTTTTCAAGGTCAAGTGGTTTCACACAAAATAATTTCTACTGTATACGATAGAGCACAGATGCCTAATCTACAGTTATATTTAAATCTCAATTTATTTTCATGAACTTATATTAACTTGGTACCAGTGCTTGAGAAAGACAGCACCAAAACCACTCAACTTAAAAAAAATAGAATATGAGACACTCTCACTTATGAATATAGGTGCAAAAATTCTAAATGAAATTTCAACAAATCAATTTCAGTGCTAAATAAAAATGAGAACATACCACACGATCAAACAGAATTATTCCAGGAATGTAAGGACAACTCTGCACTAGGAAATCTATCAATTTAATGTATCATATCTGCAGTTGAAGGAAAATCTACACAATTATTTCTACTGAAAATGCATTAAAAATAATGATACTTTTTTAAAAAAATTAATAGGCTTTATTTTTTAGAAGTGTTTTAGGTATGCCAAAAAAAAAAAATGAGTGAGAAGTACAGAGCTTCCATAAACTCTCTTCTTGCAGTCTCCTCTACTATTAACATCTTACATTAGGTGGTATATTTGTTACAAGTGATGAGACAATGTTGATACATTGTTATTAACTCAAGTCCATAGTTTACATTAGGATTCACTCCTGGTGTTGTACCTTCTATGGGCTTGAACAAATGTATAATGCCCCCTATCCACCATTATAGCACCCTACAGAAGATTTCCCTGTCCTAAAACTCCCCTGTGCTCCACTTACTCATCTTTCCCTCCTCCCAAGCCCCTGATCCATTTACTATATTCATAGTTTTGAATTTTCCAGGATGTCATCTCATAGTAAAGGGAAGCAGAATATGCGGTCCCAAAAATGTGACTGAAGGACTCCAGGCCATGCCACCCTAACATATGCTGCTTTGGTACACTGATTACTTTGAGCTGAAGGTACTGGAAAACAGCAGATGCAGGAGAGACTCTGATCTCCCTCATCTGCCTTAAGTCAGATCCTCCAAAAGGAACTAGGTCATCATCAATTCCCTCCTGGGAGTGTCTTCAGCAAGGAAGATGGATTCTTATCACAGGAGATGAGACTAAAAGTCAGCATCGCATCCAGACCCACTCTGTCCCAAACTGTCAGACTCCCCATCAAGTCTTCTGAGGGCCCCTTCTGCTTTCCTAAAACCATTTTCTCTCCCCTAAGAAGCCTACAACTTCCCTTTTCCTTATTAAGAGGGCATTTATTCCTGAGTTCTAAGCCACCTTAGAGAGTTACTCATTTTTCCCCATGCAACTTCCACGTATACATGAGACAGAAATGTTAATAAACTTCTTTTTGTTCTTCTCTTGTTAGTCTGTCTTTTATTACAGGAGTCTCAGCTAAGAACTCAGAAGGGTAGAGGGAAAATTATTTTTCCTTCCCTACAGTAGGAATCATAGAGTATGTAGCTTTTCAGATTGGTGTCTTTTACTTAGCGACATGTATTTAAGGTTCTTCTATGTCTTTTCACGGTTTATAGTTTTGTGGGTTTTTTTGCAGTTTTAAATAAAGCTGCTGTTATGAATAAACATTCATGTGAAGGTTTTGGTCTGAACGTAGATTTTTCAACTCATTTTGGTAAATACCAAGGAGTGATCACTAGGTCATATAGTAAAAGCATATTTAATTTTGTAAGAAACCATCAAACCGACTTCCAACGTCACTCTACAATTCTGTACTCACACCAGAAATGAATAGGAGTTTCTTTTGCTCCATAGCCCACATCTGGTGTTGTCAGTGTTCTGCATTTTGGCCATTCTAGTAGGTGTATAGTGGTATCTCCTTGTTTTAATTTGCAATTCCCTAATCATGTTGAGCATCTTTTTCACATGCTTATTTGCCATCTGTATATCTTATTTGGTAAAGTATCTGTTCAGCTCTTCTGCCTATTTTTAAATTGTTTGTTTTCTTATGTTAACTTTTAAGAGTTCTTTGTATATTTTAGATACCAGTCCTCTATCTAATATGTACTTTGAAAAAGTTTCCTTTGAAAGAGGCTTGTTTGCTCATTCCCCTCGGAGTTCATTTGTAGAACAGAAGTTTCTAATTTGAATGGAATGCACTTATTAATTTTTTCTTTTACTGATTGTGCTTTTAGATCTAAGAAGTCATAGCCCCTGGCTGGCTTAGTTGGTAGAGCATGAGACTCTTGTTCTCAGTTGTGAGTTCAAGACCCATGTTGGGTGTAGAAATTACTTAAAAATGGATCTAAGAAGTCATTGCTAAACCCAAGGTCATCTAGGTTTTTCTCCTATATTAGCTTCTTGGAGTTTTATAAAATACGTTTTTTAATTAGAAAAAATAGAGACTCTGAATAAGTCAAGGTCCCCACCAGATTATTTAAATCGAGACTTTAGTGAAGGGACAACTTGAAACAAGCTTGGCAAAGCTAAGGAAACATACAAGGGGAGGTGAGACACCTAAAGATAGCACCCATGGTAAGCTATTACCACTCCTAGGGCAGATCGGGAAAGGGAAGAGGTAGGGCGGGCCCCTAAGCAATGGTAAAGGGGCTATTACTGTGGACTCAACTACTCCTAAAGATTTCACTTTGGGGCAGAGAGAGAGCCAAGGAAGAACTCTTCTCCTTCCCTTCCAATGTCATGTCAGTGACCCTAGTTGGCCAAACCCAATAGAAGGCAGCCAGCAAATGAGGCTAAGGAGTACAGTCTGCAGAAGTTGCCCTCCTGAAGCACAGAGCTGAGCAGAGACAGATGGGAGGTCCATGTGGGAGAGGGCACATGAAGAATAAGGACCATGAGCTCTTTGCATGACAAAAAAATACATGAGTGACACTTTGACTATTGTGGACGAAGGTTCAAAGCTGAGCTTTCTGACTAAGGTGAGTGAACACCTCCATTTCTTTATGTTTAACTGGGAATAATAACAACCCTGCATTATAAATATTGAGATGACTATATTAAATGTCTACTATATAAAGTATTGATGAGTATCCAATATATACCAGCAACTGCTGCAAGTATTACGGCTATTACTAGTGTAGTCATTTTATTGGAGGAAGAGGAGAAACAGGCAGCAAAACCAGAAATGTAATCATTATCTCCCAGCAGAAGACATACATGAAATTAACAGCCAAAGCCATACCCAGCAATGAGATATTAACATGCCCCACTAAAACCAAGAACCAAGAGGGATGTTTTCTACCACTATTATCATCTAATGTTCTAGAATTTTAGCCAACACAGCAAGATATGTAACACTGGAAAGAGAAGAAATTTACCTTTTTATTACTTTTAGACAATGATGATTCTCTATCTAGAAAGATCCCAACACCCAAATTTTATAATTAAGTGGCTAGACACATAATGAATTTATAAAGCATAAGTGGCTTTTCTAAAATTCAGAAAAAAGTTATTATATTTAATGGAAATAAATCCCCTTTTATAATAGTAAAACAAAATATGAAGCACCCAAATGGACTTATAAAAAATTTTGCAAACAATGTGTAGACAGCCAAAAAAACTGAGAGCTACGTGAAAAAAAGAATGCAGTAAATGAAAATCATTCACTTACAGGGTTAATGAAATTGCATTTAAATTCCCAGTGGGATTTATTCTGAAACATGTTCAAGTAAAATTAAGATTCATCTAGAAGAACAAATTCATGAGTAGAGCTGAGAAAAGATAAAATAGAAACAAAATAGAAAAAGATTGACTTGTGATATTTGTTGTACTAGATGTAAAAACATCGTTTAATATTAATATATTTAAAACAGGTGGTGGTGGTGGTGGCACAGAATAGAATACTAACAGGGATGAAGTAGAAATTCCAGAAGCAGAATAAGTTCATTAACATGATAAACTTAAATATGTGTTCTGATACATTACCCTCAAGTAAATACCAGGGGGATTCAAGATTTAAATGTTGACAATCAGCCTTGATAAAAATCCTGGAAGAATATTTGTGTATCTCAGAATGGAAAAGGGCTTTATGAGAATAAAAGCAATACAAAATAAGTCACCCTGGGCGACCTTGGGTCAGATCTGTGGCCACGACTTTCTAAGGGATTGCTGAATGCCATTTCCTTCTAGATGCTGAAGGGGGTGGAGTTGCCCCCCCCCCCGAGATGCACAGCGGGAGGGTGGTGATGGTGCACAACATGCCTATTACACGATGCTCATCATCATCATCATCATCGCAAACAATATGAAGCTTTGTAGAGCACGTACGATGTGCCAGACGTTGCATTAGACATTCAACATGCCTTAATTCATTAGAGTCTTACAACCAAAATGTGAAGTAGGTGCTTTTGTTGTTATTAGTATCTATTTTATAGATAAAGAGACGCTTACGGTGATAAATGATTCGCTCAAAATGGTAAGACCAGGTGGTAGAGTCTACTGGCTGTCAAAGCTTATGCTCCGAGTAATCAAGCGTACACTATTGTACTACATCTCTCTGAGCCTTGATTTCCTCATCTATAAAATGGAATCTACATGGCAAGGCTGTCTTCAGATAGACAGGAAACATGCAATCCATTTATCACAGTAAGTGACATATAATGAAACAAAACATAGGAATTAAAAAATAACGAAGAGCAATGATAAGAATACACATATCTAGATAAATATTGATTGTATAAATTATAACATCACTTTGTGAGATCAAAAATAGAAAATTAAAGTAGCAAAAAAAATAGCACTTTAATGATTCAAGAATACCTGTTGTACTCTCTAGGGAAAATAACACCCCTACAAATTTTTAAGTATAATTAACAAGCTAAAAGCAGAAGAAGTGAAATTATAAATTATTAACAAATCCAAAAAATCTTAAGAAAGGACAGAAAATATAGAACAGTCAGGGCAAATAGAAAACAAATAGCAAGGTGATAGATTTAAGCCTAAATTACAGTATATTTAAGCAGACTAAGTATTCCAATTGAAATATAAAGTTCCTCAGACCAGATAATAAAATAAAACAAAGTTGAACGTGCTGTTTATAAGAGATACACCTTATATATAAGTATCAACAAGTAAAGGATGGGGAAAATATTATGCACACCAAAAGCTACAAAGTCAGAGATGAAAGTAGTTCATTTCAGAGAAATAAAAGTTTCCACTTGAAGATAAAATGATCTTAAATTTGTTTGCACCTAATAACATAACATCCAAATATGTAAAGTAAAAAAGGACAAGTCAACAAAAAGAAAAAAAATCCAGTAATGGTGGGAGACTATGTAAGTCAGGGTTCTTCAAAGAAACAGAACTATAAGGATATATATACTGAGAGATTTATTTTAAGGTTTTGGCTCACATGACTGTGGAGCTGGCAAGTCCAAAATCTGCAGGGGAGGCTGGCAGGCTGAAACTCAGGCAGGAGCTGATGTTGCAGTTTTTAGGCAGAATTTTTTCTCCTCAGGGGAAACCTCAGTTTCTGCTCTTAAGACCTTCTACTGATTGGATGAGGCCCACCCACATTCTTGAGGGTAATCTTTACTTAAAGTCAACTAACTGTGTTAGTCACTTCTACAAAATACCTTGACAGCAACACCAAGATTATTGTTTAATTGAATAATGAGGTACTATGTTTTATCCAAGTAGACACAGAAAATCAATATTCATGCAGATTTTACACAATTTAAAATGTAAATTATATTTCTATTTTTTAAAAAAGAGCAGTGAACAAAAGCAAACCAAGGGATTGGTAATTGTTGCAGATTGGGGCCCTGGGAAGCAGAGTCTGAGATAGAAATTAGCATGCAGGACTCCTCAGGGATTGTCTTGGGATCCACAGCTGTGGAAAGGAGAGGGAGGAAGCAGGATTTGGGAAGGGGCAGAGCTGAGACGCAATTCAGCATCATCTGTAACCTCAGCCAACCCTCCCAGGAGATCAAAAGATGGGATGACCTTTCAGAACTGTGCTGAGCTGGGGCAACAAGCCTGGCTTTTATGCATCCCAAATCAAGTGAGCACTGGAGGCAGGGCATTGTGGAAGGAGGTTGTCTCTCCAGGTGAGGCAGCTCTTCAGCTGAGGCCACTCGGAAGGGGGCTGACAGCTGAGGGCCGTGTGCAGCAGAGCTCTGGGCGCTGTGGCGATGAGTCCTTCAATCCTGACGGGACCTGGGCCACACATCACTGGATGTGTGTTTAGAGTCATGTTTGGATTCCTAATGTGCTTAGCTTCTTTGTCATGGACATGACATCCATTATTTTAAACACATAGAAGAAGGGTGTGGGTACCCACCTGATGGGGTCATAAAGGAAACTGATCTCCCCCCCTTACCATGCTATGTAAGTGGTGGCCCTTCTCAAAAGGCTAAAAGAGTTTACAACTCCAAAAAGAACCCTGCTGGGGTTCCAGAGACTCCAGTGTGTCACTGACTCATTTCAGTCAGTCCCCTAGATCTTGAATATGGAGTAGACATGTTCTTCTATCAGCCAGGGATCTCACTTTGGGCCACTGATCACCTGTGGGAGTATCCTTGCCTCAGGTCCTGAAGGGGCCACGGCCAGCATTCCCCTGGATCTGAGGATGAACTACGGAGAACAAGAATGGAACAGTGGTTAAGATAATGTGGCAGATGATCTCTTATGTTTCTTTAGCTCCATGAAGAAGCTTGGACCCACCTTCTTCTACTGTGAGAAAGGGCTTCATTCATTCAGCATGGCATTTGTCGAGCACATGCTCTGAGAGTATGCTTTCCCACCTTGTCAAAGACAGTGCACAACTCCTTAGAATGTTGTTTCCTTTAGTCATTGGTTATGAGTAACTCACAGTTTTTCATTATAATGCTTCCTTGGAAACTCATCATGGGAGATATAGACTGGCTCATATATTTCCCAGACAGAAGTTTGGCTACCAGCAGGGAATCCTAAACAAGTGAAGACTGCAGATGATGAATACACAGCATGATGATGGTTGAATTAAAAAAAAAAATATATATATATATGCATGGCACTAAAATGTCCATGAAATGTTTTGTGTAAGCACAGATACCAAGTCATTGTCTTTGTAGGGTTCTTATTCTTAAACAATTTAGAATACTTTGTCCTTTAGGATGCATGCTGGGCAACCATGTCATGATTGAGTGACTCAATTCTCTTATTTATTTTCCTTTTAATGATTTTCCTTCTCCTAAGAAAATGCATAGATAGTATATTAGAACAGGACCAATAAGATCCATCTATGTATCTATGTATCTATCTATGAATCTATCTAGATATCTATCTAGATATCTAGATATATAGAAAGAGAGAGAGGAGAGAGATTAATTATAAAGCATTGGCTCACATGATTATGGAGGCTGAGAAGTCCCACAATGTTGTTTGCAATCTGAGACCTCAGGAGAGCCCAAGAACCAGTGGCATAGATTCCAGTCCAAGTCTGAAGACCTGAGAACCAGGAGCACCAAGGTTGGGAGGAGATCGATTTCCCAGCAGTCAGGCTGAGAGCAAATTCAACCTTCCTCTGCCGGTTTGTTCTATTTAGGCCCTCACTGGGGAGGGCACCTACTTTACCCAATCTTCCAGTTCAAATGCTCCTCTTTTCCAGAAACACCTTCACAGACACCTCCAGAAGAGTGTTTAATCCGATATCTGGGCATCCCTTGGCTTCAAAGATACAAATTGAAGTTAAATAATTATAATACAAACTTTGGGTAAAACCTATTTTAAAACATGTTGTGAACTAGGGGCATCAGATAAAAAACAGAGTAATGCTGTGTTGGGTATTCTGTGTTGGTTTCTCCAGATCTCCTTCCACCCTTTGCCACCATGTTTGGAGCCCCAGGAGAATGACCTCTATGAAGAGCACCCACTGGACCACTTTGTCTATGGCTTCCTGCGGGATTTAGCCCATAGAGGTCCCAGAAAAAGCTGGGGACACAATGGCTGGGGGTATTTATATTCCTGCAGGCCTTGCGTTGGCAGCGGCCACATTCCTGTGCTAATGGCCACTGTCTCCCAGTCAGCCATCTCTGTGGGTTCTGGCATCCTCTCTCCCTGCGCCCTGCTCACCCTAGGGGAGCCATGGCTTTCCTGTGGCTGCTGCCTATGGAGGACGCTTCCACAACCATTGTTGGTCTCTCGTAGCTGTGCCCACATCTTGGTGAGCAGAACCGTCATGAACTCTGCTCGGTTACTGGTTTGAGTGTACCATCTGATTCCTGCCAGCATTCTAAAGAAGCATTTCTCAGGGTGCCTGGGTGGTGCAGTCGGTTAAGTCTCTGACTCTTGGTTTTGGTTTGGGTTGTGATCTCACAGTCGTGAGATAGAGACCTGCAGGGAGCCTGCTTGAGACTCTCTCTCCCTCTCCTTCCCTGCCTGTTCTCTCTCTCTAAATAAATAAAACCTTAAAGAAAAAAAGCATTGTTCAGCATTGGTCTGTGCTGCATGCATTTACCTTAGGACCCCTTCTATTCCTCATTGATCAACATTGTGAATCTTTTTTTCCCATGACATTAAATTTCCCTTAATAAAGCATATTCACCTTAAAGTTCAAAGAGGGAAAAATCAGTACTAGTTTCAACTTTTTAAAGAGGGCATTAATGTCCACAATAGCCAAACTATGGAAAGAGCCAAGATGTCCATCGACAGATGAATGGATAAAGAAGATGTGGTATATATACACAATGGAATATTATGCAGCCATCAAAAGGAATGAGATCTTGCCATTTGCAACGACGTGGATGGAACTGGAGGGTGTTATGCTGAGTGAAATAAGTCAATCAGAGAAAGACATGTATCCTATGACCTCACTGATAGGAAGAATTCTTAATCTCAGGAAACAAACTGAGGGTTGCTGGAGTGGTGGGGGGTGGGAGGGATGGGGTGGCTGGATGACAGACATTGGGGAGGGTATGTGCTATGGTGAGCGCTGTGAATTGTGCAAGACTGTTGAATCACAGATCGGTACTTCTGAAACAAATAATACATTATATGTTAAAAAAAAGAGAGAAGAAGAAGATAGTGGGAAGGGAAAAATGAAATGGGGGGCATCAGAGGGGGAGACGAACCATGAGAGACTATGGCCTCTGAGAAACAAACTGAGGGTTCTAGAGGGGAGGGGGTGTGGGGATGGGTTAGCCTGGTGAAGGGTATTAATGAGGGCACGTATTGAATGGAGCACTGGGTGTTTTATGCAAACAATGAATCATGGAACACTACATCAAAAACTAATGATGTAATGTATGGTGATTAACATAATAAAATAAAATTCAAAAAAATGAAAGCATTACATGAAGGTTGGGAAATGGTAAACACAAGTATTCACATATGTTCCCCCTCCCCTGCCCCAAGCAAATAAACAAAACACACACACACTTTGTGAAAGACTGTGTAACTCCACGTTGTTTCCTGTTCCTCAAGCTGGAACAACTGATTAGAGCAATGAGCTCTGACTCAGCACTTTATTTAACTAAACATGAACTGTTGACATCTCTCATTAACCCTGGTTTCCTTTTTCCTACCAGTTAAATTGAGGTTTTTTACTTAATGTAAGATTTGAGGTTTCTGTCTCAGAGATTCCTAAGACTGGCTACTTTTATCTGCTCTTATTTTTATCTCAAAATCTAGATTTATTTGTAATTCTAAATATTGACATTAACTTTGCTTTTTCCTTCCCTTTCAGTTTTGAGGTCCTGCTTTCAATTCTCTTGAGTCTGTATACAGAATTAGAATCCAGGATCGTAGGGTAATTCTCTGTTTAATTTTTGAGGAACGGCCATACTGTTTTCCACATAGCTGTGCCGTTTTGCATTTGCTCCAGCAGTGTACAAAGGTTCTGATTTCTCCATATTCTTGCCAACATTTGTTATTTTCTGTTTTTTTATTTGTTTTATTTTTTCAAATATAGAAATGCACATGATTACAAATCCACCATGGTAGTCTTCATCAAATTAGAAGTGTTCACATCACTCATTCCTCCAGGGATAGAAACATTTGTGAAATATCAAATTCAATTAATACTGGTAAATGTCTTCAACTTTGAGGAGGTTACAAATGGATTTTTCAACTGCTTCTTATTCTTCCAGATTACAAACTCTTTTTTCATTGAACATTTTAAAGAACAAGTTAATTCATCTCAACTAATCTATACTGAGGGCTGTTACCAGTTCTCTTCTAGGTGAATGGGCCCAGCAGTGAACAAAACCATTAAAAAATTACAAACCATTTGGAATCCCAGTGTTGTAGTGTTTTCTTTAGAGATGATGTCTTTTATGTTAACTAGCAAGCAGGCACCCTCCCGACCTCACTGTTATGTCTCAACCAATGCGTTCATGGCTCTGAAAAGACAAGAGACAGATTTCTACAGTTCTTAATTCATGCTTGTCAATGGCGCTTACCACTTGTGATATGTGAATGTATTTTATTTTCTTGCCAGACTTTGAGCTTCTTGAGGGAATATTTCATCTGTGTTTGATTTCCCACAGTTATCCATAGCATTTTGCACAAAAGCAAGCAAAAGGTATGTATTTTTCACTTTCTGAGTGTTAATCAACTGGCCTGAGCCTCCACAGTTTTTTTTTTTTTTTTTTTTGGTCATTCCTGAAAAGTTGCATCTCTTATGCCAAGGAGAGTGGTGATTCTAGACCTCCAAGAAGAGGGCTGAATAGGTAATCCAAATCCCCTTCCTTCCTGCTGGGCACTACCCTGCCGGTGGATTGTTGGTGCCCTCCAGGCGAGAGAGCGGCTTACACCTGCTGGTCTCCCTGTTTTAGTTTGTATTTTTGTAGGAAAAAAAAAAAATGAGCAAGCCGAATTCTGTTTTGGAATGCTTTGGAAATTAGAAGGGAAGTCCACTTGCTCTCCCACAACAGGTACTCCCCCCGCCCCCCCAAAAAAAACCCCACACGTCTCTGTGCCAGGTAATAATGTATGGCTGGCAGACATCAAGCACCAAAACAGGTGATAAATCCACTTCTGCGAAATGCAGCTCCATCTTTCTCCCATTTGGCCCCGGGGGTTGTTTTACTATTTTATGAGTCTGAATGTAATTAGTCACAATTAAAATCTGAATTCTCTAAGTATATTTGCAGTCGAACTTCATCTGAGGCAATAAAAAATAAATAGCTCACAGTGACTTTACTACTTATGTTTCTCAGGTTTGGGGGTGGGGGTAGGATAATGAAGAGGTGTCTTCACAGCATCCAATTGACCTGCAGGATCTTCAGGGGATAGAGTGCCCACAGCTCAGGTTTATTTCACCTAATCTGTATAACAATGTATGTCCACTGTATAACCATGAGTAAGGGCAAGTTCCCCCTTAGAATGCCATGCGGCAGAGGTCCTTTGTGAGCAGTGTTCTTCACCTTCCTCTGGGGGAGGAGAGGGCTCCTGTTGGAGACAAAAGATACCCAAACTCCTTGTTACTTTTCTGCTTCCACTCTGAGCTCTGTGGCTGTTTGTTTCATTCACGTCTATCCCAAATGCCAAACGAATAGCAGGTACCTGCCTGAGATCTTGAACTATTTCTAGTCAATTCTTGGGAATCACAAATCTATGTGAAGCCTTGTTGACACCGAAGATGTAACCTTCTCCAGACAAGGTTCTAAATTCTCACCTTTCTAAAATCTGTCTCCCTCCTCTGTAACCCCACTTGGTCCTCCCTTTCCTTTCTCTCTCCCACTCTACTCTGCTCACCTTTTATTGAAAGCCTCACGCTGGGATGCGTACAGGACCATACGGTACCTCTACTCATGGTATTTACCTACCACCGCGCCAGTAGCTACCACAATTGTGGAGCACTCACCAGGTAAGAAGCACATGCTTGCTCACTTAAAAACACACAGGGCTCAAAAGCTACATCATTTTCTCCTTCCCATTGTTCAAATCCACACCAAGAGGATCAGTTGATTCTGTCTTTGGAACACCTTTTTATCTGCTCACGTCTTCCTTTCTCACCGACAGCCCTTGCTCCAGACTTTGATCTGGTCCCATGCAGGGTTGAGGGTTGAATTGTGTCCACCAGAAAGATATGTTTAAGTCCTGACCCTTCATACTTGTGAATGGGACTTTATTTGGAAATAGAGTCTTTGCAGACATAGGGAAGTTAAAATGAGGTCACGCTGGATTAGGGTGGGTCCTAATCCAATGACTGGTATCTTTATAAGAACAGGGAAATTTGGACACGGAGACACACAAGGAGAAGGCCAAGTGACAAAGAAAGTGGAGATTGGGTCATGTGTCTCCAAGCCAAGAAATGCCAACGATTGTTGGCAACCACCAGAAGCTAGGAGAGAGACGTGGAGTGGATTGTCTCTCAAAGCCTCCAGTGCAATAACTCTCAGATAGTTCCCCTTGCCTTCTGATACCCCATCTCCCATCACCGAACACTGTTGCATGCTTTCAGGGATGGGTCAGTACCGAGCAGAGAACTTGGTCACGGGAAGGGCACACGAATCTGGAGAGGGATTCTGAGACAGGAAATTGATAAAACCACTGGATACTTGCAGAAATCTTGGGGAGGTCACAGACCCTCCCCCAGACATGGAGTCAGGGACTCAAAGCACAGAGAAGCTACTGCTGCCGTCTGGGTACATTCACACAGTCACTGCGTCCTCTCTGCTGGGGCCACTACCTGCACTCACAGGGAGGAAGCCGAGGCTCTGTGGGGGGTGAGTCCAGCCACGGGATCTGAACCCCAAACTTTCTGCTCCATAGCAAGTACTCTTCCTCCACATCAGCACACTGGCTTATTTATTTTTCCCAGCCCTACCTTGTTATTTGTTTGTCTGGATTTCTCCCTTTTTCCCTCTGCACCTGCTCATCCGGTAAGGTCCAGTTTAAATCTAATTTTATCTGTTATAGTTTTTCCCAAGCACTTCAGCTGAAATAGATCTGAGCTAGCTCTCCTGAACACAACTTAATGACACACGTATAGTTCTATTTGGCATGACTGAGGACTTCCTGAGTTATCTCTTTCTTCAACTACTGTCTTGGTTTTCTTTGCATCTTCTCTTGGTAGTGATTTTTTCAGGATTGTTGTTAGCTCCCTGGCACAGTCCATAATTTATATTCCTTTGTATGTCTAGCAGGTCCCAGAACAGTACCTTGCACAAAAGAGTCTCAATAAACTCAGATGTCTTGGCTCTCAGTAACATCATCTGCTCTGGATTTGTTAGCTCCAGGACATTCCTTAAACATTCCAGCTCAGTTCGTTTCCCTTTGACAAGAGGAGTCTGACCTAGCAACTCTAGATTTTCCCCAGTCTCATTAGATCAGGACAAGCTCCTTTGGCTAAGAGGGGCTGTGGGCCTCATCTGGCCCAAATCCCAGGCCCATGGGGCTTCAGCAAGCTTCACCTATACCACGTTCACCAGAGAGTTGGGCTATGGTTGTGACCTTGGTGTTGGAAGGAAATCAAGGCCAGGTGTGATGCAGGCAGTGTCTTTGCGTGGCTCAGGTGTCTGCCTGATGTCTGTCTAGGATACATTTTGGGAGGTGCCAGATCTCAACAGGACAGCTCTGTCTTCTCACACATGCCCAGAAAGGCTTCGCGACACTCACACAGGGGCTGTGGCCCACAGGGTTCTGGGGAATGGTATTCTGAATGGTAACAGTAATGAGTGCACCTGTCCCTGTTCTTCTAGGAAAATAAGTGACATAGATCGACCTAGGTATGCTAGCGTGTGTGTGTGTGTGTGTGTGTGTGTGTGTTGGGGGGGTGGAATGGAAACTTAGGGAGGCATTTGAAGCCCTGTTTTACCTTTTCTTATTGAAATGACATCCCCTCCCCACCTAACCCCCCCCACACACAGTATAATCTTATGAATGCCTTTCCCCAGTGCAGGTTCACCAAACCCCCAAGCTCTGCAGATAAAAAGCACAGGCAACTGAATTTTTGTAAACCAGCAGAAAAATTTTTCAAAGTTTAATTTTAAAAGCATAATTATAGATATCCAGATGCTGATGGAAATCTGATGGTTTAGGAAGTAAGAACATTCCCTTGCTGGGTGTAGTAGCATCACCCTTTACTGAACTGCACTGAATTCCCACAACTAACCATACACCCCAGAGAGAACCACGCAGACGTGGACAGAAGAGAATTCTCCATTTTGGCTCCAGTTAGCAACCCCCGGTAGTATCCCCATAGTATTACAGCCAAGGAGATGTGGGGGGAGAAGAAGATGTTTGTCCTTAGAGAGGGATCAATTAATGGACAATCATGCATAACTTCAGGTATAATTATATAAGAAACAAGCAGTGTGAGATAGTTCATTTATTTTTATGGTGGACCAATTTTATTTTATGCTCATTTTACTGCAACCAATTCCTTCTCATTCTCCTAAAAAGTGTAAACACTCATCACATGTACTCTGAGCACAAGATTTCAAGCTCTGTGTCTTTGTGTCACAGGCAAATGCTGTCAACATCACTATTTTAAATGACAGTTCTAACAGTGAGGGTTGTGATTATTTATTTACAGAAAAAAAGGGGTCAACAAAGGAGCATTTGGAGATGGGAAAAGTGTGTTTCTAGTTTTAATTACATGTTGTATTTAGAATTCAACAGTAATATCTGATCCATATCTCTCATATGAGGTCAACCTGAGACCAGCTTCTAGGGCAGTGGTTCTAGTCGAGGGCTGATGTTGCTCCACCCCAACCCTCCTGGGGGCAGTTGGCAGTGTCTGGGGACATTTTTGATTGTCACAGCTAGGGAGGCTCCTACTGACATCCAGGGCTGAAGGCCAGGAGTGCTGTTAAGTGCCCTACAATACACAGGGCTCTCCTCCAACCAAAAAAGTCACCTGGCCCCAAATATCAGAGGGGCTGAGATTGAGACACCCCACTTGCTCTGAAGAAAAAGCAATTTTACTCCTCCTTTATGGTATCCCACAGTTCACCTTTGAGTCCCATTTTATTCGAGATGTCCCAAGCGTCATGACCAGAGGGTTAATCTCAGAAGAATTTCACCTTCCTGTTAGTGCAGAGAGAAGCGTTGTGTCCAGGGTAAGTGTGGTTTGTCACCGTAGCATTCCCTGGGAGATTAGCTGACATTTCTTGCTTCAGTGGCTAAAACACTGCCTCTCAGTCTGCCTTCCTGATATTTTGCTGAGACTCTGATTAAACCTTGACTGAGGATGCTTAGATGCTGGCCAGATTTTACTCTGAAGGATACTACCACCTGGAAGCAAGGAAAAGGAAAAACAAGGAAGAAAAGGAAAAAAAATAAAAAAAAATCGTTTTCATCTGAAACACTTCCAAAGCTTGATGGGGCTCAAATAGAGTATCATTAATTATCTCAATAGCTGAAAAGATAATGCAAATCCTAAAAACATAGCTATCAACTGTTATGGCATCTGGGAACCCTAGTGGCTAGCTACTTAAAATGTTTTTTCAGGATAATTTTACTGTACGTCAGCGTAATAAGCTAGAGAGATGCTGTTGGATCGCACAGCTGCTTCCCCTCTGGCCCCACTCTGCTAAGAAGGAGCCCCAACGTCTTCAATACCACTCTGTAGTAAAAGAAATCCAATGCCATGCCCATTATTTGGCAACATTTGATCACTACGCCACTGGACATTATTATGTAGAGACTCTATGTGGCTTTGTTAATCATACTGGGTGGGGAAACTGAGCCATGGGATGACCAGAGAAGGAAGAAGTCAGCTGGTACCTGGTGTGGAGGCTCCTGGACTAGTACTTTCCTTAGGAAAAGCAATCCTTCCTTCACAGCACACAGAAGGAACATGGCCCAGACTCCTCAGTGATAAGCTCTGTTTCCTAACAGTGTGAGGTTAATGAATCTCCTTATTTTTGGCAAGATGAGTAAGTGGAAAGGAGAAAAATCTATCTAAAAGCACCCAGTTCAGAGGCTTTAATTGCTTATGTGACAGTTGAGAAGAAAGCCCCCTCCTTTCAAAGCAGAAGGATGGAGTTCTGTATTCCTAAAGCTGGCAGCTATGCTTCAATTAGATAAATAAGAAGAAAATTAAAATTTGATGGATTAAATAAGGGGGTGAACCAGTACTTATTTCCCAACTAGAAATTATTATTTTTGCTCTTTTGAATTGATAATTATCAGCACCAGAGTTTATCCACTTACATAATGAGGTTCTTCTTTTTAATTAAAATTGAAATGCTTTACATTTCTTGCCTTCCCTTAAGAAAATCTTTTAAGTATTTAAGTCCCTGATATTAGAAAGCTTTAATTACATTACGGAAGGAGCAGCGTGGAAAGAGTTGGCAAGGAATGTGCTTTTTCTTCTCTCATAAACATCACCACACTGAAAACTCAAGGCAGGTTAGGTGGAAAACATCACTAAAGGACCATGCATGTAGCCTCATTTCCAATCATTTTACCTGCTTTGCCCAATTTCAGAACCCCATCAAATCATCACCAAGCATCCCATATTGTCCTGAAAATATCCATAAAAATTGTCATAAAAATCAAGCTACAACAGACATCTAGGTTTGCACCTGTGTCCCATACCAGTGGGATATTTGTTTACATTGAAATAAGGCACCGTATCATCAGGATTCTCTGGAGAAACAAAACCAATAAGAGAGCGCCGATAAATATTTTTGAAGTTTTATTAAAGATTTATTTTAAGGAATTGGTCCATGCGATGTCAGGGCTAGCAAGTCCGAAGTCGGTAGGTCAGCTTGGCAGGCTGGAAACTCAAGCAAGAGTTAATGCTGCAGTCTTGAGGCAGAATTTCTTCTCTGAGAAACCTTAGTTTTTGCTCTTAAGGCCCTCAATTGGGTGAGGTCCATTCATATTATTGAGGATAAGTTCCTTTACTTAAAGTCAAGCAATTGTAGATGTAAGTACATCTAAAAAATACCTTCATAGCAACACTTAGATTAGTAATTGATTAAATAACTATGTACTATAGCTTTGTCAAGTTGACACGTAAAACCAACCATGACAGGCATCATGCGTGAATGTTAAGACAGTTGACAGTGGATCCACACCCAGAAGGTCTCAAAGGCCTGGGCCTCCCTACCAATTCTACTCTGATGTTGACTTTTCCTCTGTTCTAGGGTCTGACCCACTTATTCCATTTTTGATCTGCTCTACGTTCTCCTTCTCCTCTGGATCAGGAGTAATGTAGCAAGTATGTTGAATTAGAGAACAGACTTCACCAATCTTTGAATGCCTTCAGCGCCCAGAGTCTATGCCCCATAATTTTTCACTTGATTCTCATTTTTATGGTTTGGTATATGTGGTTTAACGTGCCTCTCCATTTGGATATAGATTCTCATAAGATAGAGAATATTTAGATTATTTTATATGTATTGTTCAAAATCATGGTTCAGGTTGATACTCAGAAAATACATTCACCACTTTAGGGGTGTACTGGATGGAAAAACGGACAAAAATCATTTATTCACTCTCCAGTGATCCAAAATCAGTCATTCTAAATGATGGACTCCTCCATTTATCTATTTTTAGTCCATCATCTATTCATCCATCTATCCACCCATCCATCATCCATCATCCATCCAACCATCCATCTACTTATTTTTTTAAACTGAGAGATACAGATATCAAACGACTTATGGAAGAATGTTTTATTGGTAAGGTTACCAATTTTCTCTTAATTTTTAGTCCTTTTCTTCTTTGCATTTCATCTGCTTAAGTGCTTTAGAGGAGGAATTCCTGTAATTATTTGAGTTCAATATAGTTGCTTAAATTCGTAACTCAAATAAAAATACATGATTCTTGAAACTGTGTCTCTCTTTCTTCACTTCCAATAGGGACGTCAGTTTGGTTTTCCTGATACTAAATTTGAGATGAGATCACAAAGAAGTGACTATAGTTCAAAAGGACTAGACATTTGCAATCACAGTTTCTGAAATAATTGAGAAAACTACCTGAACAATCCAGTCACAATGGGAGGAAACTTTTCTTAAATTCCCTACATAATTTTAGAAAATCTGGTTTCATTTTTTTACCTAAATTAACTGTCAATATCTTATGTCCCCAGCTTCATTTTGTCAGTGGAGATCTGGCTTAATATCCCCCAAGGAAAATTGGAGAATTTAAGCAAAACGTATTTTGAAACCATGAACACATATCCATGTATTCATATTCAAAAGGAGAAAATTTAAGTAGAAGGGTGTATTTTGTGTATTATTTATTTAATTTGCACATACATCAACCCTACCACTGCCCACAGAAAATATCTTTGTGACAGAATCAGAAGAGAGCACAGAAGAAAGGGGGTAAGGAGGAGATGGGTTAGGTGGATAAACCTAGGCTATGCCTGGTAAATGTGGGCGAGGGCCTCCAGGACTAATTTTAGCAGAAGTCACTGTAGCCAAAAGATGCTGCCCTTCTGCGGGGGCCTCCAAATGAAGATGCAAGTAGAGTGATTAGGCATTACGCAATTTACAGTGCTTTTAGCAAATAAAATCTTTTAAGATCTTCAGATGTTTAGCTGAAACTCCCAACATATTTCACAAAGTAGATAAAGTAGTCTGCTCTTTAATGTTTATTTTGTGTTCCTGCACTAAAATCAAGTCAAGTCTATCGGTTTCATACAGTTAACCTAGTCTATAAAAATTCATAGAACTTCCAGGATCAGATGAGATCGGAACCATTCAGGGTGGTATTGACGTCGACAAAAATTCATAGAACTTTATAATGATTCCAACTGCCTTCTCCACCACTATATTCATTGATTCTGCCTAGACATGACTTACAAAGTCCATAAAACATATAAAAGTAAATTCATTACTAGATATCCTTCAACATCAGGAGAGAATGTAAAACAACTTATCCCTTATCTTTTGATCCTGATTTATTTTCTTCAGAACACCCAACTCTATGTGATATTGCATTACACATTTTTTTTAGTTTCTTATTTATTATCTGTTTCCAGTGCAAACTTGAGGAGGGCAGGGAATCCTTGGTATTATCTACCAGTGAACCTTCAGTATCCTGACAGTACTCCATAAATACTTCTGGTATGAATGTTGAATAAATGAATTTGGAAACAAGTGTTTATATTGTCAGAGCGAATATGTGTTCATGATTTCATCTAGTACCCCTGCGTTTACTATTTATCTTGTTCCAGGTGACATTTCCAATGTAATCCATGCCCTGTTGAAACCACCACTGGCTGAATGTATAATTTCTATCAAACTGTACTTGAATATCAATCAAAATGGCAAGAATCCTTTTTGAAATATCTCTTGACCTTGAGCTTGTGTTGTGCTTGCATAATGAAGTTTTTCAAGTAGAAAACATTTTAAGGAGCACAGAGCTGTTCTTGTATATTCTATATCATGAACAAGAGATAAAAGACAACCTCAGATTAATGAAAGAAGACAAAAATAAGGAGGATGAAACATCAAGAGAGCTGAAAGAGAGCTGGTTTTCTGAAAAGGTGAGAAAACTCAGGCAAACTCTGAGTGAGATTATCCTGGAAAAAAGAAATAGAGAGGACATAAAGAAACAATACTAAGAATGAAAAAGAACATATAAGTATGGGATATAGTCAATATTTTTAATATCACCAGAGAATACGATGCCAATAATTTTGAATCTTAGATAATTTTCTAACATTTGTAATTTATGAAAATTGACTCAAGAAGAAGCAGAAGATCTGAATAACCTGTTAAAATTTTATGTACAAACTCATTCCAAGCCTAGGAAAAAACTGGAAGTCCTCAACTCATTCTGTGAGGTTAGTATAACCTAGATACCAAAGCCTCACAGATGAAAAAACAAAAAAAAAGATTAATCTCTCCTTATAAGCATATGTGAAAATCCTAAATAAAACAGTAGTAAATTGAATATTAAAAATCAGTTGTAACCAGGAATGAGGCCTGAGCTGACCCCAGAAAATTCTATTAATGCAACTCACTACATTAAAAAAGCCATGTAGAAACACATATTACCACAAAGGCTGAAAAGGCAATAAAATTCAGTATCATTCCTCATAAAAGCTGGAGGTAAACTGAAAACACATGGGTTTTTTTCCATCCAATGGAGGTTATTCTCCAAAAACAAAAATAAAGACAAACATAAAACAAACAAACACATAAAAACCACTGTGAAACTCTCACTCTTTGGCTGCAAATGCAGACATTTAGGGTCTTTGGCTGCTGATGCACACCTGGAAAAGAACTTTTCCTTTAGAAGGACTTTGAACTCTACGGACAGATGGTCCAGATAAATTTGAACAATTCCATACCAGCTTTAAAAGAAACAGAGCCTTTGTCACAACCATCTCAGATTACTGAGTAGGAATCTGGTTACACAAAGAATTTTTTAAAAAGATAAAATAAAGATTCTCATATAATTTTAAAATGAATGCATGTTAAAGATTTATCTCATGAACTAATGAGGGAACCACCAAGGTGCCACAATCGGTTCAAACAAGAACTCAACATACACACACAGGAAATCAGAGACCCTAACATGAATTTACAAATAAAAGCAAAATGGGTTAATATTCCCAGAGCAAAGATTAACTGCATTTCCACTGGACACAGTTCATTGGAGTTTTATGGGTGACATCAACTGCATGGCAGGCAGCATTCTATCACTCAGGGAGCTGTAAGGGAGCTCAAGAACAATGAAAGGTGGGGACAGTCCAGATAGGCTCGCTGGACAGGACACTTGGCCCTCCTTCTACCCATTTCCAAGTCTGTCAGTTTGTCCAGACTGTCTAAACTCTAGTTTGATGCTGACCTCCTTTAATATTTGATTGGGAATAACCTTTATTCCTTGGGGTTTCTGATTGCCTAGTCTCCTAAAGAGTTTTAATTTTCTTGTTTTTATTTTAAATAAGAAACCAATGGAGCAAATACACCAATGCCACTGAGATACGTCTTTGGGAAGTCAGGCCACACCCCTGGAGACCCACCAGTTTCTCTCAGTTGCTAGCAAAACTCGTGCAAGGAGATGTATTGAGACAGTTTCAGTGGAAGAAACCATCATTTTCCCCCAGCAATAATGTAAGTTTTCAAACATTTAAACAAAATATAATATTGTTTTAAGTAGATCTCGACAGCTTTTCTCCCAGCCCATCTTACTCCGGATCATGTCCTTGTCACGTGTAGAACGAAGTACCCCTAGGACCCCCCATGTCTGGAGCAGTGCCTGCAGATTCTGTATCTGGGAGTCTCCTCTTGTGAAATGCAAGCATTCCTCGATTGCCATTGCCATGTCACCAGTCATCAGCTGTCCTATTTGCTTAGTGTTTTCCAGGGACGAGGGGCTGAGGGTGGAGTCCTGAGGTTACAGGCTGCAGGGCTTGGCAAGTGGGAGGTGTAAAGGCAGTCAGGCAACCCACCAAGGAAGGGACCATCAGAGAGCCAACAGCACTATCTGAGCAGAGGGGGACCTGAGGATTACAGGCATTTTACAACAAGGAAACAGGGACCCTGGAAAGAGATGGGGAGGTGTTAAGAGCAAACTTTATCTCTGTGTCTTTTCCCTGTCTGATCAATGATTACCAGCGTGATCCCAGTTGCTGTTTCCAATGCCAAAGACAAAGAGAAGGAGCTTGGAGCTGGAATTGCCTATGTTGTTTGTTTAGATACAAGACATTAGTTCTCTGGACCACTGACATTGTAAAGAACAAAAGGCATCTGCTCTGCCTGCTCTGGATCTTCCAACAGGCCGCAGGCATCCAAGAATTCACCTCTTGTAATAAAATCAGCCCTTTCAACCTCTCAGAAGACTTACGATAGGGATCACTACCCAGATTAATTTGCTACCAAATAAAGAATCAAATGCCAAGATAAACAAGAGAGAACAGGCAGCTGGTAGGGTTTGAAAAAAAAATGCAAGCTTTTCATTTTCTTTTGTTCTGGTATTTTCAATTGAATTAGGATATCTCATGTTTTCTAAGCTGGTATCTGCTAAATTTTTAATGATTTTAAATTTGCTCATTATATTTCTACCAGAAGGTGGTTCTCTGAAGAGCCAGCCTCCTGTCAGGGTAACTTGATGGCCCTCCACAGTTCCCAAGGCAGCCTCCTAGGGCAGCTGTCCACCTGGGTTGTACCCTTTACCCCTTGGGCAGTAAATGGGGTTGAATAGGATTGGTGGCATAGTTTGAGGGGCCCACTGCAAAATGAAAATGCAGGCACATTGTTCAAAAAGTGTAAGACTTTCAAGACAGCAGAGAATTAAATCAAGTGTGGAGGCCTTTGAGCACAGGCCCTGGGTGAGCACACAGGTCACATGCCCATGACACTGAGACTACAGGTGTCAGTGGGAGAGGAGCAAATCCTTTCCCACTATTGATTTAGTCACTTGTCATGCCCGAGACTTAACATTTATAATATGGAGGCTGGTTAAATTCTTTAGTCCAGAAAGCTGATTTAAGAAAAGTTGTGCGTCCACTACTGGGTATTTGCCCCAAAGACAAAGATGTAGTGAAAAGAAGGGCCATATGCACCCCAATGTTCATAGCAGCAATGTCCGCAATAGCCAAATTGTGGAAAGAGCTGAGATGCCCTTCAACAGATGAAGGGATAAAGAAGATGTGGTCCATATACACAATGGAATATTACTCAGCCATCAGAAAGGATGAATACCCATTTTTTGCATCAACATGGTTGGGACTGGAGGAGATTATACTGAGTGAAATAAGTCAAGCAGAGAAAGTCAATTATCATATGGTTTCACTTATTTGTGGAACATAAGGAATAGCAGGGAGGACATTAGGAGAAGGAAGGGAAAAATGAAGGGGGGAAATCGGAGGGGGAGATGAACCATGAGAGACTATAGACTCTGAGAAACAAGCTGCGGGTTTTAGAGGGGAGGGAGGTGGGGGCATAGGTTAGCCTGGTGATGGGTATTAAGGAGGGCACGTACTGCATGGAGCCCTGGGGGTTATACAAAAACAATGAATCATGGAACACTACGTCAAAAACTAATGATGTATTGTGTGGTGATTAACATAACATAATAAAATAAAAAAAAGTTTGAAGTATTATGAGAATAACCAAAATGTGACACAGAGACATGAAGTAAGCAATTGTTATTGGGAAAATGGCACCAATAGATTTTCTCCATACAGTTTTGCCACTAACCTTCAATTTGTAAAAAGCACAGTATCTGTGAAGTGCAATAAAACAAAATGCAATTAAAAAAAATAATGATGTATTGTATGGTGACTAACATAACATAATTAAATTAAATTAAATTAAAAAAAAAAAGAAAAGTTGTACATCCAGAAGAAAAAGGTCTATTTGCAGAGGCTTCACCTTGTTGTTGTTGTTGTTTAATCTTCAAGATGATTTGAATTACTTTAAAACTACTTTATGACACCCCCAGATTGTAAGTGAGGGGGTGGAAAACCATTTACCATGCTAATGGACACCAAAAGAAAGCTGGGGTGGCAATCTTTATATCAGACAAATTAGATTTTAAGCCAAAGACTGTAATAAGAGCTGAGGAAGGACACTATATCCTACTTAAAGGGTCTATCCAACAAGAAGATCTAATAATTGTAAATATCTATGCCCCTAACATGGGAGCAGCCAATTATATAAGGCAATTAATAACAAAAGCAAAGAAACACATTGACAACGATACAATAATAGTGGAGGACTTTAACACCCCCCTCACTGAAATGGACAGATCATCTAAGCAAAAGATCAACAAGGAAATAAAGACTTTAAATGACACACTGGACCAAATGGACTTCACAGACATATTCAGAACATTCCATCCCAAAGCAACGGAATACACATTCTTCTCTAGTGCCCATGGAACATCTCAAGAATAGATCACATCCCAGGTCACAAATCAGGTCTCAACTGGTACCAAAAGACTGGGATTATTCCCTGCATAATAATAATAATAATTCAGACCACAATGCTTTGAAACTAGAACTCAATCACAAGAGGAAGTTCGCAAAGAACTCGAATACATGGAGGCTAAAGAGCATCCTACTAAAGAATGAATGGGTCAACCAGGAAATTAAAGAAGAATTAAAAAAAATACATGGAAACCAATGAAAATGAAAACACACTGTTCAAAATCGTTGGGATACAGCAAAGGTAGTCCTGAGAGGACAGTATATAGCAATACAAGCATCTCTCAAGAAACAAGAAAGGTCTCAAATACACAACCTAACCCTACACCTAAAGGAGCTAGAGAAAAAACAGCAAATAAAGCCTAAACCCAGCAGGAGAAGAGAAATAATAAAGATCAGAGCAGAAATCAATGAAATAGAAACCAAAAGAACAGTGGAACAGATCAATGAAACTAGGAGCTGGTTCTTTGAAAGAATTAACAAGACTAATAACCCCCTGGCCAGACTTATCAAAAAGAAAAGGGAAATGACCCAAATCAACAAAATCATGAATGAAGGAGGAGAGATCACAACCAACACCAAAGAAATACAAACAATTATAAGAACATATTATGAGCAACTCTAAGCCAGCAAATTAGAAAACCTGGAAGAAATGGGTGCATTCCTAGAGATGTATCAACTACCAAAATTGAACCAGGAAGAAATAGAAAACCTGAACAGACCTATAACCACTAAGGAAATTGAAGCAGTCATCGAAAATCTCCCAAGAAACAAAAGCCCAGGGCCAGATGGCTTCCCAGGGGAATTCTACCAAACATTTCAAGGAGAATTAATACCTATTCTCCTGAAACTGTTCCAAAAAATAGAAATGGAAGGAAAACTTCCAAACCCTTTTATGAGGCCACCATTACTTTGATCCCCAAACCGGACAAAGACCCTATCAAAAAGGAGCATTACAGACCAATATCCTTGATGAAAATGGATGCAAAAATTCTCACCAAAATATTAGCCAATAGGATCCAACAGTACATTAAAAGGATTATTCAACATGACCAAGTGGGATTTATCCCTGGGCTGCAACGTTGGTTCAACATCCGCAAATCAATCCACGTGATACAATACATTAACAAAAGAAAGAACAAGAATCATATGATCCTCTCAGTAGATGCAGAAAAAGCATTTGACAAAGTAGAGCATCCTTTCTTGATCAAAACTCTTCAGAGTATAGGTACATACCTCAATAGCATAAAAGCCAGCTATGAAAAACCTACAGCGAATATCATTCTCAATGGGGAAAAACTGAGAGCTTTTCCCCTAAGGTCAGGAACGTGGCAGGGATGTCCACTATCACCACTGCTATTCCACATAGTATTAGAAGTCCTAGCCGCAGCAATCAGATAACAAAAAGAAATGAAAGGCATCCAAATCGGCAGATGATATGATACTGTATGTGGAAAACCCAAAAGACTCCACCCCAAAACTGCTAGAACTCATACAGGAATTCAGTAAAGTGGCAGGATATAAAATCAATGCACAGAAATCAGTGGCATTCCTATACACCAACAAGACAGAAGAGAGAGAAATTAAGGAGTTGATCCCATTTACAATTGCACCCAAAACCAAAGATACCTAGGAATAAATCTAACCAAAGAGGCAAAGGATCTGTACTCAGAAAACTATAAAAGACTCATGAAAGAAATTGAGGAAGACACAAAGAAATGGAAAAACGTTCCATGCTCATGGATTGGAAGAACAAACATTGTGAAGATGTCAATGCTACCTAGAGCCATCTACACATTCAATGCAATCCCCATCAAAATACCTTCGACTTTTTTCAAAGAAATGGAACAAATAATCCTAAAATTTGTATGGAACCAGAGGAGAGCCCGAATAGCCAGAGGAATGTTGAAAAAGAAAAGCAAACTGGCAGCATCACAATTCCGGACTTCCAGCTCTATTACAAAGCTGTCATCATCAAGACAGTATGGTACTGGCACAAATACAGACACAAAGATCAATGGAACAGAATAGAGAGCCCAGAAATGGACCCTCAACTCTATGGTCAACTCATCTTTGACAAAGCAGGAAAGAATGTCCAATGGACAAAAGACAGTCTCTTCAACAAATGGTGTTGGGAAAATTGGACAGCCACATGCAGAAGAATGAAACTGGATCATTTCCTTACACCATACACAAAAAGAGACTCAAAATGGTTGAAAGACCTAATTGTGGGACAGGAGTCCATAAAAATCCTAAAGGAGAACACAGGCAGCAACCTCTTTGACCTCAGCTGCAGCAACTTCTTCCTAGAAACATCGCCAAAGGCAAGGGAAGGCAGCTATGCTCACCACTATACCACCAACGCATCACCAAAGGCAAGGGAAGGAAGGGCAAAAATGAACTATTCAGACCTCATCAAGATAAAAAGCTTTTGCACAGCAAAAGAAACAGTCCACAAAACCAAAAGACAACCGACAGAATGGGAGAAAATATTTGCAAATGACTTATCAGATAAAGGGCTAGTATCCAAAATCTCTAAAGAACTTATCAAACTCAACACCCAAAGAACAAATAATCCAATCAAGAAATGGGCAGAAGGCATGAAGAGACATTTTTCCAAAGAAGACATCCAGATGGCCAACAGACACATGAAAAAGTGCTCCACATCGCTCGGCATCAGGGAAATCCAAATCAAAACTTCAATGAGATACCACCTCACACCCGTCAGAATGGCTAAAATTAACAAGTCAGGAAACGACAGATGTTGGCGGGGATGCGGAGAAAGGGGAACCCTCCTACACTGTTGGTGGGAACGCAAGCTGGTGCAACCCCTCTGGAAAACAGTATGGAGGTTCCTCAAATAGTTGAAAATAGAGCTACCCTACGATCCAGCAATTGCACTCTTGGGTATTTACCACAAAGATACAAATGTAAGGATCCAAAGGGATATGTGCACGCTGATGTTGGTAGCAGCAATGTCCACAACAGCCAAACTGTGGAAAGAGGCAAGATGTCCATCGACAGATCAATGGATACAGAAGGTGTGGTATATATACACAATGGAATATTATGCAGCCATCAAATGGAATGAGATCTTGCTATTTGCAACGACGTGGATGGAACTGGAGGGTGTTATGCTGAGTGAAATGTCAATCAGAGAAAGACATGTATCATATGACCTCACTGATATGAGGAATTCCTATAATCTCAGGAAACAAACTGAGGGTTGCTGGAGTGGTGGGGGGTGGGAGGGATGGGGTGGCTGGGTGATAGACACTGGGGAGGGTATGTGCTATGGTGAGTGCTGTGAATTGTGTAAGACTGTTGAATCACAGACCTGTACCTCTGAAACAAATAATGCAATATATGTTAAGAAAAAAAAAGAAGAAGAAGATAGCCAAAGGGGAAGAATAAATGGGGGTAATCGGAGGGGGAAATGAACCATGAGAGACGATGGACTCTGAAAAACAAACTGAGGGTTCTAGAGGGGAGGGGGTGGGGGGATGGGTTAGCCTGGTGATGGGTATTAAAGAGGGCACGTTCTGCGTGGAGCACTGGGTGTTGTGCACAAACAATGAATCATGGAACACTACATCACAAACTAATGATGTAATGCATGGTGATTAACATAACAATAAAAAATTTAAAGGGAAAATAAAACTACTTTATAACTATCCCTGGGGAATCTCTCTTTGAGAAGTTTTTTTTTTTTTTTCTACCTTTAGATTCCATCTACCTCTACATATTTATGTTCATAACCTGGATTACTTGGGCAATAGCCTCATGCATTCCCGTGATATTTCAGGGCCCGCATTTGTGTTTGGCCCCCATTTGTTGGCTTTATGATTCTGTCAGCATGAAGAAATCACCCCTATGGACTGTGTTTAATTTTTAATGCTGTGCTTCTCAACCTGGGTCTGTCCACAGAGGTGTTCTTGGATGCCCTACCTTTCAAGTTAGGAAAACAGTGCTTGAGGCTCCAGTCAAATTCTAACCCAAAGGTTTTGAAGCCTTAATGATTAATGAGGTCTATACCCTTTCTAATGACCATATGCAAATCAAATGTTTAAGAGAATAGTTGAAGAAAAGGGGAAAATGACAATCTTCATTCAGATTAGATTTGGCCTACTGGTTAGATAAATATGGGTAACTAATTATTGAAGAAGAGTAATGTTGCCAGCAACAATAATCATATTGAGTGTTTATTGCATGATACAAACTTTTGAAGTATCAGGTTTTTCAGTTGAAATCCAGTTGAGCCTCCTATTTGCAAACTAGGGGCCTGAAGCACAGAGAAGTGCAGTAACCACCCAGCTCCAAAGCCGAAGGGGCAGGAGACAACCTCAGGCTCCCCCAGAATCTGACTCTAAAGTGGGTTAGCCCAGTGATGTGTATTAAGGAGGGCACGTATTACATGGAGCACTGGGTATTATACGAAAACAATGAATCATGGAACACTACATCAAAATCTAATGATGTCCTGTGTGGTGACTAACATAACATAAAAAAAAAAAAAGCCCATGTCTCCCCCTCCGGGCCATTTCTTTGCATATTTGTGCTAGAACATCTTTAATGCATGAAGGTTTGGGTCATTTTCAGTTTTTACAGGAGCAGGAAGATCTGTGGCATTTGTTGGGGACTTGACTATTTTAAAATGTAGATTTTATTATTATTCAAATACGGTGAAGCCAGCAGATCAGATGACTGCCATTGAAAAGATGTGTGTCACTCACAGTTCCCAAGAGGAGAGGCCAGGCCAGGCCATGCAGGGCCATATGGGAAGCAATGGGGTCCCTCAGGAGGCAGAACATCAGGCAAGGATGTGGGCAAGAGCCTTATTGTGGTTTCCATGGGAAGGCACAGGTGACGCAGAGTAAGCAGGCATAGGATTGGCTAGCTTGAATAATTTGGGTGGGCTCTGGGGTGTAGGGGCTGTCTCTAATTGTCTGGTTCTTGACCCCAGGGGCATCTGTGTAAGGGGATAGTGGCCCAGAGTGTGAGAGTCCAGGAAAGGAGGTGGTTGGGAATGGCTGTGTATTGGTTGGCTTACATATGGAAAGTGTGCTTGCAGGTGAATCATCTACTATCTCTAGGAATTGGCCAGCCCTGTGAGGGACAGTCTCTCCAGGTTGGCAAGGCCCCAGGAGTCAAGAGTGTCAGAATACAAAGAAATGCTAAGACAGTGACCTGGAAGATCCAGGCTGACAAGACATCCAGGAGCTGCTTCCTGATCTGCAGCGTCACGTTTTGGGAGCAGTGTCCTGTCCTTCGTTAAGAGAAGAGAGTAAGTCCTTCAAGAATGGTCATCTAGAGATAATGCAAAAGTGTGTGTGCAGCTTGTAGAGATGGCCCCGTTCATCAGAGCTGCAACTGCGAGTCTTGAGATGTTGATTTGGGAATACAGGACCCTGGGAAAAGAAGCAATTGTGACACTTAGTGACTGTAAGTGATCATGATTATGCTTCTTGGTAATGAGGCAGAGATGATAAGAAATTTCAAAAAGTTTCAAATGCATATTACTTTTGATTTTCTCTACTAATGTTGTTAAGTTTCCTACTGTTGATAACCAGAATGATGAGCTAGACCTTAGACCAGCCCCTTCTCCCCAGGCCTCCAGATTGTCAACAAGAACAGAGAGGGCAGCACCCGCAGAATGGGGCGCTCCCTTTCCCCCACTGCACACGGCACCAGGTGCAGTCCCTCGGGCCCCACGTCCAGGGTCTCACTCCACCAGGGCCCCACCCTGTCCACCTGCTTTTGGGTAACTAGTCCCTCAGCTGGGCTTCCAACTGCCCTCCTATCCCAGCTGGGAATCTGGGAGTCCTGGGGCTCGAGGACGTAAGGGCATGGAGATGTTTGGGTGCAGAGAGGAGAAGTTTGGTGTTCCAAGAAGGGGTGCTAAGGACTAGCACTGAAGGCAGAAGGCAAAGAGAAGATAGACTTGCCAACCGGCAGCGTAGGTCTGCCCCTGCAGGAGGCCCAGTAAGCGAGGGCCAGTCTCTAAATCCAGAGACTCAAGGAGTGAATCTGCAGAGCCTGTATGAGGTTCTCTCTCCCTTAATGGGTGGAGAATGTCCAAGTGGGGAGCATGGAGGTGAACAGTTTTTATTCCCTGGGGCACATCAGGCCACATGAGGAAGTCTCCAAATACAGGATCTCACTTAGTCCTCAGATAACCCAGTGAAGGCTTCCCAGAGCTTGGGTACAAACACTTCCCATCTATTCATTTTCTTTCCTGACTAAAAATGAATTCGCCCTTCAAGGGCCATCTTGTCTGAAAGTCCAACATCTCCCTCTTGAGGCTGTCTCCTCTGCAAATTGCTCAGGAGCCTGGTGAGGTTGACCTGATCCAAATGGACCAAACTTAATCAAACCCCACACATGAAGCTGGGCTTGGATTGGTGCCAGCAGTCACATGGCTTGGGTTCACCGCTGGTTCCATCCACCTGAAAGGCTCTGCGGGGCAACCACTGACCAGATCATTGTGTATCTTCCAGGGTGGATGATGTGCCTCAGAGCTAAGCTCTGCTAATGGGACACCATGATTAGACCCAGAGGGTTTCAGCCTTTAGTGCTCAGCCCACTGGGATAATAAGTCTGTTACCCCTCTCTCCTATGGTGGCACCCCAATTGCTCCCTGGGAGCCCAGGGCTTTAAAACCCAAAGACTGACTTGACTCCTTTGCCCAGAAAGTAGAGCTGGCCTCTGCCTACCCATAGGCACCTCCATCCCTCTCTTGAACTTCTTCAATGTCTCATTTACTTTACTCACTGTAGGGAAGGCAAGGGGACATTCTCGTATCAGTCTTGCTAGAACTGAGAAAGAAAGAGAAAAACCAGAGGGCATTGTCTTGCACCTGCCTTCTGAATGGTGCTGCCATTTCTCACCCAGCCCCTCTGCTTTCTCTTCCCAGCACAAACATCTGTGAGTAGAATTTTAGGCCCAAAGTCAAACTCACCTTGCTCCACATATACACCCTAACATCTCAGCTGCCTGTTCTCTGGTACTTAAATCCACTTTTAACTGGAGGTAATGTCTTTCTTTCCAATATTTTACTTGATAATTACAACTTTATGATTGGCTGGTAGAAATGAGGTTTCTTTTTTTATGTTATGTTAATCACCATACATTACATCATTAGTTTTTGATATAGTGTTCCATGATTCATTGTTTACGTATAACACCCAGTGCTCCATGCAGAACGTGCCCTCTTTAATACCCATCACCAGGCTATCCCATCCCCCCACATCCCTCCCCTCTAGAACCCTCAGTTTGTTTTTCAGAGTCCATCATCTCTCATGGTTCGAGAAATGACATGTTTCACTCCAAATTCCTAGATTCATTCTGCAGTTCTTTGTCAAGTCAGAACGTGTGATGGTCTCGATGAAGGTTTGGCAAATCATAGCCCATGGGCCAGATCCAGGCAGCTGCTGGTTTTGTGTGACTCACAAGCATCCATAAAAGACTTACTGGAACACATCCATGCTCATTCATTCACGTGTTTTCTGTGGCTTTCTTGCTATAATAGCAGAACTGAGAAGTTGCAACAGATAATGTGTGGTCCACAAAGCCTGAAATATTTACTATCTGGCCCTTCACAGGAAATGTTTGCTAACCCCCAGTCTAGATGATGAGAGGATAGGTTTCTGGCTCCAACATTTGCTAGTTGGGGTGACACTGAGCTAGTCACTTAATCTCTTTGCATCTCAGTTGCCACATCTATAAACTGGGCATAATCATAACGACCTCAGGGATGTATGAGAGAAAGGAATCAATACTTGGAAAGTGCTCAGCAGTGTTTTGTACCTAGAAAGTGCACCATTTAGTAGTTATTGGCATGCAAATAATCCAGCAATGGGGATCTTAAGGAAAAAATGGTTGACTTTGGATAAACCTCTTGAAACTTTCAGTTCTCAGACTTCCTGGTTGCATCATGTGTATACGAATAGAGTCTATGCTTTGAAGTTTATCCAGCTCATGTCCATACACATATCTTGCATGTATAAGAGAGGGAACAATGCCTTTAACCTTGAGCGAGATGATATGTTTCTGAGCATCTGAGTTGTTGGCCAATGCTACACCAAGCACAATGTTTGACATCCGCTTCAGTAATGTCACAAAGTGTGGCATGTGACAGAGGGACAAGAAATATTATTTAGATAAGAATTAAGAAGTCAGGAGAGTCCAAGATAAAAGAAGCAATTAAAATGCAATTTTCAGGGGCGCCTGGGTGGCTCAGTCGTTAAGTGACTGCCTTTGGCTCAGGTTATGATCCCAGGGTCCTGGGTTCAAGCCCCGCATCGGGCTCCCTGCTCTGCGGGAAGCCTGCTTCTCTCTCTCCCACTCCCCCTGCTTGTGTTCCCTCTCTTGCTGTGTCTCTCCCTGTCAAATAAATAAAATCTTTAAATAAAATAAAATAAAATAAAATGCAATTTTCAGATGAGCTCGAATGCAGTCTGTCTCTTACTCCTTATTGTGGGCTAGATCCGGTCTTTCCTAGTTGAGGGGGTCAAACATCAGTTCTCATAAACAAAAGTGCTACAGCTTGGAAAAAATCATATGCCTTACCTAATTTTAAGCCACATTTTGTGGTTCCTGTATTTCCATTTTTCGAAGCAGTAAATAGCAGACCATCGCTATTTATAAAAACTTTCATTTGATGCATCAGCTACCAAAGAATTGATAAGGAGGAATTAAAGCTCCTTTGTGTTCTTGCCATTAGACAGCAGAGCTAAAGAACAGGGCACCTTCACTCTCTCCTTACCTCTTTCCTCAATGGGTCTCATGGTTTCACAGGGAGACAGTGTGTGTTATGATCATACTGACTGGGAACCAGAAGACCTGAGCTCTGATGTTGGCTTTGTCATGTAAACTTGGACTATTGACTCAACCCCTCTAGGTCCTATATTCCTGTGATGGTTCATTTTATGTGTCAGTTTAGAAGGCTCTTTTGTATGAGATTAACATTTAAATTGATGAACTTAGGCTAAAGCAGACTGACCTCCATAGTGTGGGTGGGCCTTATCCAAACAGTTGAGGGCCTGACTAGAACAAAAAGAGCAGCTTTTCTGAGCAAGAGAAAATTCTACAGAAGGCTGCTTTTGGACTTCATCTGCATGATTGTCTCTCCTGTGTCTGCACACTGCAGTTTTAGACTTCTCAGCCTCCATAACTGTGTGAGGCAATTTCTTCTAATAAACCTTTCTCTCTCTCTCCTTTTTTTGTCGATTTCTTTTCTTTTTCCTTCTTTCTTTCTTTCTTCTTTCTTTCTTTCTTTCTTTCTTTCTTTCTTTCTTTCTCTCTTTCTTCTTTTTTTTCTTCTTCTTTCTGAGAGAGAGAGAGAGAGAGAGAGAGAGAGACTGACTAATACAGTTCCATTCATAAAATAAGACTTTAGTACAGTCCCTGATAACTCTATGATAAGAGGACCCCATGGACCTCTGGGTTGACTGTCATATATAAATATGCTTCTCCCCAAACAGACGACTTCACTTTGCCTTCTTGCACAAACTAAAGGCCTTCTCATCATTTGTGTGATTGAGAGCATAGGTGCTGAGGCCTGACTCCACAGGTTCAAATCTAAGCTCTGCCACTTGATGGATTTTGACCATGGGAAAACTACTTAACTACTCTAGGCCTCAGTTTCCTCATCTGTAAACGGGAGATAATAAAATACCTACCTCATAGGGTTCTTGTGAGAATTAATGAGTTAATAAATGTAACATGTTTAACAAGGTATCTGGCACTCAGATAGGGTAGATCTAATTACACTGCAGTGATGAATATATTGTTTATGCTTAGACATTATTGGCTGGAAATTCTTAAGTAGTCAAGTAGAGCCTTAAGGAAGCAGGGGGAAAAAATGGACGATGTGCCTAGAGGGGGAGAAATAATACTTTGAGAACAGAATTAATAACTTTCACAGTTATTCCTATTATGTATTTATATATAATTATGTATATATATATTTAATTAATACTATGTATTATGTGGCCAACTTCACTTTGCTTCTTTGTTTAAGGCAAAGGACATTTTTCAACAATTCTTTATGCAGGAAATATCTTCTCTGCCTTGCTTAGTGGAGATAACATGGTACAGCTCCTCCAATAGTTACAGCCCTGAGCAGTGAGATCATCAGTATCCGTGTAAATAGATACAGTTTAGCATCTTGGGCTGATATCAAGGAGCTTTTATATGGAAGCAATTACAGCCTTGGTGGTGGTGGGGAATAGTTAAGAATGCAAATATATCATTATTTACTAGCTCTTGGAAGTCATGCCTCTTGCATTCCTTTCTGAACTTCTTGCTTAATGCCTTTCAAATCTCCCCTGCTATTTTTGGCTTCTCAGAAATAATTCTGCCAAGGCAGAAAATTGGCAGTCAAATAAGTTTCATTGGCCTTTAGATCATTTTATTTCTTAACTTGTATTTTTCCATTGCTCTCTGTTCTTCGCTGACTTTCCATTGTCCATTGTTTCACACATATAGCATGTAGCATTGATCTTGACACATGATATGCATTTGCTTATCAAAGGTTGATCCAAATGTTGATCACATTTCCTTGGCAGGTGGACTCCTGCCAAGGAAATGTGGGCCATTTCTTTAAATTTAAGGATGTTATATATTGATGTGCTATATGCTATTATAAATAACTTTTTTAAAACCTATGCATAGAGAAAATGCTTATGAGGAACATTTAAGTGGATTTTCTTCATTTTCAGCTGAATCCCTATTAAGAGTTTAGGTATATGTCAGGAAAGTGGTCTGTGTCCTCAATAACTTTGTAATTTTGCAAGTTCCTTTTTGATTTCACCAGGGTCTTATGATTGTGGCTAGCTAATAGAGAGAATATCCTGAGGAAATCAGCTAACTGTGCCTCTTGGAAAGCTCAAGTTCTCTGAACAGAGGAGCAAGGCCATCCAATTATGCATTCAACCACTTTTTATAGAATGTCCACCAAGTGCTAGGTACAAATCTAAGCAATGGGTACAGTGGTGAACTAGCTGACCAAGCCCTCTTAGAGCAAACATTCTAGTGGAGGGCATAGATAGTCCCAAAGAAATTTTGTAAATAGACAATTTAATTTCAGATAGTGATAAAGAGATTAAAGGAGCAGAGAAAGGGTGTTTGAGGGGATATTTTAGATGGGCAATTTGGAAAGTCTTATCTGAGGAGGAAGTTTTTGAACAGAGACCTAAATGAACTGGAAGAACAAGACAGGAAGGTATAGAGATAAAGGAATCTAGGCACAGAAAATATTAAATACACACTGGGTGCTGATTAACTTGGCGTGTTCATTAAAAATTAAGGAGACCATTACAGCTGGAGCAAGGAGAGAGCTGAGGGGCTAAGTCCATTAAAGTGGGTGAAGGTTAGGGTTTCAAGACCTTGCTGGCTGAAGTGAGAGGTTTGGATCTTATACTTGAGGTGTGAGGGAGTGGGATTCAGCATATATTTTGGAGGACTATCCAGGCTGACTTTTTCCTGGGTTGATTGCAAGATATAAAGAGAAAAACAAAGAGTCAAGGATGACTCCTAAATTTTTGCTCTTTGCAAGTGGGTAATGTTGGTGTTGTTAACTGAGAAGATGGGGAACCATATCTATGAGCATTCAAACAGGGAAAAAGAAACCACTCTAGGTCTTTTAAGCAGAAAGAGATTTAATATAGGGAGTTGAGTGCTTACAAAAATGTTGAAGGAGCTGAGGAAACACAAGTTAGGGGAGGTGCCAGTCACATTCAGTTCTTCTTTTTTTTTTTTAAACGTGACATTCAGTTCTACCATCACTGCTGGTCCAGTGAAAGTAGAAGTTGTTGTTTCCACCCAGAGATTAAGAAAGTACTCTTAATCTCCGGAAACAAACTGAGGGTTGCTGGAGTGGTGGGGGGTGGGAGGGATTGGGTGGCTGGGTGATAGACATTGGGGAGGGTATGTGCTATGGTGAGCGCTGTGAATTGTGCAAGACTGATGAATCACGGATCTGTACTTCTGAAACAAATAATGCAATATATGTTAAGAAAAAAAAAGAAGAAGAAGATAGCAGGAGGGGAAGAATGAAGGGGAGTAAGTTGGAGGGGGAGACGAACCATGAGAGACGATGGACTCTGAAAAACAAACTGAGGGTTCTAGAGGGGAGGGGGGTGGGGGGATGGGTTAGCCTGGTGATGGGTATTAAAGAGGGCACATTCTGCGTGGAGCACTGGGTGTTATGCACAAACAATGAATCATGGAACACTACATCAAAAACTAATGATGTAATGTATGGTGATTAACAGAACAATAAAAAAATTATTTTTAAAAAAAAGAAAGAAAGTACAGGATATTGGTAATGATGGTCACAGCTGGTCCATAGTACTGAGAGGAGTTATCACAGTGGACCACCCAGAGGCTACTGCAAAGACTCACATCTGCCAAAGCTTTCATATCTAATGTTGACACATAGGGAAGCAGAATATATTCTATTTCTCTTCCATCTTCAAAATTTCACACTAGGGCTCTTTATTAGCAGAACACGGATTCAACCAGAAACTGAAAGGTAGATGAACCTGGTAAATGAAGTTCCCAGACTTTCAGCTTTTTTGCTTGCCAAGAAGAAGTACATGAAAGAGGGGGAGAAATAGAACTTTGCAAGCTAAAGGGGAGATAATGAAACATTTTTGGATTGTTTTGTCATGAGTTTGGCCTGTGTATGCAAACACATCCAAGTTGGCAGTGTCAAGTAGGTGTTTGGCTATACAAGTCTAGAATTCAGGGGAAAGGTTGAGGATGGGAATGTAAATTGGGGAGCCATCAACATATAGATGGTAATTGAAGGAATGCAACTGAAAAATATTACCTGGAGTATAAGTGTAGTTGGAGGCAAGGTCTAGGAATAAAGCCTTATATGCTCTTAGGAAAACTGGGATATTAGGGTAATTGAGAACTGCTTCTAGTATTAAGAGGATTAAAGTCAGGACCTGATGTAAGTTCAAAGGAACAGCCTAAGTAAAGCAGCCAAGACTATGCGAGTGCTCAGAGGTCAGGAAGAAGAGCAAGTACCAGCCAGTGAACTGAGATTGTGGGAAAACAATCTGGAGAGTGTGGTCCTCTGATAGTCAGGTGAAAGAAGAGGGAGTGATTATTGTGTCCAATACCGAGAAGAGTTTTAATGAGGTGCGGTATGGGAATTCAACATTAGACTTGGTGAGATGGAAGTTGTAGGTGACCTTAATCAGAGTTAGTTTCTAAAATCCTGAATGGAGTAGTTTGGAGGGAGCATATGTAGTGAGAAAGCAAAGAGTGAATTTACACAACTCTTCAGAGTAGTTGTGATGTCAGAGGAATAGACCAGCAGTTGGAGATGATGTAGAGTCTAGGGAAGGGGTTTTTAAAGAAAGGCGATTTGAAAGTATGTTTGTGTGTTGTTGAGAATGATGCATGATCTTGGAAGTCAATGTGAGAGGGGAGCGATCAAGACTCAAATTAATTGGTAGGTCATGTCCAACAGGATAGGAATCTCTATTCTGATTCCAGATTATACTTGACATGGATTTTTTTTTTTAAGGGAGACACAGACTTCGCTTCCAAAGAAAGTACCAGACAGTTGAAATATACACATATGCAAAAACTGAGGAGCAATTTCCAATAAAATGTAAATAAGATCAATATTTTAGTTTATAAATTATTTCTGTAAGTTCTGAAGGAAATAAATAAAGAATGAATTGCAAAATTATGATGTGGAAAACAGAGGAACACTTTTTGAAACTTCCTTTCTATCTGATCTTAAAGAAAATTAAAAAATGAGTTTGTGGAGAATTGGCAGGTGAGTATTCTTCAGGGAGAGGGAAGTATGACTTAATAACAATGATGCAGAACAAGGCATCAGCAAAGCATGTTGGAAACATCAAAACAATTGGGATAACTGGAGCAGAGGGGCTTCAGTTGGGGGACCTGAGTGAGTGTCTTGGCTTTCACTGGGGGGAGAGTAAAAATCCACTTAATGGGTAATAGACACTGGGTCCTCAAATGAGGTGTTCTAATGACATATTTTGCCCATATCAGGGGATCCATAAATCATTTGATCTAAAGGAATATTGTTTTTTCAGGCAAAACTTGGAAATCAAGGAAGTTCTGGAATAATAAAGCTGCTGCCCATGCCAAAACCTAAAGCACCAGCCCAGTATGATCCATTCAGTTTGTGCTGTGGCAATTCCCTTGGAACAATTTTTATTGTTGGTTTTTATCTGCTTCCATATTTAGCGAACACACACTTATTGCAAAGCTGCCATCAATAAAAATTCTTACAGCGCCTCATTTCATAAATATCTCTCATGCATGCTAGACATTTTCAAAATCTTAAAAATTTTGCATCTGATTTGCATTATCTTATTTAAACAAAGAGAGTATTGACCATACTGCCTCCCAACACAGACTTCAAGAAATTGCAATAATTTTTGCAGCTATGTAGTGAGACTCTCTTTTCTGAGTTTCCAGAAACAGTTTTGCTCTCTGTTATCTGAAGAAAACTGGGGCATTGGGTTGGGGAGGTGGGGGTGGAAAATACCTCTAGGATTGAGAAGGTTGAAAGTTGAGACTTGAGGAAAGCATAAAGCAATGACTTAAGTATTCCAGTCAGAGCTTCGTAGATACTGTCACTGTAATGACCACATTCTCTGGTGAATCTTCACCCATATGGTACAGAACCCATTTCCTATCATCCTGAACCCCCAACAGACTCATGCTCCTGATTCATCAGACCATTTGACAAGGAAATATCACTCTGTGTGAGTTAGTGAACAGCAGTGACTTTAGAGAAAGGAAGGTGTATAGCATGTTGAAGGGTCAACAAGAAGGTAATTGCTGCTTGCTCTTTCTTGTTTTCTTTTTTTATGAAATACAAGTGTATCTCATTTTATTGTGCTTCTCTTTATTGCAGATTTTTTTTTTTCAAAATGAAGGTTTGTGTTAACCCTGTGTTGTGCAAGTCTACAGGTGCCATTTTTTCCAAGCATTTGCTCACTTTGTGTCTCTGTATCACATTTAGTAATTCTTGTAAAATTTCTAACTTTTTAATTTTTATTGTATTTGTTGTGGTGATCAGTGATCTTTGATGCCATCATAATTGTTTTTGGGTGCCACAAACTGTGTCCATATACAACAGTGAACTTAACCGATAAATGTTGTGAGTGTTCTGATTGCTATCTCGCTGCCATTGCCTTACCTCTCTCCCTCTCCTTGGGCTTCTCTCTTCCCTGAGAATTTCAATAATATTGAAATTACACCAGTTAATAACCCTACAAGGGCCTCAAAGTGTTCAAATGAAAGGAAGAGTCACACATCTCTCACTTTAAATCAAGAGCTAGAAATGACTGAGCTTACTGAGGAAAGCATCTTAGAAGCTGAGATAGGCTGAAAGCTAGGCCTCTTGCACCAAATAGTTATCCAACTCATGAATTCAAAGGAAAAGTTCCTGAAGGAAATAAAAGTGCTACTCCAGTGAACACACAAATGATAAGAAAGGAAAACAGCCTTACTGCTGATACGGAGAAAGTTTTGGAGATCTGGGTGGAAGATCAAACCAGCCATAATATTCCCTTAAGCCAGAGCTTAATCCAGAGCAAGGCTCTAACTCTCTTCAATTTAATGAAGTCCAAGTGAGATGAGGAAGCTGCAGAAGAGAAGTCTGAAGCTAGCAGATGTTGGTCCATGAGGTTTAAGGAAAGCAACTGTGTCCAAAACATAAAAGTGCAAGGTGAAGCAGCAAGTGCTGATATAGAAGCTGCAAAGCAAGTTATCCAGAAGATCTAGCTAACACAATTCATGGCTACATTGAACAACAGATTTCCAGTGTAGACAAAGCAGGCTTCTATTAGAAGAGCCATCTAGGAGTTTCATAGCTGGAGATGAGAACTCAAGGCTTGGCTTTAAAACTTCAAAGCCAGGCTGACTCTCATTAGGGGTTAATGCAACTGGTGACTTCAAGTTGAAGCTAATATACATTGACAACTCCAAAAATCCTAGGACCCTTAAAAATTTATACTAAATTTTCTCTGCCTGTGCTCTATAAATGGAGTAACAAAGCCTAGACGATAGCTCAACTGTTTGAAACATGGTTTACTGAATATTTTAAGCTCACTGTTGAGACCTACTACTCATTGGCAATGCACCTGGTCACTCAAGAGTTCTGATGGAGATGGACAACGAGGTGAATGTTGTTTTCACATCAGCTAATGCAACATCCATTCTGCAGCCCATGGATCAAGGGGTAATTTCAACTTTCAAGTCTCTTATTTAAGAAATACATTTCATAAGGCAATAGCTGCCATAAGCGATGATTCTTCTGATGGGTCTGGGCGAAGCAGATTGAAAGCCTTCTGGAAAGGATTCACCATTCTAGATGCCATTAACAACATACGTGATCATGGGAAGAGATCAAAATAGCAACATTCATGGGAGTTTGGAGAAAGTTGATTCCCACTCTCATGGATGACTTTGAGGGGTTCAAGATCTCAGTGGGGGAAGTCACTGCAGATGTGGCAGAACCAGCAAGAGAACTAGAATCACTGCCACATCACTGCAGATGTGGCAGAACCAGCAAGAGAACTGGAACCAGCAAGAGAACTAGAATCAAGAGAAGTTCTATTGTGGGTAAAATGCTATCAAACAGCCTCACATGCTACAGAGAAATCATTCATGAAAGGAAGAGTCATCCTACATGGCAACCTTCATTGTCTTATTTTAAGAAATGACCATGCTCACCCCAACCTTCAGCAGCTACCACCCTGATTTGTGAGCAGCTGTTAACATCAGGGCAGGACCCTCCACTAGCACAAAGATTATGACTCACTGAAAGCTCAGATAGTTGTTAGCATTTTTAGCAACAAAATATATTTTAATTAAGGTGTATACATTCTTTTTTTAGACATAATGCTAGACATTTTAGACATTTTAGACATAATACACACCTAATAGTCTACAGTATGATGCAAATGTAATCTATATATGCACTTGGATACCAAAAATTTCATTTGACTCATTTTATTGTGATACTCACTTTATTGGGGTGGTTGAACAGAACCCCAATATTTTCAAGGTGTGCCCGTGGTGGACAATGACTCCTCTATGCTGTGGCATTTTGTGTTGTGAAATAAACATAATTCTTTAGGCTTCTTGGAAGATGAGGTTTCTTGGAAACTTATTTTGGAGGGGTGGTGGGTGGCTGGCAATGCAGAGAACTACAGATGCAAGCTCAGGGAACAGAAATAAAAAATGCTTCAAGGGGAGGTTGGAGAATCCCATACAGACAATGAACACATACACACACATCTTGTTTAAAAGCATTAAAGCAAGCTGGAGTCTGTAAATCCCCAGCACACAGAACCCTACAAGGGTGATTTTGTTATCTTAAAGGGAAAGGCTAGTCTTCTGTAATGAATGCAGTTCAGATTCTTGTGGATATTCAGCTGGCGTGCCCAAATAATGTCTTACCAAACTTGAGGATCTTTAGGGAAAAGTATTCTGAGCTTCTGTATGCTGAGCACTGGTTCCAAATGAACTCACACTGCTGCCTGCTCAGTTCTAGGGATGTTTTAATGTTGTCATTTTATTCCATGTCCAGTGATTCAGAAAATACAGAGTTCTGAGTTTTGGTTCTAGCTAATGAATGCACCGGTGGTTGTGGTGGATCTTTTTAAATTTATCATTGTTGTTGATAATTTGTCTTGTCCTTCATACTGGTTCTATTTGTGGGTTACGACTGTGTATGGAATTAGGTTTGGCGTTTGGTCAATCAGTGAGATCTCCTCCAGTCTGGAGTTCTTAGTCTGGCTTGCATTGCACACCCTCATTCTGCATGTGGGATGAGTTTTGCCACCTCTAAACACCCAACAGCCACTGGGCTTTCAACAAATATAACTGAACAAAAGACAAATCTTTCATGTGCAGATTTTCCTGCTCTGACATACATAGCAGAAAACCCCTCCCAATGCCTCCTTAGAATTAAACCCTTGGTTGGCTCTGGCCTCCTTTGAAGAAAGGTGTGGTTTTCCAAGTAGGTCTGTCGGTGTCGAGAAGCCGGCATAGCGTCTTTCTAGAGAAGATTCTCCCTACAGCAAAGCTATGTTTTGTGCTGTTGAAAGGAACAACAGCTCCATGGATGTGTGTGATTTCACTGTAGCTTCCCGAGGCAGGACCCTGTATCCTGAAGCTGCTCTGGGACTCGGGAAGGTGGCACCTATGTGTTCTCAGCATCCATGACTTCCACCCATCTTGGAGCAGATAGACTCAGTCAGCTTCCCTTGGCACCCTCCAAGGCAGAACCCAGCACAGCAAGTACCAAGATGTCCTCAGCCTCAATATGCTTGTCTCATCAAAATACAGTGATGCGGGCTCACTTTCCCTCATTTCCCCCCAAGACTAAATTTACTCATGGAAGTAGATTTATGAAGACTTTCAAACAAACTGCAGGGTTTTACAGAGGCCATTTAGCTTTGGACTTTGTTCCTATTGTTTAAGGCTCTCACGTGACTTATTCTCCATTTTCTACATTATTGAATGAAATGTCTTGGTCCTCACCCCTTCTATCAGGATGGGTTGAGTAAAGTGTTTTATCAGATTCCCAATCTGTTCCAATTACAATTCAACAATTCAAGTCTAATAACATGTGGCCTCCAGCATCCACAGGCTGGGCATATGTTTCAACGTGAAATCATTTTCCCTGCAGACATAGACCATCAAAGGGGTTACTGTAGGATTTGAGGAATAACTCACTGTGTGTTACCAGCAGTGTGGGAAGGAAAATAAGGGGGGAAAATCTCTCTATGGGTGGATTTTTTTTTTTCTAGAAGGAGGGAAAAATACCCATGTGAAGTCAGCAGGTGCTGAAAACAAAATGCTGGCAAGAGTATTTAATTCAGGGGAAACTGAGTCCTGAGGGTTCTCCACTCACAGGTTCTCTAGTGCAGTCTGCAGCTCATCTCAGGAAGGGGTTGGGGAAAGCATCAGGAGCCTTGCAAAGGGGAACACCCTGCACTGAGGCTTGATTTGGCCAAAAGTCACCTGCAGAGGTCCAGGTGGTGCAGCTTCTGCAGCTTCTCTCCCTCCCCACGATGTACTGATGGCAGCAGGCCCATCTCATCCTTTCCCTTCTGGCTGCTTCTACAGTGTGCTGGCAAAAGGCCTAAGCTTGGGAGTCAGGCCAACCTTACTTCAAACCCTGGCTTTGCCAATTACCAGTAGAGTGATTTTAGACCTCTTGCTGATTTGAAGGATTTAATGAGACAGTTGGTGGGAAATGCTTAGCGCATAGTGTGTCCACAAGGAAGCAGTTTTTTCCACCTCTGATCTCAGTCCGCAGTCCCTGGTGGTCTCACAAGTAATTGGGGGCACAACTGGAAAACACGAATTCAAGGGAGAGAGTTAATAGATGGGATCTGCTCCTGAGACCATCCACCTCGCGGTTGAGGGAAAATCCTCTCGGCCACTAGGGGGCACCAATTACATGGAAAACGAGGGGCTGGATTTAGCAGGCTCAGTCTTTCGTCCTGCAATACTTATCATTTAACCAATTTAGTTTCTTGGAGCAAAATTTGGGAAAGCTCGATGCAGGAAAGTGCCGAGTAGAGTATTTCTGTTGGGGAAGGTGGTTACACTTAGACGTCATTTGAAGAAAGTTTTCTTAGATTGCTCCTGTGTGACACCAGCTATTGTAAATGCACACTTAAAAAAAAATCAGCCCCTTTTACTTTGTCCCTTTTCTCTATATGTATGCTCCAGTTGAAAGAGACAGCATTCTTAGTGTGTGGAAGAAGGGTCTTTACTTTAAAACATTTCAGACTTTTTGAACCAACCAAATTTATATGAGACCTTGCAATCTGAAGCCATTTGTAACTAAGTCCTGGGAAGCATGAGATGCAATGGGCTTTCCGAATCCACAGTAGGCAGCAAAGAAATGGAGAACAGGGAAAAGTATGGCAAATTCACCTGCTTAGCACAGGACACACAATGTGTCCAGGGTATAAAAGCTATTTCCCAGAGGGGGAAAAATTGGTGCTCTACATCACTGGTGGGCAAAGGAGTTTGTAGGCTTTGTTGGGCACTGATCAAACCTCTTCAATATGGCCCAGCATCCTCTGCTTCAGAATTCTCCAGGGTGTCTGTCAAGACTCCAGGTTCTGGACCCTAGCTCAGAGCTAATGAATCAGGCTCTCTTGATGTACAGAATATGCAACAGATGATGTGCAGAATATGCAACAAATTCATAGGTGGTTTTGCATTCCTAAAATTTAAGAATCACAGCTTGAGAAGATAAAAATTCTACCTCCACTGACATTAAGAATACATTTAAAGATGTCTCCCTAGGACCTTTGTCTCAACAAGTTGCCACCTTCTAGAAGAATCTTTGAAAGGTCTTATCCCACAGCAAAGCCCCAAGTGATCAGAACTGTTTATCCTGAGACTCTGTAAGCCCCCAGCATCCATGTCTGTCACACTCTGCTGGGGCAGATTCCTTTGACTTGTCACCCTCCCATTTGTGTGCTGAAGGACTCTAAACTGCATTTTCGTTTTACACTTGACCCCACCCAGTTCCATCACCAGTCCTTGTAGGATGACTGCATGGCAGGTATGAAAAGTTGAGGCAGAAACCAGGCCTATCTAGATCCAATTCTGATTTGTGACTGTGTTATCTTGGACAAACGCTAATATCCTCTCAGCCTGGGTTCTTCCATCTACAAAACAGAATTACTAAACTTCCTTGTGGGATTGTTGTTGTAGAGACCGAGGGAATTCATCTAGCACATGTACCTGGACTTGGTCCTGGCGCCAGCTCAGTCGACACAAATAACTTGCACCACAATTAATGTGAGTAAATTGCACCTAGTTCTTGAAATATATGGTATATGTAATTTAGCAAAAGAGAAAATATGTTTCTTGAGTGACTCTTACATGCGCTACCCAAAAGTCATGTTTACAAACATTATCTTTGCTCAGTGGTAATTCTGAGGGAGCCAATTAAGATTTTAAAAGAAGAATCAAATTCAACTTACGCCCACCAGGCATTTCTCATTGAGAAACCGGATCCCCTTTTATAGTGTCTGGAGGCTCAGAGCCTGGCCCTGTCTCCTAACATCAGAGAGCAATGTATCTTGGATAAGTGAGCAGGAGAGCAGATGGACCCCTTGGGAACAGAGGCATTTCCGGTACTTTGTATTAACTTGTATGTGTTCTTCTATTTTATTTTATTTTATATTATTTTATATTTTATATTTTATTTATTTTATTTTATTTTAAAGTAGGCTCCATGCCTAACATGGGGCTTAACTCACAACCCTAAGATCAAGAATTGCTCTACTGACTGAGCCAGCCAGGTGCTCCTGTATGTGTTCTAACAGCAAAAAGGGTCAGGAGACAGAGCCCTTTCCTGGTTTTCCTACTCACTAGCGATCTTGACAAGTTACCTAAACACCTGAACTTTGGTTTCTTCTTTTGTAAAACAGGAGGTGTAGGGGTCATAAAGCATCCCTCGTGGGATGGGATGGAAGTCTAAATAAGCTTATAACAGGTGAAACCTTTTTGTACACTCTAGAGTGGTATACAAATGCAAGATACCTTTCTGCATTGTTGTTCAGCCAGTGATCCCCAAAGTGTGACCAGGGAATCCCAGTTCTTCAGGGGTACTGAGAGATTCCTTGGTATCTCTTTTAACCTCAGGACTTATCAGAGCCTTTAATGTGCTAATAAACATCGAAACTGCAAGAGGAGAACACAGTGTGCCACATTTCCCAAACACAGCTGTCCAGAAACTTTTTCCATAGAACCACTTGAAGGATCCCTGTGCCTTACAGGGCATGCCCTGGATGCACTGGGTGCTCGCGTAGACCCAAGCTGGCTGATTGGGCATAGCGCTCATGCTTACCCATCCGGCCTGGCCTCTCTACCTGGGCACGCACACGGGGATCCCCAGATGAGCAGCAGGGAGAAGATCTGAGGAAGCTGACTATCTGGTTCTTCTCTGGCTCTCCACGCAATGGCCATCCTCCTCTGGGCATCTCTACACGGTTCTCTCCAGATTTAATGAATCTAAAGGCAAAGTAATTGACCCCAGATTGAGTGCTGTAGCTGTTTTTCTTCCTTTTCTTCTTTCTCCTCCTTTGTCTTCATCTCCTCCTTCCTCTTCTTCCTCCTTTTTTTCTCTTCTCTCTCCTCCTTCTTCCCCCCATCTTCCCCCAATTTTTTACTTAACAGTTTGAAGATCTGTCCTTTCAGAACAATGCCATTGCTCACCCTGACCACAATTTACAAACTGTAAATGAGACACACACCTAAAGCTGAAAATATCGCTCTTCAAATTTGTTAAAGTAGATTTGTTTCCAAGTGAAAGGGGATTATCAGCCAATTAGCTAGCATGAGCCAGTTTCAATTTCTTTTTGCCCCAGGGTTTAAGGGTCAGTTCACACTGGTAATCATGACACAGCGGTCTCTGCCACAGCTGGGAGTAGTAAGCTCGAGGGGCTCTCATGACACAATGCTCCTCTCACCCTGGGAAAGCCCAGTGCCAAAACCTGGGGTTCAAGAGACTAAGTAATTCACCAAAGAGCCCACAATTAAGGACAGAGCTGGTGTTTGGCAGAGGTTTTCAGAGTCCGAGGCTGCCCTGCAAATAGAAGGCATGGGAGGCAACCCCCTGTGACCCCACAGCCACCTCTAGCACCCTCACTGTACGTGTCGTCTGCCTGCCCCTTCTGTCTCTGACCGGCTATGTCCCCTCTGGCTTGTCTCTTGTCCCTGCCTTGTTCCCCACCAACAGTCTCTCCTAGCCCCAAATCCGGGGGTTCCCCAGGGGACTGAGAACCTGAAAGCACCTCTTGCTCCACCCGAAGGAAGGAAATGACACGAAGAAAAACACTTACTGTGAGAGATGAGACTGTTTCTGAGCTGCTACAGGAGCATCTGGCCCCTAGGTAAAGAAGGAAGAAACCTTGTCCCGTGGGAGAAATTGAGTTTCAGTTTTGCATTTCAGAAATATTTTTTCCTGCGAGACAATGCCCTAATTTCATCTCATCAGAGCCAATTCTTCCTGATGGGATATCAATACGTAATGACATCAAACCCAGGACACTTTGCCAAGGACCCATCAAGAGTGAGGCGAACTGCCTCATGCTACACCCACGGGCTCTCTTTTGGAGGAGCATCACGGGGGCTTCCGGTCCTGAGAAGTGCCAGGGACACCTGTGGTGCTTGCCTTGCTATGACTCCCCAGGCACGTCTATATTCACCATCAAGGCACTTGGGAAAAAGGTGGGGATGCACAGGACCCCATTTCTCTTTCTACAATGGACAAAAGACAACAGGTAAACAACTAGATGGAAAAGGAGCACATAGGGTTCAAAGGCTTGAGAAGGACAGGTGCGTTCACCTTGACTCACCTGGAGGGCCTGCCAGAAGCTGAAAGTCCTGCCCTACCTCAAAACGCTCCCTTTCCGAAGGCTCTGGCAAGCTTCTCCCTAGCTAAAGGTGACATGTGGCCTGTCCTTGATAATGTGACAGGGACAAAGTGGAGCTCCCGCCAGCAGAGGGAGACAGTCTTCGGGAGCCACCTGGGCCCTGGCGCCCGAACCAGGCAGGCTCCTCACCCACAGGCTTTCTGGTTTCTGCCCCTCCCGGGACATCTGTTTCTCACCTGCCTGATGACTGCAGCCTGCTTTCCATCTGGTCATCTTTCCAAAAACATGGGAAGTCGAATATAACAAATGGTGATAAATGGAAAGAAAGGAGCCACAAAAGTTTCAAAGTTGATCACCAGCAGACTTGCCAACAATTATGCATTTTGCATCCTTTTAAGTAATTTTCACCTACATGCCAAAGCGATTGATTGTATTAAAGACCAGCATTCTTTGTGTTTCACTTGCCAAGTCAGTCAGAGGCCAGACGGTGACATTGACCTTCGATGAGCTCCTCAGTCTTCCTAGGAATTGTATATTCTAGGAAAAGTCAAGCCTCTTACCTCTAATGGAGGGAATTGGGTATTTTTTTTTTAATCACACACACACATACACACACACACAGCACCTGCAACATCCTGTTTGGTCTCATCTAATGATAAAAATGATGGTTGTAATTTTGTTCCCAAAGAAAAGAAAAACCTCTGCGTAGGAAGGCAATCCTTTAGGCTTCTGTCACTCAGCCTCCCCAGAGGGAAGGCATGCATAGTGCCCTTGCTCCTCTTCAGGCTCTGATGCTGGTGGCACCAGCACCAAGGGGACCTCAACATCTCATGGAGGCCTGGATTCTTTGACTTCCCAGCCACCTCGCAGGCTTGGGGATACTCTCCTTGTCACTCAGGAGCCACCAAATGCTGGCTTTTCCCTTGCAAAGTCATGAGGGTGCAACAGTTAGAGAAAGATAGCCGTGACCTTGACATGGAACCCACATTCTTACCTTATCAGACTTCTCCAATTTTCCAGTGAAAATGAAGCTGTGAAGCCATCCTGTGGCCGAGTATGGTTCCTCTCAGTGTCTGACTCTGCTAACAGTGATCAGGGGAGGGCGGTGGAGACCCTCGGCCAGAGGGGGTGGAGGACAGTCTGGGTAAAGACAGACCCTGCAATAAATACCATGCCAGTAATTATAAAAAATGATCAAAAGACTCAACATGAATGGAATCGGCTATTGCCAAGCACTGTACCTCTCTTGCCTGCTAGGCACTCTCTTGTTATTGAAATACTCCTGTTTTCATAAATCCCGTTCTAATTGAAGGAAGATGTCATTTCACATGAACGCCATCAGATTGCAGGCACAAGGGGTTTCTGGCTAAGAATCAAAGTACATGCCTGGATCTTCTTGTTCCCATTTTCCTTATTCTTGGTTGTTTATGGATGCAGAGCACACTTAACTTCCCTCTCCATTCTGTTTCTTTGGGGATTTAGAATAACAAGAGCTAGTTCTCACTCTGTGCCAGGATCTGTAGCACATGCTTTATACATTTTAACTCACTGAGCGCAGAGAGCAAGGGCATGGTGTTGGAGCTGCTATCATCAGCCCCATTTTACAGATGCAGACATCGAGGCACAGAATGGTTAATTTGCCCAAGGTGGCAAGCTGCCCCAGAGGGTATCCAGATTTGAATGAGAAAGTCCATCTCTGGAATCTGTGCTCCTAAATGTGTTGTTGCTAGGCTCTCCCTGAGAAGGCGGAGCGGGGGTTCTCAACTGGTCACGATTTTGTATTTGACAAGGGACATTTGGCACTGTCTAGAGACCTTTATTTTGGAGGGGTACTACTGGCATCAGGGGGCGGTTAGAAATGCTGGTAACTCCCTAACAGTGCACAGGAGGCCCGCACAGGAAAGAGTTACCTGCCCTGAAATGTCAGTAATACTGACATTCGTTGAGAACCCTAATAAAGAGAAATCACAGGACACACACATCACAGACACATAAATAGGGTATCTATCCTTTATTTATCTATCATCTCTCTATCTATCTATCCATCTGTCTCTCAATCATCTGTTTATGTCCTCCCTTTGCTTTTAGAAAACAACGAGAAAGTCTACTCTTTTCAAAGGGCTTTTAAAGTATTCATTGAGCACTGGGTGTTGTAAACAACTGATGAATCATTGAGCATTACATCAAAAACTAATGATGTACTATGTGTTGGCTAATTGAATTTAAAAAAATTAAAAATAAAGTATTCATTATTTTGAAAGCTTGGAAAATAATTTTTATCAAAGAGAACAAAGTAAGTGATAAGTTATTATTCCTTGAAAATACAGTGGTGTTTGTATGTGCACACACGTGTGTGTGTGTGTGTGTGTGTGTGTGTGTGTGTGTGTGTGTGAGATTGGCTCCCATTTCCGTTCCGGTGGACTTTTCCTTGGAAAATCCAGGTCTTCTCCTGAGACATCGTAGCTCTGACTTTGTCCCCACTCAGCTTTTGAGAAAAGACCTGGGCCAGGATAGGTCATCTGGGATGTGCCATGTCCTCAGTCATTCTAACTACATCCAATGGACGTTACCCATCCTGTTAATAACCACACTGCATATCACACCAAAACACATTATGTATTATATTATTACACTTTTCATATTGAACATGTTACACATTCCAGCATTTACATATTACACATTACATTTATATGCATTGCATATTACCTTAACACACAGTATATATTCTGTAAATACACATGACATCTTCCATTAACACATTACATATAACATTAATACATTTCATATTATATTAATAGCACATTACCCGTTATACTAACACCCATTACATATCTTAATAAAGCATATTGCATATTATACTAACACCCTCTACATTACGTGACTAGTACACTACATTACATTTATAGACATTATATATTATGTTAATAACCCATCACATGATTACATGAAACATTACATGGATAATATATCACATTAGCACACATTACATATTACATTAGTAACACTATATATTACATGATTATCACATTACGGGTCACACTAATCCTAGAGGAAACCTCATCCTTTTCAGAGCCCACTGTTCTAATATTCCTGGTCATCTCCAGTGCTACTTGTCACCTGCAGCTAGACAAACCTGGTTGTACAAATTGCTGACAGTTCCCTACAGGGTAGGTCCTACCCTGGGCCGTCTGGGACTGGTGTTGTGGTCTCCCCAGACATTCCTTTGTGCTGTGCACCCAGTGGGACCCTGGTGCTTTGAATCACTCCCCACAGCCTCTCCATTGGAAGCCACACACCTGGCCAGGGAGGCAGGTGAAAGGTGTCAGTTCCTGCCCACGTGCAGGGCCCACCCTGCCATCTCACAGTGCTCTCCCTGCCTACCAGATACCAAGCACCAGGCCCTTAACTAGGTGAGGGAGAGTGTATGATACAGAAGACAGGGTCCTTGCCCCCCGTGGGGCTTGGGTCTGGCTGGCTAGAGGTAGGACTGTAACCAAAATACCCACTAATGACTAACAATTGAGGACAGTGCTGCAATATATCTAGCTGGGGAAAAAATCATTTGTTTCCAGTTCTCAGGGCTTTGCACTGGCATTGGGGAAGCTTGCCTGACTCCCCTCTCCTTCCTGTACTGTTCTGTCTCAAACCCTGCCTTTACTCGTGTCTGTCTCTCCTACAGCATGTGTTTGTGGACATTGCCCACACCCCTCAGACAGGTTGCAGTAAATCCTAAAGGTAAATGGTGTTTAAAGCTTTTCATTCCATGGAACCTCATCAGCCCCAGGAAAGTACTTAATGGAAGTGGGCATTTGGGAGGAGGTGCCTGCCTTATACACATGCAATTAGATGGCCCATTTGGGTAGAGACCACTCTAATGCCCATTTAAGTTCCTCTTTCGCTGGACAGAGAGCTGGCTGCTGCAGGAGCTGGTTTATGCTGTTCCCATGTAGGGACCCCTTAAGTCCCACCAAAATCTCAAAGATTGAGAGCCCATTTTCAGCCATGCAAGGATATTACTGGTACAATGATGTTAACACAGGCTGCCTCACAGTAAATCCACTAAGGTGTCTGCAGCTATCAGATACAAGGCACGATCTGATCTATCAGATACAAGGCACGATCTGATCTATCAGATACAAGGCACGATCTGATCTATCAGATACAAGGCACGATCTGATCTATCAGATACAAGGCATGATATATGTACCTCGCCCTAGTCTTCCCCCAAACACTGCAGAGATCTATCAGGATTCCCCCTCATCACCACATCTGCCTGGAGGCAGAGATCCCGTTCTTTTCTTTTCTCTTGGAATTTTGGTCATCATATTCTTTTTTTTTTTAAGATTTTATTTATTTATTTGAGAGAGAGAGCGAGCACACACAATCACAAGCAGGGGGAGCGGCAGGCAGAGGGAGAAGCAGGTTCCCCTGCTGAGCAAGGAGCCCAATGCAGGACTCGATCTCAGGACTCCGGGATCGTGACCTGAGCCGAAGGCAGATGCTTAACTGACTGAGCCACACAGGCGCCCCTTGGTTCATCATATTCTGAGCAACACCTAGTGCCCAGCCCTGCCTGCCCTCCTTCCCTCACTGTGATGCCAGACTGGTGAAAACCCACTGTACCTACCATGTGTGGGACCCCCTCTGGCTATACCAGCGGACTAATGCTGGGTGGGGAAAGAAAGGTAGGGGGTGTCAGGAGCTGTTCCACAGTCAAGCTCACATGGGGCTTTCTGAGCACAGACTGGTTCTGCCATCTTACTCAGGAAGAGACATCCAGGCTTCAGCACACCCCACCTATGTCCACACCTGACACCCCCAAAATCCATACTCCAAGATGCATGAATATGCTTCCCAGCTGCAGAATTTCAGGAGATGCTAAGTGTATGACGAATCCTATAACATCTTCCAAACTGGGGCACTTTGAGAGTAAAGAGGTGTTGTTAATAACTGTGCCAGCCAACAGGTGGAAACTGGACATATGTCATCTTCCTTGTTGGACAAACTTCTGTCACCTCCCACCAGCAGAGGAGGCTGTGAGACCACAAGACATAGAAGAAAGGGGGCAGGCACCAAGTATTTTGAAGGGAGGCAGATTGGAACCTGGTTTTATGTGGCTGGGAGAGCTGAAGCTGGCAGTCCTCAGTCCTGGCAGCACCCACCCTGCAGAATGAGCTTTCTTCCCACTGCCATAGCATCCTCTGCAATTGTCATGGGGCCACTTTTCTTCTCACCAAGAAGGGAGCAGGACTGATGGCTGGTCACCATCAACCTGTCATTTCTGTGTGGTCCCGCGTTTAATCGGCCTGTGAGTGGAGGGCCCTGCTTGCACCACTCCAGGCTGGCCAGTCCTTGGATGAGTGCCTCACCTCCCCAGGCCCAAATGGGGCTTCGGATTTCACTATCTCCACACTCCTTCTAGAACCTTCTCCAGCCCCAGCCTATCCCCAAATAAAACAAGAGCATTAACCTATACCCAAGAGAAATAACAAGAAGGAGCTGAAACACAAGTAAAGAAAGTGATACACCTGTCTACTGGGAACCATGAAAGTCTTGAAGGAAAATCTCATCCAAAATGCTGCTGCTGGAGGGCTCCCCTTTCTCCACATCCTCACCAACACCTGTTGTTTCCTGTGTTGTTAATTTTAGCCATTCTGACAGGTGTGAGGTTGTATCTCATCATGGTTTTGATTTGTATTTCCTTGGTGATAAGTGATGTTGAGCATCTTTTCATGTGTCTGTTGGCCATCTGGATGCCTTCTTTGGAAAGTGTCTATTCATGTCTTCTTCACATTTCTTAACTGGGTTATTTGTTTTTTTGGGGTGTTGAGTTTGGTAAGTTCTTTATAGATTTGGATACTAGCCCTTTATCAGATATATCATTTGCAAGTATCTTCCCCCATTCTGTAGGCTGCCTTTTAGTTTTGTTGATTGTTTCCTTCGCTGTGCAAAAGTTTTTTATCTTGATGAAGTCCAGTGGACCAGAGTCCAGTGAATTGAATTTCTGGCAAAGCTCAGCCTAATCAAAGGCCTCTGTGTTTCACCCTTGTTGATGAAAAACCTTACAGGTGCTGGCTGCTTAGAAAGCCCAGCAAAGGGGATATATCAGTGCAGTGTCTGCTGGGTCTGAATGAGGCACTGCCAACGGGGTCAGCATTTGGGACCAGAATTTTTGTGACATAATATTATAGGCAGCAACAGAAAATGATCATTGACATACAGGGTGTTACAGTTGGAAAAAAAAAAAAAAACCCAGACATCGACGCAGCGTTAGCTAGAGGCCAGGCTCTGTTCTAAGTACCTTATAAATATTTCTTCCCTTCATTCCCTCAGTGACCCTATGTATAAGCACTATCATTATCTCCAATTGACAGACAAGGAAACAAACACACAGAAAGATTAAGCAACATGTTCAAGGGCACACAGCTGATAAGGAATCATGCAAGCCACTAGAGCACACCCAAGGTCAGAGCTAAGAGCCTTGCCCCTACCCAGAGATGTGCATGAATGCAAACACTCAGGATCTGTGCTTTCACAGTCCACAACCTCCCCACATTCTCCCCGCCAACAGTTAAAGATTATCTATATCTTTTCTTTTTTTCCTGTAACTTGCCTAACACAAATGTACAGAATAGGGTTGTTTGTAAGGCATGTTGGATTCAAGCTTAGGCCTCCTGCATTGGCTCACCTCTTGTCACAACATAGAAGTACATTTTCTTTCCTTTCATAGAACCTCTTCTATCAGTTCATTTGACTGATCTGTACCTTTTTCTCTTGAAAGTACAAATCAGGAAGAGATACTACGTTTACTCAGGATTTGCCAAGAGACAGGAAATGCAGTCCTGAAAAAGATGATAATCAGCTCAACTTCTGAGCTGTTGTTTCCTTCCCACCTGCCCCTAGAAGTCAGCAGACCCAGGGGTGAAAGTAGCACTGGTGTCCCCTGCTCAACCTCATCTGTGTCCTGCCTGGAGCTCCTCTGGGAGACTGGGTTCTAGATCTAGGGTCTTGAGCTTTCTATGGGGCAGGCCACTAGGAAGCCAACATTGGGGAGCAGGGAGCATTTGCACCTCCTTGGGGAAGGGGCATGAGGAGGGGCAGAAGCATCCACAGCTATGGGTACTCAGCTTCCCTGTGTCCTTGCACACAGGATGTACTTTGCATTGGTGTGCGTAACAGAGTGCTGGGCAGGCTCTTGGGTTTAGTTTAGCCCAAGGTTTCCCAACCTTGGCACTATTGACATTTTGGACTAGATAATTCTGTCTCTAGGGCCATCTTATGCACTGGAGTATGTTAGCAGCCCTGACTTCCACCACTAATGCCAGGAGCACCTCCCTAGCTATGACACTCCAAAATGTCTCCAGACATTGCCAAATGTCCCCTTGAGGACAAAATTACCCCCTGTTAAGAACCACTGGTTTACTGATGACTCCAGAACCAATAAAAATTTCTGAAATTGAACTCAACCCTCCTAGACCTCTGAATTGGACCCAGCATTGACCTAATGTCTCCAAATTATTTGAGACCGGTCATGAAATGTCCTCTCAGATTGGCTCAAGGATGGAGGGAGGGGAACAATGCCATTGAGACATGCCCAGAAAGTGAACACAGCTTTTCTCTACCTCATCCAGTGTTCTTTATAGGAAATTACAGAAATAGCTTACCGTAGCATTCCACACTTTGAATGCAGCCATCACCGTGAGGCCCTGGAGTTTTGGAAGCAAAGCTGAGAAAGAAAAAATCTTAATCTCCTGCACAACAAATGTGGACACAGACTGCCACTGCCCCCTATTCTTTCTGTATTTTTTTTCTTACCACCTTTAGAGTATTCTTAGCAGCAGTCACCCTAGTGACTGGCCATCAAAATATTCCAGAGTTTGGGTTATTTAGGGCATCTGAGAATGCATGTCTGGGAACCCCAGAGAGAGGGAGAAGAGCTGCTTTGCTCAGATCACATCATTCACGTGCCATCCAACGTCTGTTCCATTAAGTCCACCCTTCACACCTATCTTAGTCAGCTTAGGCTGCTATAGCAGAATACTGTAGCTGGGGTGGGATGGGGGCGTTAAACAACAAACACTTATTTCTCACAGTTCTGGAGGCTGGAAGTCCAAGATTAAGGTGCCAGCAGGTTCAGGGTCTGGTGAGGGTCTGCTTCTTGGTCTGTGCTCTCTCTCATATGGCAGAGAGGAATCTCATGACCTAATCACTGCCCAAAGGCCCCACCTCCTGATGCCATCATATTGAGGGGCTTAGGCTTCAACATATGAATTTGACAGAGACACAAACATTCAGTTCATAACAATACCCAACTCTCTTAAGGGAGAGCATTCAATCTACTGCTTAGATACTGATGTTCAGATGCTATTGGGTAAACTTTCTTGAGAGCCATCACCAACCCTCTGGGATATTTGCATTTTTGGCAGTCCTAAGGCTAGACCGAAAGATGAGTCATGGGATTTAGGTGACCTTTCAAAGGGAATGTCTATTCTGTCTGCTGGGAGACTGTATATTACTTGATACTCATTTTCAGTAGACATATTCATTTCAAATGCAGAATACATCCCAAATGTAAAGGAGAAAATCTTTCTGAGTTCATTTTAAATTTTGCCTCCAAAGGAGTAATTTTCTTCTGTAGCAGGCAGAATTCTAAGATGACCCACAATGACCCACATCCTTGAGTTTGAGTATGGCTAAAACCTGTGGATATAAGAGGATATCACTTCAGTGATTGTGTGATAATACATGGCAGAAAGGATCTTTGCAGATGTAATTGAGGTCCCTAAACAGTTGAGTTAATGAAAAAGCTATTCTCTTGGGTAGGCTTTGCCTAAGCAGGTGAGTTCTTAGGGTCATAAGGTCTGAGAAAGAAGTCAAAGAGAGACATGCTCCTGCTGGCCTGGATGAAGCAAGCAGCCATGTTTGAGCTGCCTGTCCTGTCAAGAGGTCCATATGGCTAGGACCCAAGGGTGACCTGTGGATGCTGTGAGCAACCTTAGGCCAACAACCAGCAAGAAAATGGGGACCTCGGTTTTACAAGTACAAGGAACTACATTCTGTGAACGACCAGTGAATTTGGAAGAGGACCCCAAGCCTCAGATGAGATCACAGCCCTGCCTGACTGATTTTAGCCTAATGGGACTCTGAGCAGAGGACCCAGCTACTCTGCAACTACACTCCTAAACATGACCGTGTGAAAGGATGACTCTTGTTGTTTTAAGTCACCGAGTCTATGGTCATTTGTTATACAATAGAAAACAAATACACTTTCATTTTATTTTATTGCTAAAGTATGTGTTATATGCTCTTATTTTCTGTATTCTTGATGTTCTGGCATATGGCACCTTGTTGATTGGGAAAAGACTGCCCCCTCCCAGGGTTAGGTAATTCTGAAATATAACAGAGAGTTTGCCTGGGAGTGTGCCTTTCATACGCAAACTAACCAATCCAGAGCAGAGCCCATACTCCAAACACCTGCTCTATATGGTTCTTACGTTTCAGAAGGCAATATTCCTCTATCATAATCATCCCAGGGCCAGAGACCAGACAACTAGAGATAGTCCCTATACCCCAGAACCCAATGAAATTATCCAAACTAGCCAATCCTAAACCTGCATAGTCTGTTTACTTTGACATAATAAAATCTTCTGCCCATGTTTTCCCCCTGTTCTTTCTGCCTTCTTTCAGGCCCCAGAGCTTCTGCATGTGACCCTGCATGGCGTGGCATGCCCTACCTTCTTGGGAACTATAAATAACAATCTTTGCAAAAGCTGTCATTTTCTTTTTTTAAAGCTGTCATTTTCTGATATTTTGTCCCCTGAATAATAATAAAACCCATATTTTAAAAGAAATTGGTGAAAACGTCATGTCTACCCAAAAACCTGCACAGAAATGTTTATAGCAGTTTTATTCATAATTGCCAAAACTTGGAAGCAATCAAGAGGTCCTTCGGTAGGGAAGTAGATAAATTGGATATTACTCAACATTTTAAAAAAATGAGCTCTCCAAGCCATGAAAAGACATGGAGGAACCTTATGTGCATATCACTAAGTGTTGAAAACCAATCTGGAAAGGCTACACCATGTATGATTCCAACCATATGACATTATGGAAAAAGCAAAACTGTGGAGACCAGAAAAAGATTAGTGGTTTCCAGGGGCCAAGGGCAGGGGGAAGGATAAATAGGTGGTGGGCAGAGGATTTTCAGGGCAGTGAAACTATTCTGTATGATACTATAATGATGGATACATGTCATTATACATTTTGCCAAAACTCATAGAACATACAACACCAAGAGTGTACTCGAATGTAAACTGTGGACTTTGGGTGATGATGATGTCTCCATAGATTCATCAAGTGGAACAAGGGTATCATTCTGGTGAGGGAGGTTGATGATGGGAAAGATTAGGCATGTGTAGTGGCAGGAGGTATTGAGAAATCTCTGCACCTTCCCCTTAATCTTGCTTAACCTTAAACTACTCTAAAAATAGTAGCAGTAACAGCAAACTGGTAGGGTCATTTTGGTTATATTTTCTTTGACATAGGCACTATTCTGATCCCCCCCAAACTTTAGAAGTATAAATGCTAAATGCAGATGATATATCTTTTTTTTAAAGATTTTATTCATTTATTTGAGTGAGAGAGAGGCAGAGAGAGACCATGAGTGAGGTGGGGGGCAGAGGGAGAGGGAGAAGCAGACCCCCCACCTGAGCAGGGAGTCCATGCGGGGCTCAATCCCAGGACCCTGGGATCATGAACTGAGCCTAAGGCAGATGCTTACCTGACTTAGCCACCCAGGTGCCCCAGATGATTTATCTTGACCCAGATTGGATTTGAAAAAAAAAATTAGAGAATTAAAACATCCTTCACAAAGGAGAACGAGCACACCTTGGCTTTTTTCCCTTCTAACAGATGTTCAGTTATAAGCTGAGAGGAAAATAGAAGGGTGGGAAAGACTTTTCCAGACAAAACGGAACAATGGGCAGAATTCCATGTAAAAGGCCTGGTTGTTGCAGGCAGCCAATATCCACTTGTGAAAAAAATTCACAGAGGTAGCAGAAATAAGTGATGCTTCATACAGTGTTTGTCAATGCCTTTGCAATGATTGAGTCCTAGAATGGCCATGCACAGTGCTCTTGATTGCTTAATTTTATACCGCATATTTTCAGACCAACCTTCCTTACATTCCTGAACTCAGGACCATACCAATGATCTGTTTTTTCTTGTTTTTTCTCAAAGAAAAGTGAACTCCTTTTTCTCTAGCTAATGATTTAGACATTTCCTCTAGAAACAAATATTTAAGCAAGTGATTGAGCATTATACTCTATTTTGTTTGTAATATAAAAGAGTTACAAAAAAGGTCAAGGTAGGTGTTTGTAAATAAATTCTTTTATTGCTAACTTGTTGTTCCTATACAAGTCCTATTCCTTTTACTAATAGCTCCAATCATGTTGGAATCTTTTGCTTTATCTATGCATGATATTTTCTCTAAGAGTCAGTCAAGCACTTGAATATATGCAAGGTAAAGAATGTTTAAAAGTTTTACAAATATTCTTAGCACAGAACTAAGCAACTGTTGACTTCTAGAGATACAACCAAACACACGTACTCATGCATGCACAACTGTATCTGTGTCTCACCCCTTTCTGTGCACACTTCAGTTGTGTAGAATGTGTGTGTGTATGAGTGTGATATCTTCAAATCAATGAAATGGGCAGTAGTCTTGTATTATGGCAAAAACAACACTTTGAAATTACATGTCTGTGTTTAATGCCAATGCTGCAGTATACTGGTTTCATGATTATGACTTTGGATATCTTAATATATTTGAGCACCCATTTTTCTTTTTGATGGGAATAATAATTCTTATCTCATAAGGTTACTAAGGGTTTTTTTTATTTTTTTAAGTTTTTATTTATTTATTTGAGAGAGAATGAGAGAGAGAGCATGAGAGGGGAGAGGGTCAGAGGGAGAAGCAGACTCCCTGCTGAGCAGGGAGCCTGATGCAGGACTTGATCCCAGGACTCCAGTGTCATGACCTGAGCCGAAGGCAGTTGCTTAACCAACTGAGCCACCCAGGTACCCAGTTACTGAGGGGTTTAAACACGGCTTTCCCATCTGAAATTCTTTTCCCTCCTGCCTGTCTTGCAGAGGTTTCTTCCTATCTTTCGACTGTCACAATTTTAGAAAGCCTTGCCTTGACTAATTAGCATAAAGTAGCCACTAATGAATGTTATATTGCTTGATTTACAGCATTTGTTACCATTTTCTTTGTTCATATTCATTTAATTAAACATACATCTGACGTCTTCTGTAAAGGAATAAATGTCATGAGAGCAAGGTGTCACTCTAGCACCCACTGCTTGAAAACATGTCCAGCGCATAACAGTTACTCAATACATATTTGTTAGAAGGAAGGAGAGAAGGAAGAAAGGATGAGGCATGAGGCAGGAAGGCATGGAGGAAGGGAGGCAGGAGGAAGTTTAAATGCCCAATACAATGACTAGCACATTACATAGGTACTCAATACACTTCATTTATTTTATCTGTAAGTTTTGTTAAGTTCCTTAAACATTTTACCTCTCACTTCTCTTATCTATAAAATGCTAATAAGTATGTATACTACCCATTTAATAGGGTTGCTATGAGGAATAGATAAAAAACAAACAAATAAATACAAAGTATATAGCACTGTGTGAAAAGTATGATATATGTTCATAAATATTAACTATTAACACTGTTATTCCCCTCACATGATATAATCTGGCAAGGACTTCTGTGTTTTCACTCAATTAGAATTTACAGTTAATGGCAGGAATTCATTCAAATAATGTTATGTTTTCTTTTTAAAAAGTAACCATTTGTGATATCATTAATAAATAAACCAGGAAATACTAATCAATATTTATATTTATTAAGTTAATATGACCAAATAAAATGACCAATTATGACCAAACTTAAACTTTAACACAAGGACTGCATGGCCCCTTAATTAAAAATTATAATCTCCTTTGACAGATGGCTGCATCAAGGAAACCATTAGAAAACTAAGTTGTTTTGAATCCATCCTTGGATTTCTGTATAGACAAAGATGTCTTAAATTTTAAGTAAGGACAATTTTTTCTTTTTCTTTTTCTTTTCTTTTTTTTTTTTTTGACAGAGAGAGACACAGTGAGAGAGGAAACACAGGCAGGGGGAGTGGGAGAGGGAGAAGCAGGCTTCCTGCTGGGCAGGGAGCCTGATGTGGGACTCGATCCCAGGACCCTGGGACCATGAACTGAGGCGAAGGCAGACGCTTAATGACTCAGCCACCCAGGCGCCCAAGGACAATTTTTTTCTGATCGCAAACAAGAATGAAATAGTAAAGCAAAATGCCATTAGAAAATGAAAATGTTGGAGTGTTGGAGCAAGATGGCAGAGGAGTAGGAGACCTGGATTTCGTCTGATCTCAGGAATTCAGCTGAATAGGGATCAAACCATTCTGAACACCTACGAACTCAACAGGAGATCAAAGAGAAGAATAGCAACAACTCTCTGAACAGAAAAGCAACCACTTACTGGAAGGTAGGACGTGCGGAGAAGTGAATCCAAGGCGATATTTGGGAGGATAGACGGCGAGCAAGGGAGCCTCCGTCGGCTGCTTCTGGCAAGTGCTAGAGCCGCAGAGCACAAGATCAGAACTTTTAGAAGCCGGCTCCGCTGAGGGACGTCGCTCCAGTGAGTAAGCGGGAGGTGGAACCCTCGTGGGACAGTGTGGTCTCAGGACCCTCGGGGTCACAGAAAGACCGGGGGTGCCTGAGTGCGGCAGAGCTCCCAGGTATCGGAGCGGGGAAGCCGGCTGCAGAGATGGAGCCGAGGCGCGGGCTCTCAGCTCGGGGTGGCCATAAACTGTGATCCGCGGCCCAGTCGGGCCACTGCTCCTCTAGCAGGGACCCAACAAGCAGCAGAGCCGGGGAGACTCCCATTCCTCCCCCGGGAGGAGCGGCGCGGGAGCGCACCACAGGGATATGCTGGGTTTGGAGACTCCACACGAGGTCGGGTGCCAGAGATAGAAACGCTCGGTCACAGGCCGGGTGAGCACGGAGTGCGGCTGGAGACCGGAGAGACAGGAGTGACTGACTGCTTTTCTCTGGGGGCGCACTGAGGAGCGGGGCCCCGAGTTCTTGGCTCCTCTGGGGTGGAGATTGGGAGGCCACCATTTTCACTCTCGTCCTCCAAAACTGTACCGAGAGCTTGCAGGGAACAAAAGTTCCCGAGATCAAACCCGAGCAGATTACTTAGGCCGGACCTGGCAAAGGCAGGGCAATTCTGCCTCCTGCAAAGACATTTGGGAACCACGGCAACAGGCCCTTTCCCCAAAAGATCAGCAAGAACCGCCAGTCAAGACCAAGTTTACCGATCAATGAGAACGGCAGAACTCCAGTGCTAGGGGAATACTGCACATAGAATTCATGGCTTTTTTACCATGATTCATTAGTTTTTCAAAGTTAATTTTTTTAACTGTTGTTTTTTTTGAATTTTTCTTTTTCCCTTTTTCAACCAACATCTGATCAATCCCTTTTTTAAAAAAAACATTTTTTATTTTTCATTTTAAAGTCATATTTTATCCCTTCATAGTAATTACCCTTATTTTTGGCATATATATATAAATTGTTCTCTCTTTAAAATTTTGAGATACAGTTTCTTCTAACAGATCAAAATATACCCTAAATCACTAGTGTATGGCTTTGTTCTAGTCTCCTGCCTGATCACATTCTCTCCCCATTTTTTTCTTTTTTTTTTAAATCTTCTTTTTTCAAACAACTTCTTATCTTATAAATTCCTTTATAAAATCTTTTATAATTTTCATCTTTAGAGTCATCATCCATCCCTTCATTGTATCAACCCTTATTTTGTGCATATATAAGTCTTTCTTCCTTTAAAATTTTAGCAGGCACTTTCTTCTAACAGAACAAAATACGCCCAAAATCTAGTGTGTGGCACTGATCTATGCACTAGCCTGATCATATTTGATCATATTCTGTTTTTTTTGTTTTGTTTTGTTCTGTTTTTGTTTTTGTTTTTGTTTTTGTTTTTCTCTTTCTTTTTTCTTTCTTTCCCTTTTTTGTCCCCTGGTTTCAGGTCTTTTCTGATTTGTATAGAGTATATTTGCTGGAGATGTTAAACTGTTAGCATGTTGTTCGCTCATTCATCCATTCTCCTCTGGACAAAATGACAAGAAGAAAAAATCACCTGAGCAAAAAGAACAAGAGGTAGTACCGTCTGCCAGGGACCTACTCAATACGGACATTAGTATGATGTCGGACCTAGAGTTCAGAATCATGACTTTAAAGATACTAGCTGGGCTTGAAAAAAGTGTGGAAGTTATTAGAGAAACCCTTTCTGGAGAAATAAAAGAACTAAAATCTAACCAAGTTGAAGTCAAAAAGGCTATTAATGAGGTGCAATAAAAAATGGGGGCACTAACTGCTAGGATAAATGAGGCAGAAGAGAGAATCAGCAATATAGAAGACCAAATGATGGAAAATAAAGAGGCTGAGAAAAAGAGAGAGAAACAACTACGGGATCACGAAGGCGGAATTCGAGAGATAGGCGATACGATAAGACAAAACAACAGTAGAATAATTGGGATCCCAGAAGAAGAAAGAGAGAGAGGGGCAGAAGGTATATTGGAGCAAATTACAGCAGAGAACTTCCCTAATGTGAGGAAGGAAACAGGCATCAAAATCCAGGAGGCACAGAGAACCCCTCTCAAAATCAATAAAAATAGGTCAACACCCCGACATCTAATAGTAAAACTTACGAGTCTCAGAGACAAAGAGAAAATCCTGAAAGCAGCTCGGGAGAAGAGATATGTAACCTACAATGGTAGAAATATTAGATTGGCAACAGACCTATCCACACAGACCTGGCAGGCCAGAAAGGACTGGCATGATATCTTCAGAGCACTAAACGAGAAAAATATGCAGCCAAGAATACTATACGCAGCTAGGCTCTCATAGAAATTGAACGAGAGATAAAAAGCTTCCAGGACAAACAAAAACTAAAGGAATTTGCAAACACGAAACCAGCCCTACAAGAAATATTGAAAGGGGTCCTCTAAGCAGATAGAGAGCCTAAAAGCAGCATAGATCAGAAAGGAACACAGACAATATACAGTAACAGTCACCTTACAGGCAATACAATGGCACCAAATTCATATCTTTCAGTAGTTACCCTGAATGTAAATGGGCTAAATGCCCCAATCGAAAGACACAGGCTATCAGATTGGATTAAAAAACAAGACCCATCAATATGCTGTCTGCAAGAGACTCATTTTAGACCCAAAGACACCCCCAGATTGAAAGTGAGGGGGTGGAAAACCATTTACCATGCTAATGAACACCAAAAGAAAGCTGGGGTGGCAATCCTTATATCAGACAAATTAGATTTTAAACCAAAGACTGTAATAAGAGATGAAGAAGGACACTATATCCTACTTAAAGGGTCTATCCAACAGGAAGATCGAACAATTGTAAATATCTATGCCCCTAACATGGGAGCAGCCAATTACATAAGGCAATTAATAACAAAAGCAAAGAAACACATTGACAATAATACAATAATAGTGGAGGACTTTAACACCCCCCTGACTGAAATGGACAGATCATCAAAGCAAAAGATCAACAAGGAAATAAAGACTTTAAATGACACACTGAAACAAATGGACTTCACAGACGTATTCAGAACATTCCATCCAAAGCAATACAATACACATTCTTCTCTAGTGCCCATGGATGAATCTCCAGAATTGATCACATCCTAGGTCACAAATCAGGTCTGAACCAGTACCAGAAGATTGGGATTATTCCCTGAATATTTTCAGACCACAATGCTTTGAAACTAGAACTCAATCACAAGAGGAAAGTCGGAAAGAACTCAAATACATGGAGGCTAAAGAGCATCCAACTAAAGAATGAATGGGTCAACCAGGAAATTAAGAAGAATTAAAAAAATTCATGGAAACCAATGAAAATGAAAACACAACTGTTCAAAATCTTTGGGATACAGCAAAGGCAGTCCTAAGAGGAAAGTATATAGCAATACAAGCCTTTCTCAAGAAACAAGAAAGGTCTCAAATACACAACCTAACCCTACACCTAAAGGAGATGGAGAAAGAGCAGCAAATAAAGCCTAAACCCAGCAGGAGAAGAGAAATAATAAAGATCAGAGCAGAAATCAATGAAATAGAAACCAAAAGAACAGTAGAAGAGATCCACGAAACTAGGAGCTGGTTCTTTGAAAGAATTAACAAGATTGATAAACCCCTAGCCAGCCTTATCAAAAAGAAAAGAGAAATGACCCAAATCAACAAAATCATGAATGAAAGAGGAGAGATCACAACCAATACCAAAGAAATACAAACAATTCTAAGAACATATTGTGAGCAACTCTATGCCAGCAAATTACATAACCTGGAAGAAATGGGTGCATTCCTAGAGATGTACCAACTACCAAAACTGAACCAGGAAGAAATAGAAAACCTGAACAGACTTATAACCACTAAGGAAATTGAAGCAGTCATCAAAAATCTCCCAAGAAACAAAGCGCAGGGCCAGATGGCTTCCCAGGGGAATTCTACCAAACATTTCAAGAAGAATTAATACCTTTTCTCCTGAAACTGTTCCAAAAAATAGAAATGGAAGGAAAACTTCCAAACTCATTTCATGAGGCCACCATTACCTTGATCCTCAAACCAGACAAAGACCCCATCAAAAAGGAGCATTACAGACCAATATCCTTGATGAAAATGGATGCAAAAATTCTCACCAAAATATTAGCCAATAGGATCCAACAGTACATTAAAAGGATTATTCAACATGACCAAGTGGGATTTATCCCTGGGCTGCAAGGTTGGTTCAACATCTGCAAATCAATCAACGTGATACAATATATTAACAAAAAAAAGAACAAGAATCATCTGATCCTCTCAATAGATGCAGAAAAAGCATTTGACAAAGTACAGCATCCCCTCTTGATCAAAACTCTTCAGAGTATAGGGATAGAGGGTACATATCTCAATATCATAAGCCATCTATGAAAAACCTACAGCGAATATCATTGTCAATGGGGAAAAGCTGAGAGCTTTTCCCCTAAGGTCAGGAATGCAGCAGGGATGTCCACTATCACCACTGCTATTCAACATAGTATTAGAAGTCCTAGCCACAGCAATCAGACAACAAAAAGAAATCAAAGGCATACAAATCGGCAAAGAGGAAGTCAAACTCTCACTCTTTGTAGATGATATGATACTGTATGTGGAAAACCCAAAAGACTCCACCCTGAAACTGCTAGAACTCATACAGGAATTCAGTAAAGTGGCAGGATATAAAATCAATACACAGAAATCAGTGGCATTCCTATACACCAACAACAAGACAGAAGAGAGACAAATCAAGGAGTCGATCCCATTTACAACTGCACCCAAAACCATAAGATACCTAGGAATAAATTTAACCAAAGAGGCAAAAGATCTGTACTCAGAAAACTATAAAAGACTCATGAAAGAAATTGAGGAAGACACAGAGAAATGGAAAAACATTCCATGCTCATGGATTGGAAGAACAAACACTGTGAAGATGTCAATGCTACCTAGAGCCATCTACACATTCAATGCAATCCCCATCAAAATACCATCTACTTTTTTCAAAGAAATGGAACAAATAATCCTAAAATTTGTATGGAACAAGAAGAGACCCCGAATAGCCAGAGGAATCTTGAAAAAGGAAAGCAAAGCTGGTGGCATCACAATTCTGGACTTCCAGCTCTATTACAAAGCTGTCATCATCAAGACAGTATGGTACTGGCACAAAAACAGACACATAGCTCAGTGGAACAAAATTGAGAGCCCAGAAATGGACCTTCAACTCCCTGGTCAACTCATCTTTGACAAAGCAGGAAAGAATATCCAATGGCAAAAAGACAGTCTCTTCAACAAATGGTGTTGGGAAAATTGGACAGCCACATGCAGAAGAATGAAACTGGACCATTTCCTTATACCACAAACAAAAATAGACTCCAAATGGTTGAAAGACCTAAGTGCAAGACAGAAGTCCATCAACATCCTAAAGGAGAACACAGGCAGCAACCTCTTCGACCTCAGCTGCAGCAACTTCTTCCTAGAAACATCGCCAAAGGCAAGGGAAGCAAGGGCAAAAATGAACTACTGGGACTTCATCAAGATAAAAAGCTTTTGCACAGCAAAAGAAACACGCAACAAAATCAAAAGACAACTGACAGAATAGGAGAAGATATTTGCAAATGACATATCAGATAAAGGACTAGTATCCAAAATCTCTAAAGAACTTATCAAACTCAACACCCACAGAACAAATAATCCAATCAAGAAATGGGCAGAAGACACGAACAGACATTTTTCCAAAGAAGACACCGAAATGGCCAACACACACATGAAAAAGTGCTCAACATCGCTCGGCATCAGGGAAATCCAAATGAAAACCTCAATGAGCTACCACCTCACACCCATCAGAATGGCTAAAATTAACACGTCAGGAAACGACAGATGTTGGCGGGGATGCGGAGAAAGGGGAACCCTCCTACACTGTTGGTGGTAATGCAAGCTGGTGCAGCCACTCTGGAAAACAGTATGGAGGTTCCTGAAACAGTTGAAAATAGAGCTACCATACGACCCAGCAATTGCACTCCTGGGTATTTACTCCAAAGATATAAATGTAGGGATCCGAAGGGGTATGTGCACCCCGATGTTTATAGCAGCAATGCCCACAATAGCCAAACTGTGGAAAGAGGCAAGATGTCCATTGACAGATGAATGGATAAAGAAGAAGTGGTATATATACACAATGGAATATTATGCAGCCATCAAAAGGAATGAGATCTTGGCATTTGTAACAACGTGGATGAAACTGGAGGGTGTTATGCTGAGTGAAATAAGTCAATCAGAGAAAGACATGTATCATATGATCTCCCTGATATGAGGAATTCTTAATCTCAGGAAACAAACTGAGGTTCCTGGAAAGATGGGAAGGTGGGAGGGATGGGGTGGCTGGGTGATAGACCTTGGGGAGGGCATGTGCTGTGGTGAGTGCTGTGAATTTTGCAAGACTGTTGAATCACAGATCTGTACATCTGAAACAAATAAGGCAATATATGTTAAGAAAAATAAAAAGAAGAAGATAGCAGGAAGGGAAGAATGAAGGGGAGTAAATCGGAGGGGGAGACGAACCATGAGAGACGATGGACTCTGAAAAACAAACTGAGGGTTCTAGAGGGGAGTGGGGTGGTTGCATGGATTAGCTTGGTGATGGGTATTAAAGAGGGCACGTTCTGCGTGGAGCACTGGGTGTTATGCCCAAACAATGAATCATGGAACAGTACATCACAAACTAATGATGTAATGTATGGTGATTAACATAACAATAAAAAATTTAAAGAAAAAAAGAAAATGAAAATGGTGGCAATAATTTTCTTTTCATTGTCTGAAGTGTATATAGTGTTATTTCTCCCTCTACAGCATAACTTAATTTAAGAATTTTCTTATAATAAAATTCCTCAAGTTACTTTGAGGAAGATTTTCTGTGAAATAGATTAAAATTTGAAAAGCGATGACAAGAATCACACTTTAAGCCAGGAATTGCCTTTTAATTGGCTCATACAATGACAGGAATGTTGATGGGGAAGTGGAATGCCATTTTGGGCATTTCTATGGCACTGTTTCTTGTTCTCAGAGCTTACTAAGTGTTCACACTCAGACTGATAGCTCCATGTATAATCCCTAATGGTAGAGATGGAGAGTCATGTCTTCTGACAGTAGAAACAGCAGCAACCACTGCCTTCCCCCAAAGGCTGTTATGAAGAGATCAGTGGGGATTGGATTTTGTGCTGATCTGGATAAAAGGACACTTTATCACATTAACAGCCTCCTGGAAATGGAAAAGATGTTGCTTTTACTTTTGCGGGTGCCTGCAAAGGACCTTTCCTTGGTGTGGTCTTGGCGTTCCTTTCTCCACCGTTAGACCAAGTATCTGGGCATATCTGTGCACATAAATTTAACCACAGGCTTCCACGCTTGCATATACAAATTTTGAGTCTCATCACGTGAGCATCAATGCCTCTGACTCCTCAAAGTAAGATAATAATAATAAAAAGAATAATAATGCTGTTTAATGAAAGCTTACTATGTTCTAGGCTCTATGCTGGTCACTCCATGCTAGTCAAGAAAATGAGACTTGGAGAGGTTGTGTAACTTGGCTAGGAATGTGCTGGAACCAAGGGTGCATGCCTGTGTGTGGATGTGTGGTATGTGTAGTGTGGGTCATGTGACCTAGCAGGAAAACCTTTACCCTCAGAGAACTTGGGAGTCATGCAGTGCTTTTTCATCCATGGCTTTCCTCCCAGTGCCATCCCCCACCACCCCAGCCTCGTTTTTTTTCTTGTTTTTAAGATTTTATTTATTTATTTGACAGAGAGAGACACAGTGAAAGAGGGAACACAAACAGGGGAGCAGGGGAGGGAGAAGCAGCCTTCCCACTGAACAAAGAGCCCAATGTGGGGCTCAATTCCAGGATCCTGGGATCATGACCTGAGCCGAAGGTAGACACTTAACGACTAAGCCACCCAGGTGCCCCAGCCACCCCAGCCTCTTATCTGAGACTTCTGGAAAGTGAAGTTTATCAGTTCAACAAATAATAGCATAAAACAGCTTGTAGCTGGAAACTCTCCCACAGTTTGAGTTTTCTCCTAGGAGACTCTGGGAGACCCCTGGCTGCCTTCCCACCCATTCAACAGTCTTCTGACATGGTGAGCATGTCTGCATTCTACCCAGCTAGTTCCCAAACAAAGGTTCCCCCACCTACTGACATATATTTAAGAAGAATTGCACTCACTGACAGTGTGGTGCTAAGTCTAGGGCTACAGTGAACAGTAATGCACAAGAAGTTTGTCCTCTGATAAGGCAGTTGGCCAGCTAGTAAGGACTTGTCAAGGGCTCAGAGTGTGGGACCATGAGAGGGGTCCTTAAGTCTGTTGCAGCCCCAAGAAGTGCTTTCTGAAAGAAGGAGACCCTGAGTCGAGACAATAGCATATGTGTTATATGGGTGAAGATGAGAGGCAAGGATAAACTAGGTGCAGGGAAAGCAGCAAGGGAAGGCCGAGAGGCAGGGCATAGCTGGTTGCATGAGGAGGGTCCATCTAGCTTAGTTTGGGAAAAGCCTGAAATTCCATGAGGGGTGGCATTGTGTGGAGCTGCAGCATCAGCAGGGGCAGGGCACCAAGGGCCTGAAAGACATACCACAAAGCTTAGATTTTGGACTGAAAGGAAAAGCGATCCCCTGGTAGACTTGTCAAGTTTCTCTCTCAGAATAATGGCCCCATAATGATTTCCAATGGTAGAAATGGAGAATGGTGTCTTCTGAGAGCAGAAGCTATCAGGATCACACTTTACACAGACTTTTGGAAGGTTGCTCAAGTGGCAGTGTAACAAGGGGTTAGAAACTGAGGAGGACTTGGGGGTGTGGCCACCAGCTAAGAGGTGATTGCAATAGGCCAAGTGGATAATGATTTGGGCCTGTTCTCAGCCACTCAAGAAAGGGAGTCTGGACAGACAGGAGAGGGTACTTGCAGAGCTGGATGATGGCCCGAGTGGAGCAGCAGAAGAGAGCTTACAGAGTGAATGATCACCCCTAGTGGGACTGACCAAGCTGCCCCTCCAGCAGGAGGAGCAGAAGAAGGGTTAAAATGACATGTCTCAAGGTTATTTGCCTATGTCCTCAGGAGGCAGGGAGTGTGACTTAGGAATCTTCAGGTTTTATCAGCCAAGACTGGGATCTTGCCAATTTTAGAGAGCCCCTGGGGGATGGGGGATGCTTCAAGAAGGAGCCCCCCTGAGCTAAGTAATCAGTGATAGTCTGTCATTCAGCTCATGAGCAGCACCTCCCACCCTTGGGTCATGCCAGGGTTATGCTCCATCGACTAAGCACATCAGTGTACTCAGGGCTTGTTATATTTCATTTCAATTAATCTTCCCCAAAACCATGGGTAAATGTGGTTACCCCATTTTAAAGACAAGAGAAGCAAAGACATTTATATGTAGCTGGCTCTTAGTTTAGGCTGCCATAACAAATGACCATAGAATGGATGGTGTAAACAACAAACACTTATTTGTCATTATTCTGGAGGTTAAAAGTCTGAGATCAAGGTGCCAGGGTAGTAGGGTTCTTGGGAGAGCTCTTTTTTTGATTTATAGATGGTGGCCTCCTTGCTGTGTCCTCACATAGTGGAGAGAGAGAGGAAGCAAGATCTCTCCTGCTTCTTGTTATAAGAGCATTAATTCCATCACAAGCGTTCCACTCTCCAATTAATTGCCTCCCAAAGGCCCCATCTCCAAATACCACCACAATGAGGATCAGGGTTGGTGCAGTTCCTGGTGCATAAGCTGAGACCAGAATTGTTGCCTGGCTGGCCTTGGATACATCAGTTGACCTGTTTGAGAGCATTTAGACTAAGTACTTGTAAACAGAATTCTAGAGGTAATGTCCTATGACTAAAAAATTAGAAAGCTTTTCATTTATATATCAGAAGAAATTTTTTTCTTGGCATAATGATGAATGATCAAGGGCACAACTGGATGTCGACATGCAAAAGAATAAAGGTGGACTTCTCCTTATACTACACACCAAATTAGCTCAAAATTAGAACTAAAAGTAAGTTAAAATTATAAAACTCTTAGAAAGAAACATAAAACAGTTTTATAACTTTGAATTAGGCAATAGTTTTTTAGATACAATACCAAAAAACACAAGGGACAGAAGAATAAAACAGATAAAGTGGACTTCATCAAAACTAAAAAATTTGTGCTTCCAAGGACAAAATCAAGAAAGTGGAAAGACAACCCACAGAATGGAAAGAAATATTTGCGTATCATATATCTGATAAAAGACTTGCGTCCAGAATATACAAAGAACACTTGCAAATCACAGTAGAGCAACACATACTTCAATTAAAAAAAGATGTGAATAGACATTTATTTACTTGAGAGAGAGAGCACACAGAAGGAGAGTAAGAGGGAGAAGCAGACTCCCTGCTGAGCAGAGAGTCCAACTCGGGGCTTGATCCCAGGACCCTGAGACCATGACCTGAGCCAAAGGCAGACACTTAAACGACTGAGCCACCCAGGCACCCTAGTGAATAGACATTTCTATAAAAAGATACACAAATGGGGAATTAGCACATGAAAACATGCTAAGCCTCATTAGTCTTTCAGGAGATACAAATCAAAACCACCACAAGATAGTACTTCACCTGCACTAGAATGGCAAACATAAAAGGAGAAAAGATAGACAATGACAAGTGTTGAACAAGGATATGGTGAAATAGTTCCAAACTCCTGAATATTTGAGAGTTAACATACTTCTAGAGAATCCATGTGTCAGAGAAGAAATCACAAGGGGACGAAGAATATTTAGAACTATGTAAAAGATAAAATTAGGATACAGTTTTAAAAAATCTGAACTTCTACCTTAAGCTGTTAGAAATGACAAAAAAAACTAACCCTCCTAAAAAAGATGGAATAAAAAACATAAAAGGAGAAATCAATGAAATGCAAAATTTAAAAAAGAGAGAAAAAGAATCCCATAACCAGTTCCTTTGAGAAAAAAAAATCTATGAAATTGATTGATCTAATCAGACTTATTCAGAAAAAGAAAGAGAAGACATAATTTACCACCTCAGGAATGAAACAGAAGCATCACTACAGATCCTGTAGATTTTAAAAGGTTAAGAAGGAAACATTATGAGCAATTTTATTCCAATTAATTCAATAACTTAAGAGACATAGATAAATTCTTTGTCATAATGTTACTTTGGTTGTATTAAAGGATGTACTTATTCTTAGGAAATCATGCAGAAGTTTTTTGTTGTTGTTATGTTAATCACCATATATTACATCATTAGTTTTGGATGTAGTGTTCCATGTTTCATTGTTTGTGCATAACACCCAGTGCTCCACGCAGAACATGCCCTCTTTAATACCCATCACCAAGCTAACCCATGCCCCCACCCTCCTCCCCTCTAGAACCCTCAGTTTGTTTTTCAGAGTCCATCGTCTCTCATGGTTCGTCTCCCCCTCTGATTTCCCCCCCTTCATTCTACCCTTCCTGCTATCTTCTACTTTTTTTTTCTTAACATATATTGCATTATTTGTTTCCGAGGTACAGATCTGTGATTCAACAGTCTTGCACAATTCACAGCACTCGCCATAGCACGTACCCTCCCCAAGGTCTATCACCCAGCCACCCCATCCCTCCCACCCCCCACCACTCCAGCAACCTTCAGTTTGTTTCCTGAGATTAAGAATTCCTCATATCAGTGAGATCATATGATACATGTCTTTCTCTGATTGACTTATTTCACTCAACATAACACCCTCCAATTCCATCCATGTCGTTGCAAATGGCAAGATCTCATTCCTTTTGATGGCTGCATAATATTCCATTGTGTATATATACCACTGCTTCTTTATCCATTCATCTGTCGATGGACATCTTGGCTCTTTCCACAGTTTGGCTATTGTTGACATTGCTGCTATAAACATTGGGGTGCACATACCCCTTCAGATCCTTACATTTGTATCTTTGGGGTAAATACCCAGGAGTGCAATTGCTGGATCATAGGGTAGCTCTATTTTCAACTTTTTGAGGAACCTCCATACTGTTTTCCAGAGTGGTTGCACCAGCTTGCATTCCCACCAACAGTGTAGGAGGGTTCCCCTTTCTCCACATCCTCGCCAACATCTGTCGTTTCCTGATTTGTTAATTTTAGCCATTCTGACTGGTGTGAGGTGGTATCTCATTGAGGTTTTGATTTGGATTTCCCTGATGCCGAGCGATGTGAAGCACTTTTTCATGTGTGTGTTGGCCATTTGGATGTCTTCTTTGGAAAAATGTCTCTTCATGTCTTCTGCCCATTTCTTGATTGAATTATTTGTTCTTTGGGTGTTGAGTTTGATAAATTCTTTAGAGATTTTGGATACTAGCCCTTTATCTGATATGTCATTTGCAAATATCTTCTCCCATTCTGTCAGTTGTCTTTTGGTTTTGTGGACTGTTTCTTTTGCTGTGCAAAAGCTTTTTACCTTGATGAAGTCCCAATAGTTCATTTTTTAAGGTATAACTTACTTTCAAATGGTGCAGCACAATTTGGACAATTGGTGAATCTAATGGTAGGTATACAAATGTTCATGTGTTCTTCTTTTACCTTTTTTGTATATTTGAACATTTTCATAATACAAAGTTGGGAAAAGTAAACCAGGCACAAACTCTTGTTGGTAGAGAGGCCTTCACTCCAGAGTCATCATTTGAAACAGGCTGATGATGGGAAGGACAATGTCATGACCTTTCACCCAGAGAGCAGTGTTGTGTCCTTCCCTCTGGGCCAGGATGAAGCCTCTCGGTGATGCTGGAACCTCCTACAAGGCGGACACAGAGAGGAAGGACCTCGGTCACTGGGGGCCAGTCTTGACCTTCCACTGGCAGTGAGGGCCAACAAAAATATTGAGTAGCTTTCTGTAGATGTCCAACCCCTAACAGCAACTCGTAAAATGGGTGGGCAGTCAGCATGGGCCTTGCTTTTAAACAGCAGCCTGACCTACTTAATTCTTCCCAGAGGTTGGAGAAAGAGGCCTTGACTCCCACAGACATGAAACCTTGGCCTAATTGGATACTAATTACGCATAAGAGCTTTGCTGCCCCAAACTTGCCGTAACCCCAGTTCAGCACAAAAGGAGGGCATGCCCAACGAAAAATTACTGCTAGGAAAACGACACAGATTTATTCAGTCCCGAAAGTCCTTTTCCAGAAATGATGTCCCTAACTGCACAAGAATAAACAATACATGATGGATACATCCCACATTTAGGGACTGGGAACAGCTTTCCTACGTTCCTAAGGAGCTGTATATTTGGAATCAGGTAAAACTGAAAGTAAGAGTAGTTGGCCATCTAAGGCCAGGTTGGATGAGACAAGTTCCCATATTTTGATGTATCTCTTTGTGATTAGAGCACCTGTGAAGGACACAAACTGTGGTACCTCCATGATGTTAGTAACGTACAATGGAAAGAGGCCTGATACCATGAGGCTCCTCTTGGCCTTGGGTCCTGACTGATGAGGGGCATCGATCCACACTGTCCGTCTTGAGGGGACACTTGAGACGGAGGGTTGAGTAAGACGAGCACCAAACCTTCTCTGCAGGACACAATCAGACCACCTCCTACTCATTTCCTTATGATCCATTTGTTCTACAAATGGGGCTCCTCAGTCATTGGATGCTCTTACTGATGCAGGTATGGTGGAGAAAAAGACAAAATACATGGCAGTCTTTATGCAGCTCACATTATGATTCATCTGGCAAAGCCAGAGTTACTTAGATAAAGGGAAGATGTGAGGAAGACTTTGGACTTGGGAAATCTGGGCTCTCATCCCAGCTGTGCAGCTGGCTTGCTGGGGCCTGAGTGACAAGTCCTCTGACCACCCCCCTCCCCCACCAAGACCTCAAGGTCTCATCCTGGTGGGCAGAACCTGACCAGATTTCCAGTAGCAGCCCTTCCAGGCCGATCTGCGAATGGGGGCCCATTTCCCCTCCAGCCCTCTGTTAGCCGATGCCCAGCATGTCAAGCTTTTGGCTAACAATGGCAAGGGGGTACCTACCAGCTCCCCCACTTCGACCATGTTCGATCTGAAGGACTGGAAAATTTCCTTCAGATGAAAAAAGCCCTGTGGCATATACATTCATTATCCATACTAAGTTTCTGTTCCTTTTGGGAAATGTGTGCCTTTTAACAAGTCAGGGCCATTTTTCCTGTAGCCCATCATGCATGGCGATCTGTGGTAGGGGGCAGAGGGACACAGGGCTCTGGGTTGCTGTGTGGCACCATCTGCCACTCGGATGATATGGCAGTGGACAGGTCTCCTGGGTCCCCGTGTCAGGAGGAAGCCTCCCTGTGACAACTGTCATCTCCTCCCTTAGGGCCCTCACGGTGGAAACATCGAGGACAAAGCTATAGAAATGGTCTGATATAGTACCATGATTTCTTCTAATTTCCAGAACATAATAAGTGATTAGTAGTACAAGACTGAGATCCAGAACCTACAGATAATTTGTACAGATCAATAAGAGAATTCAAACAAACCCATTTTGCAATGGGCAAAGGTCCTGAGCAGATGCTTTACCCTAGAGCAGGGGTTGGGAAACGAAGGTCCCAGAGGCCAAACCCGACCCTTCAGGCTGTTTTATAAATAAAGTTTTATTGGAACAGAGACATGACCATTCATTCATACATCGTCAACAGCTCCTTTCCCCTACACCAGCAGGGCTGGGTGGCTGGAGTGGAGACCATCTGACATATAAACCAAAAATGTTTACTGTCAGACCCCTACAGACTCCCGTAACAGAGGAAACCAAGAGGCCAATAAGCATAGGGAAAGGTGCCCAACATTATTAGTGAACAGGAAAATGCAAATTAGGCCTATAGTAAGATACCCTTACACACCCGTCAGAATGGCTAAAATGAAAAAGATTGGCACCAAGTGTGACAATGACGGGGGACGGTTGCAGCTCCCGTATGTGATGGCCGATGGGGAAGTGGCACAGTGTTGGGAAACAGTGTGGCCATGTCTAGTACAGCTGAGCATGCAGATGTCCATGGTCGGCATCCCTGGGTGTGTACTCAGGGCAAGTGAGGGCTCTGGCCACCAGGAGACGTGCGTGCCGATGGTCATAGCACCTTTGTTTCTGATGGTCCCAAACACAAAACAACCCAAGTGGTCACCAACTGCAGAAGAAATTAAACTAATTGTGCTATAGTCATGTAATGGGACAGTATGCAACAATACAAAACCCTAAGCTATTGCTTTACCCAAGGACATGTCATAGACTCAATATTGAGCTCAAGAAAGCAGGTCCTAGAATGCAGAGTATATGATTCCATCTCTAAATTTTAAGTGTAGTGACACATGCCAAAGGTCAGAGCAGCAGTTACCTCTAGGGTTGGGCGATTAGTTATTGAGGAGGGGCTTTCTGGGCCTGGAAATGTTCTGCATCTTGCTCTGGGAGTTGCTTACATGGCTGTAGATGTATGTAAAAGGTCACTGAACAGTTAAGTGCCCCTAAGATTTGAGCATCTACAGTAGAAATGGTGTATATCTCAATAAAAAGTAAAACTATTAAAAAATATTGGGAATCCATTTGGCTTTGAACCTTATGCCAGCATTTTTTAAAAAATTCCAGTTAGTGAACATCGAGTGCTATATTAATTTCAGGTGTACAATGTAGTGCTCATCAGGACAAGTGCACTCCCTAATCCCCATCCTCTATTTTCCCCTTCCCCCAACTTCCTCCCCTCTGGTCACCCTCCGTTTGTTCTCTATAGTTAAGAGTCTGGTTTTTTTTTGTTGTTGTTGTTGTTTTCTCTTTTTCTCTTGGTTTGTTTGTTTTGTTTCTTAAATTTTCCATATGAGTGAAATCATATAGGTCTTTTTCTGACCCACTTATTTCACATAGCATTATACTCTCTAGATCCAACCATGTTGTTGCAAATGGCAAGACTTCATTCCTTTTTATGGCTGAATAATATTCCATTTACATGTGTGTGTGTGTGTGTGTGTGTGTGTGTGTGTGTGTGTGTACATACATACATAATGCATCTTCTTTATCCATCCATCCATATTTGGCTATTGTAAATAATGCTGCAGTAAACATAGAGGTGCGTGCATCTTTTCAAATTAGTTCTTTCGTATTCATTGGGTAATTACCCAGTAGTGGCATTATTGGATCATATGGGTAATTCTATTTTTAATTTTTTGAGGAACCTCCATATTGTTTTCCACAGTGGCTGTACCAGTTTGCGTTCGCACCAATAGTGCACAAGGGTTCCTTTTTCTCCACATCCTCACCAACATTTGTTGTTTCTTGCCTTTTTGATTTTAGCCATTCTCACAGTGTGAGGTGATATTTCATTGTGGTTTTGATTTGCATTTCCCTGATGGTAAGTGATACTGAGCAGCTTTTCATGTGTCTGTTGGCCATCTGTATGCCCTCTTTGGAAAAATGTCTGTTCATGTCTTCTGTCCATTTTTAATTGGATTATTTGTTTTTTGGGTGTTTTTTGAGTTGTATCTGTTTTTCATATATTTTGGATACTAACCCTTTTTTGGATATGTCATTCACAAATATATTCTCCCATTCAGTAGAATGTCTTTTAGTTTTGTTGGTTGTTTCCTTTGCTGTGAAGAAGCTTTTTATTTTGATGTAGTCCCAATAGTGTACTTTTGTTTTTGTTTCTCTTGCCTCGGGGGACACATCCAGAAAATGTTGCTACACCTGATGTCAGAGACATTACTGCCTGTGCCCTCCTCTAGGATTCTTATGGTTTCCAGTCTCACATTTAGGTCTTCAACCCATTTTGAATTTATTTTTGTGTATGGTGTAAGAGAGAGGTCCAGTTTCATTCTTTTGCACATTGCTGTCCAGTTTTTCCAACACTATTTGTTGAAAAGACTGTCTTTTTTTCCCACTGGATATTCTTTCCTGCTTTGTTGAAGATTAATTGACCATATAAATGTGGGTTTATTTCTGGGCTCTCTATTCTGTTCCATTGATCTATGTGTCTATTTTCGTGCCAGTACCATGCTATTTTGATTACTATTGCTTTATAGTATATCTTGAAATCTGGGATTGTCATACCTCCAGCTTTGTTCTTCTTTAAGACTACTTTGGCTATTCAGGGTTTTTTCGTTGTTGTTGTGGGTTTTTTTTTTTTTTTTTTCAGTTCCATACACATTTTTAGGACTATTTGTTCTAGTTTTGTAAAAATTCTGTTGACATTTTGATAGGGATTGCATTAAATTTGTAGATTGCTTTGGGTAGTATGGACATTTTAATAATATTTTTTCTCCCGATCCATGAGCATGGAATATCTTTATTTGTCTATGTCCTCTTCAATTTCTTTCATCAGTGTTTTATTGTTTTCAGAGTACAAGTCTTTCATCTCCTTAGTTAAGTTTATTCTGAGGTATTTTATTCTTTTTGGTGCAATTGTAAATGGGACCGTTTCTTAATTTCCCTTTTGCAGAGTGAAGTTTTAACTAGAATACCTTTTAGGCTTTGCCATCAGAAAAAGCAAATTTTTAGAATGTACTTGTGCATCTGGGCTAAAATCCTCCACAGTAACCCATTCTCTCCCCTTCCTATGCCTCCTCATATCCTCACCTCTCCATTCCCTCCCTGTCCCCTTTCTTCAAAGCTGAGGGGACTAACTGGGGGTTCACCTGACTCCCCAGCCTGATCTCTGATGGGGACATGTCTGAAGACATGTCTGAAGCCCAGTGAAGGAACCCCTGGCCCAGGCCGACACTGCTCCATGCCCTGGTGACGGTCAAGGGCTTTCTCCTTCACTCAAAGGCGAATGTGGTGGGGGAAATGTCTCCACAGTGTCACCTGTCCCAGCAGCATCCAGACAGACAAAGACACAGGGCCAAGGCCTTTCTAGGTGAACCCAAGCCTGACCCTGCAGAGCAAATACCAGGAACCCTGACATGCCCCAGACGGGAAAGGACCCCCACCCTGTGATGCCCAGGGTGCTGGTGGATGCAGGACCACAGACGTGAAGGAAGGACAGCGAATGCAGCCCCCTCTGGTCTTGAAGCAGGGCGAAAGATTGCTAGCGGGTGATTCGGGTCGTTGGCCACACTCTGTCCCTGCAATACTCAGTTACGGTCTGACTGTTTTACAAGTGCTGAGATCATGGATCATGTGGTTGTGGAGGGCTGGAGTCCCATCAGAAGTGTCCCTGTCCCTCCCCCACCACTGCATGGGGAGCGCTGGTGCCCAAGTGCTGGATGATGTCATGCCTGGCATGGCAGGTCCACAAACACCTTTCCCACGAGGGGCTGACTTAGTGCACTCAGCACTGACAGTGGGGGCTGCCCAGAAGTGGAAGCCATGGGACAGAGTCTCCAACCCCCTCCTGGGAACACACCCCAAACAAACAAACCTCTGGAAGAATAAGACAGAGGTTGTAGGGCGGCGGGTGTGCATTCCCGCGTGCCTTCCTGCCCGTCACTCTTGCTCAGTCTGCAGAGCAACCACTGGGGTGGTCTCCAGCCTGCAGCTGCAGGGTCACTCCCGGAGGCTAACTCTGCGCCCAGGGTCATGGGTCCAGGTCATGATGGGCTCCCTAGGGGGTGACTTTCAACATCAGTATCCAAGAGGAGGGGCTAAATGGTTCGGGGCCGTTTGTCTGGTGACGTCTGTCCCATAGAAGCACGAGGGGTGCACGTCAGACAGACACACGTCTTTCTTTTCCCTGCAGCTTCGGGCTCCTTGGATTCCAGCTCTGAGCATTTGCAAGGCCTGCATTTTGAGGACTCTGTGGCACCGCTTTCGTTTGCAGTAACTGCTCTTACAAAACATCGCAAACCCGGCGGCTTGAAACCCCAGAACTGTATTCTCTCGCTGTTCTGGAGGCCACAGTCCTGAAATCAGGGTCCGTCAGGGTCCGTCCCTTCTGGAGACCCAAAGGGACATCCTTTCAATGCTTCTCTCCCAACTTCTGGGCGCTGCTGCCAAGTGGGGCGTTCCTGGGCTCGAAGCTGCTTCACCGAAGCCCCTGCCCCTGGCTAACCCGGCTTCCCTCCTGCCAGTCTGAGTCCGCTCGCTCTACTTGTAACGACAGCAGTCGTGTTGGATCAGGGGCGTGCCGTAGCCCGGTATGACCTCATCTCAACTAATTACGTCTGCAGAGACCCTATTTCCAAATAAGCTCACTTTCTGAGGCTCCAGACAGACATGAATCTGAGGGGATGCTATTCAAGCCCATACAGGCACCAAGCACCAAATGGGTGCATCTGTCACCTCGTTCTGCATGTGGCAGAAAGACCTCCTGTGACCACATCCTAGAGAGGACCTCAGGACACATGTCGGAGAGGACAGGGGCCAGGACTAGGTGAGGAGACCAGGGCTAGAGAGCACGTTGCCATGGTGATTGTGTCTCAGGTCCATCATTGTCCCCCAGCTCCCACAGGGTCTTGTCCCTCCCTCCATCGGTCTGGGTTATTCACATCAAAGCATCTTACACACAGGGCCTGTGGATGGCCAGCAGCCTTTCCTCCTCACCCGATAGTTTGGGGTCCATCAGAAGCCTGGTAGTAGGCTAGTCGGTCTGGGAGGGGTAGGAACGGCCTGCACTTCCAGGTAGATGCGCTGCCCGTGAGTCCTGGGTGAGGGAGCGCACTCGATTTGTCACCCTAGCAATGGATGGAGGACCCTTCTAAGCCTAACTCAGAGCACTGTCACTCACACAGCTACCCAGGGGGTTAACCTTTGGTGATTAGGCAAGAGTTCTGGTGGGGTTTTATGTCAGGGCATGGCAGAGCCTGGGGATTTAGTGTTCTCACTATGATGTCTTAACCCTGAGGATGGGGGGGGTTTGGCTTTGGGAACCAAGCCTGGGAGCAGAGCACAACAATGTCCCCATGCCCACCCGGGGAGAGGACAACTGTCATGGGCAGTGGGGGACCCCAAAGGGAGAATGCCCTGCAATCTCAGAAATAGGGAAGCTTGTGACTGTCCTTATACTTGTAAGGTAGGAGCCCGAGTGTGGTCAACTGAACCTGTGAGCTGTTTCACCTTGTCTGTTCTGATGGACTCTGTGACTCTGGACAGAGCCTTCTCCTGAAGACAGGGTCCGCTATCAGCAGAACTATTATAAAATATAACTGATAGGATTCTTTCACATGCAGGTGGTAGAAACTTATCTCAACCTGCTTAAGCCTCAAAGGGGACTCGGGTTAGGTCCTTTCTGAGACTCGGAAAGAAGCTTAAGGAACAGCTGGATCAAGGGTCTAGGTATCAGGATTTTGTTTCTTGCTGTCTTCCGGCTCTACTGCTTTCCGTGTGATAGCTTATGTTCTCCAAGGATTTCCAAAAGCAACATGATGACCGTTGACACCCCAAGATTAGAATATTCTAGGTGCTTGTGATTCAGAAGAGAGGTTCTCTAGTGCAACAAGATTGCCCGTCAGGGTAGGAGCCCTGCACAGGGTAATTGGGAACAGTACATGTGCACAGGGTGTGCATCTGCTCCGACTCCTGCCCCCACCCTCCCAATATTGAGTTTCTGGGAAACAAAAGCTAACAGCCTTTCCTCTCTTTACACATTGCACACACACATTTTTGTCCCCAGTGCCCCCTGCAGACCCTGTGAGACCCCTCCCAGAACCCAGCCACGTCTCCCCCTCCACTCGTTCCCTTGTCCCCAAAGCCACGCAGATCTGTGCAGAACACAAATTACACCCATGCCAAGCCACCACCCCTGTCTCCAGGTCTACACCCGCCCCGGTGTCTCTACCCTGCATGAAGGAGAGCTCTGGGCAGGGCCCCTGCTTGCCAGCCCCCTTCCCTGTCACCTGTGCCCTGTTTCCCCAGCCCCGGCAGCACAGCCCTGCCTCGGCATTTATACTCCTGTGCTCCCTGCCTGGAACATTCTGGCCCCCTGCCCTCCCAGCCTACCTCCCGTGACCTTCATCTCAGCCGGAACGACCCTCTGGGTGTGGCCCCTGACCCCGGGAGCCGTCACCCTATTCGAATTCTCCGCTGAGCAGAGATTGCTATTCCTTGTCCCCTTGCTCTGGATTCCCTGGCCTTGCCCCTCTCTAGGACGGAAGCCCTGGGGGTCCTCGGGACTCGCCCCTCGTGGCAGGACAGCGCCAGAGACATCGTAGGAGCTGCAGAGATTCTCACTACATATGTGGGTGCGAATGCAGGCAGTAACACACACAGGCACACTTTGGGTCAAATAGAGTTGTGTGTGTGGGTCTGTCTCCAAATTCCTTCTGGACCCTTTTCTGTCTGCCCTGTGCCCGAGCCGGACTCTCCTGTCGGCTCTCAGGCCCTCTGGGGGCTGCCCTGCACCAGCAGTCCATGGGGGCCTGGAGGGCAGAGGGGGGCACTTTGCCCCATTCCCGGGACTGCCCCCCACTGGGCTCAGCAGATGCCACCTCCCTGGCCTCCCTGCAGGCCCAGGGGTGGGACTGCCTCCCCCTGTGGATGGAGGCTGGGAGCCCCCTCCTTGGTCCTGCCCTTCTCCCTGCTGCAGCTGGGGACTGTCCCCTGGCCTCCTCCTCTGCCGCACCCCGTGTGGGAGAAGCGCTCCTGCCTGGGATCTTCCCTGGTCCATCGGGACACTCTGCTCTCTGTGCAGAACATCAAGGAGACTGTCCTCTCTTTACACATTGCACACACACGTTTTTTTCCTTTCACTAATTTATTTATCTACAAGCAATTAATGAAATTTTCAATTTTAGTTTTACATCTTCAGGTACTCACAAAGCAACTACAATAGTCTAGATTCTGCATCCTGGGGTGTGCGCGTGGGCCCACGCCCGCGTGCATGGGAGTGTATGCTTGTCATCGGGAGAAAACTTTGTATTTTGACTGCTTAAAATTCATAAATGTTAAACAATAAATACTATCTTACCAAAACAAAGATTAAGAAAAATCACAGAACAAGGAAGAAACGGTTGCAGATTCTTAAGCTTTCCTATCTATAAATTAAAGATTAAGGTAATCCCATGAATTTAGGACTAAAATAAGAAATAAGGACTAAAATATGAGTTGAAGGCTAAAATTTGAAATTAGGATTAAAATTTGAATTTAGGACTAAAATCTAACTTTAGGACTAAAATATGAGTTAGGACTACAATTTAATTTAGGACTACACTAACTATTTTAACAGTTTGAGTGGTATGTTGTTTTGTTTAAGTTTTTTTCTCTCTCTCTTTTTAAGGCAATCACATTTTATTCACATAACTACTGAGACATTTGTGCGGAACTGTAACCCTAGTCCTAGAGCGCGGGAATGGTCTTGTTGAAAGTCTCTATCCATGTCCACGATAGAGGATGTCCTCAGGCCCAGTGGCATTAATTTAAATCCGAACACCATACCTAGAGCCTAGAGTTCCAAGGCGTCCGGCGGGAAGCTGTGTAGTCACGACAATGTGAACGAAGCTCTATGTGCACAGTCCGCGATGGGGTCACACGGCTCTCCCGCGGAGAGTCACTGTGGCGTCAGTTCTGAAATAGTAGCCGTTTCACCGGAGAGAGAGCCGTCAGACCTTCTTCACAGAGCTACGTGCAGATGCTGGGCCGGGCTGTGGCGGCTCAGAGCCCAGCTGCCCTGAGCCCAGTCAGCCCTGCAGGCGAGCGACCCCGGGGCCCGGGGCCCTCACGGTGGGCCTTTCCTCCCCACTGGGGGCCTGATGACCCCAGGGACACCCCGACCCTTCCCGGCCTGCGGGGGCTGTGGGCGGAGCAGCCGGACCCGGAGGGTCCCTCGGGACGGGCCGGCAGCTGGACTCCGCATCGGCTAGCATCCGCCTCAAGCGATCATTCTCTTTCCTTAGCTCCTGGAACTCTCTCTCTCTGGACGCAGCTTCCATCCAGCTTTTTGTGGCTCTGTCCTGATGGAAGAGGACCACCTTGCGATAGTAGGAGGTCGTTCTCTCCAGCTCCTTGCCCAGGTCTTGGGCCATCTTCTTGTAGAGGTTGCGCATCTGGCACGTGAAGTTCATTTCTCTGTACACGCCGGCCAGTTTCTTCTTCACTTCCAAGCACTGAGCTTCCGCCTGAAACACTTTTCTGTGAAGTTGCAGGATGTATCGGTCCTGTTCATCCAGGGGGTTCTGAAGTTTCAGCCTCAGCTGCTGAATCGCCCTGTCCAGCTGGGAAGTTTCCTTCTGCAAAGACGCCTCCTTGGTTTGCAGGCTGTGGATTTGTCGTGTCAGCCGCGCGGTCTCTCGCCTTTCTGCCCGCAGTTGTCTGGCTCTGTCTTGCTGTTCCCCTTCGGGACTCGGAGGGGACCCGGGGCAGCCAGCACCCTCAGGGACGCCCTTCAGATCCACGGGTGCCCGATGGGCGGGCCCATCGCCATTCCCTGCTCCCGTCTTTGGCTGGACTCCCCAGGTCCCGGCACCGGCGTGATCTGCAGGGATGTCAGGCGGGGGGACGGCCTGCCGCCCGCGTCCGGCCCTCCACGGGGACTGGCTGGCTTGATCTTTTGGGACCGGCTCCATGCGTGCCTTCGGCGGCTCCAGCCTTTCTTCTCCCTCCTTCTCCTGCTCTTTCTGCCTCCATCTTGAAACTTCTTGGTTGAGCAGTTCTGGTCCTTCTGGAAAAGGAGTGTTTTCACGCCAATCCTTTGTTCTTTTCCTCAGAAGTTGCTCTCCATCCTTTTCTGATGTTCGGAGGATGGGTTTTTCCCCGGTGACCTGGGGAAGGTCGAGAGGCTGGCTCTTCGGTGCCTTCTTCAGAAAGTTGACAGTGTCCCAAAGCACCAACCTGCTCAGGTGTGTGCTCATTGCTGACAAGCACAGGGCTTTTCTCGGGGGAGGACTGGCCACCACCCCGGGTGGCCTGAGGGCGGCCTCGGCTTGTGTGGTTGGGCCATTCTCCTCACGGCCTGCTCCACACACTTCGTGGCGGGCAGAGCCCCTGTGCCCTAAAGCCTTTGCGCTTCTTCGGGTGAGTCGTCTCTTCACTAGGAAAACCAGCAGCACAGTCCATACCAGCACTGCCCAGAACAACACGGGCCGACTTCCAGAAATCACCAGCAGCGCCCCCCACAGGTGCTCCAACACCAGCTGGCAAAGGGATCCGGGGGCCAACGGGGGGCCCACCATGGCTGCGTCGGGCTCCACAGCTCTGCCTCCGAGGGCCAGTGTCCTGTGGCCACAACTGACCACTCAGAACCCTGTGGAGAGTTCCACCTCTGAGGTCAACCGGTGCCCGGCAACCAGGGCAGAGTAGGTGGGCCGGGGGAGGGGAGGCCACACGGGGGAGGCCAGCCAGGTTCCAGAAAACAGTACTCCCTGATTTTGCTGTGAAGTAGAAAGTTGTCTCAATCACACAAGCCCTGGGGGAGGTGGGAAGGGCTGATGCCAGCCCTGAGCTCAGCCACTCTGGGCCCACCTGGCCCTGCAGCACACCTGGGGGGCTTGGCTGGGTCACGTCCGTCTGTGCACAGAAGAGAATCAGGGCACAGTGTTCAGGCCTCCTTCCCGGGCGAGGCCCGTTCTCCTGATCTTAAGTTTCCCTGGGCTGCAAGGACTCTGGTCCTGTCTGCAAAGGTCCCACGTGCTCCCTCCCTTAGGTTCCCTTCCTTCTCTTGTGGTCACCGTGGGCTGGCAGGTCACTGTGGGTCTGAGACCGAGAGTGTCCCCAAAGCTATTACCTAAGAGAGCAGGATTCCAGTGCTAACAACTCAGGAGAAATCAACCGGAACCGGCCGGGTCTGACACTTCCGTGGACTCTGTGGAGCCAGCCTGTCCATGTTCAATGCACGTGTTCCTGCAACGGGGTGACTCTGGTACAGGCGACCCAGTGACCCGGGCTGTTTCCCTCAGAGGGCCCTGCATCTACAGCCCGTGCCTTCCAAGGAGGGCCTGGGGGTGGAAATTTCATCAGCAGTGGGGACAGGAGAGAAAATCCAAAGAACACAACCAGCCCCAAATGGGCCACCACTGAAACGAAGGATAAAATTGCCCCCGTGAGCATTTGCCACGGTCGCTGACCAGAGGCTGGTGTGAGGAGCAGAGCGCAAAAGTGCCTCACGGAGGATAGGAGCAATTCATGGATCTGCTGACTGGGACCCCTTTCCCTCAGGCTGGATAAGATTTTCGGGAGTCTGAGGATGGGGGCGCCAGTCAGGGCCCACTTCCCTCTTCCCTCCTGGCCCTGCAGGGGTGCCCAGGGAAGAGACCGCGGGGCACGGGCAGCCATGTCTGTGCAGCCCCTTCGAGGCTCGGGCCCCCGACGTTCAGAACAGGCGAGGCCTTGGGTCTGGGGTTACAAGGCCCAGGATGGAGCCTCGCTCAGAAATGCAGAGAGTCACTGCTGGGGCAGCAAAGGCCTGGGTCTTGTCCCGAAGCCTCCTTCTTCCCCAGGACAGGGTTGGTATCTCTCAGAAGCTGACCCAGGAGGGAGGTGCCCCTGCATACACAGGAGCTCGGGAACCTCAAGCCCAGGTTGGGTCAGCGGCCAACGAAGGGCCCTCAACTCATGCCCCCTGCTGTGTCCCCTGGGGAGCTTTGGAAGCAGAGCACAACAATGTCCCCACACCCACCCAGGGAGAGGGCATCCGTCATGGGCCGTGCGGGACCCCAGAGGGAGAAGGCCCTGCAATCCCAGAAACAGGGAACCTTGTCACCGTCCTTATACTTGTCAGGTAGGCGCCCGAGTGTGGCCAACTGAACCTGTGAGCTGTCTCCTCTTGTCTGTTCTCAGGTGTTTGCTCAACAGCAGAATTGTTATAAAATACAAACGATAGGATTCTTTCACGTGCAGGTTGCAGAAACTCATCTGCTTAAGGCTCAAAGGGGACTCAGGTTAAGTCCTTTCTGAGACTAGGAAAGAACCTGGGGAACAGCTGAATCAAGGGTCCAGGTATCAAGATTTTGTTCCTTGCTGTCTTTTGGCTCTACCACTTTCTCTGCAGTGACTTAGTGCTCAGAGTATCTCCAAAAGGGACATCATGGCCTTTGGCACCCCGGCATTCCAGGATTCTTGGTGAGTGTGCTTTCAGAAGGAGAGAAGTTCCCTCTTTCTTAGTGCCTGTATTTTTCTGGGGAAGGGACCTGGGCCTGGGCCTGCTGGGGTCTCATGGCTGTCCGTGGACTGCGGGGTGGAGGTCATTCCCACGTTGAGGAGAGTGGTTCCCAGAAGGCAGGAGAAGGGGGCACAGATGCTGGGGGAACCCACCATCAGCCTTCACTCCTGGATGTTTGGAGACCAGCCTCTCCGATGGGACGACATACGGAGGAACCTGGTGATAGCTTACACACAGGGACCAGCGGAGGCCGAGGAGCAATACCGACAGGGGGAAAAGAAAAAAAAAGAGCTTCTAAAAACCCCTGCACACCGACAACCTCACAACTCTGAAAACTTGAAAACGTTACCTAAATAGTGATAAGGAAGGGCTTGCATGTCCCTTTGCATCCAGAATAGTCTGTTACAGGAGAACCCAGAGCTTTCTCCAGGCTGCATCCTGCAGATGCATTTCAGATTTGACATTTCAAAGATCGTTCCGCCCATGTCTTTTTGCTGAGGCCTGAGAGTACCTGAGAACTTACTATTCAGGTGGAGAAATGGAACGCTTAGAAATGGAAGGCCTGTAAGGCTGGTCGCCTGGCTCGTGTTTCTTAGGAGAACAGCAAGGAAAACGAAGCAAAAGGCAGAATTTCTCTCTGACATCCTCACTGCCCACGAGGTTCCCAGCTGCGACGAAGCATGAGTTCTCCCCGTCCAGACCCTGCTGCCTCAGGCTGGGGGGCCACCCAGAGCCCAGAGAAGTGGCTCCTCAAGGTCTGTGAGTGAACTTGGGTGGGAAAAGCTGTGTTTCCATTTTTTCACAAGCTTCCACATGGAGTCTAGCATCTCCTTTCATTATGGAACAGAAGCAACAAACTACAGCAGCGTTAGGAGGCCTGGGGGTGTCCTCACCAGGGGAATCAGAGAAATGTCGTAGCACCTTGTTACTCTGGTGGGATCTGGAGCCTCTGTCCCTGCTCCTCTCCGCTCTGAAATCACAGCAGTCGTTAGAGCTGCCCCTGGATCTTACTACACATGCTTTATTAAAGATGCACATGCGTTGCTTTCTGCAATTATAATTCAATACCCATTTTGGTATTTGTGTGTTATTTGTCATCCTTCTGGATTTTCCTTTAGGCATCTAAACATACAGTTCTGGGAAGGGGTCCGTGGGCCTCACTGGCCTGCTGAAGGGAGCCGCGGCTCTGCCTACCTGCTGGGCTGGGCCGTGAGTCTGCCCTGTGCTTTTCAGGGAACGCTCACGACCACACCGTCAGGTCGCTCTTGACAATCCCCCCACTTACCAGATGGAAAGACGGAGGCTCGCAGAGGGGACACCTTGCCCCCGGGACGCAGAACAACCAGGGGCCGACTTGGACCTGAACCCCAGGAAACCTGGTCACCCCTTCCTCACCGCCCCACCCGCCAGCACGTCTTCAGAGCCCCAGGAGGCCCCTCTCTCCGGAAGCCCCTCTCCCTGAATCCAGGCTGCGCAGGGTCTGTCAGAAATCTTGAAGTGAATGTCACCCGGAGCTGGAAACCCGCCAAAGAGAGATGAGTAAAGTGTTCCGCTCCCTTGATTTTTGAGGGGAAACACGGGGCGTTACCCTCTTTCGTGTTACTTAGCGAGGCTGTTGCAAGTGCTCCCGAGTGAGCGAGCACGTTCAGGTGTCCCTGAGTGCACAGCGCCGGCACCAGGCTCCGTCCGGGCCGGACTGGGTCGGGTTCTGGGCAGACAGGCGGGAAGAGGAGGCGAGGAAGGAAAGGGTGAGCGGGGTGGAGAGAGGAGAGGGCAGAGCAGGAGGCAGGAGGCCAGCGGAGACACGGCCCGTGCGTGGGCAAATCAGAGAAGGCAAGGGAACCTGACCCGCTCTTCTCTAGACGCGGGTTCCAATCCTGCTCTGGCCTCAACGGCTCTGTGAACCCTGCTCTGTGTCCCAGCCTTGGACTGGAGCCTTTGCGCCTGCCTCGGAAATGAGCGCGGGGTTGTCAACTCTGCGTTTGGCTCAGGTGGGCAGCCCGTCCACGGAGACACAGAGGATGTGGGCCTGGCGTCCTCTGGCACCTGAGCCGTTGCTGGCTTGGGCTTCAGGGACAGAACATACTCAGCGTCTTATCCCAGTCTGTGTGTCGCCACCGAAAAGCGCTCCCTGTTCTCCATCTGCTCTTCCCCTGACACCACCCCGTCCTGTGGACCGGACCACCCGCCTGCCGCCACCACCAGCCAGGCATCACAACAGCAGCGGCGGAACGGGGCTCCCGAGAGCACCAGGGCGACCCAGCTGCGAGCCAGCAGCACCTCTCCTCCCTGGGGTTTTCGGCACAAGGAGCCCGTGCCCCTCAGCGTCTGTTGGCCCAGGCCCGCAGGGGTGACTTGTCATTCCCGCTCCTTCCGTGGGCATGCTCCGCATCCTGACAGCGACCCCCAAATAGTGGAGCGAGTCCAGAATTTCTGCACTTGTCTTCCCATCCCTGAGCTTGAACAACAGCTTGGGTTTCACATTTCACAGCGGCGCTGTCCTTTCCGAAAAAACCCGGCCCAACTCCGTCCCTAGCTGTCACTTCCCGGCAACCTCACTGACACAGCTTAAAACGACAAATAGCAAGTTCCTTTTCCAAACATCCTTTGGGAGAGTACGCACGGCCCTACAAACAAGGCTGAGCCACGTTGTGGGTGGAGCACCGTGAAATTGCCGCCTTGGTCTCCGATTCATGAGGACCTGACCCGGCCGCCTGGCCAGGTACAAATTCCCTGCCCTGAGTGTGGGGCCGGCCCTCTGATTTCCATGCTGGCGGGGACCAGGGCTGAAGAGCACGCCATCACCAGGAGCTCAGGAGGGAAGGCACACGGTTCCCCAGGCTGGTGGCCAGGGCACGGCGTCTTTCCTAGGTGACTCACCCAGACTCCAGGTGGGTCCCATGCTCACCAGGCAGCTGCTGGGCCCAGATGGCCAAGGGAGGAGGCAGGGTCTTCACACGGCTCCGCTCAGGATAGTTGCCGAAAGCCCCCCTGAGGCCCAGGGCATCCACGTCAGGAGGCTTGGCAGAGGCTCTCTTTCCAAAGGGACTTACCCAGGATTGCAGAAGGACGTGGCCTAACATTAAGATGTTTTATGACTCTGATTAACCAGGAGCAGGGAGCTGGAGAGAGGCGGTGATTAATCGTCCCACAGAGGAGCTGGACCCCATCATCCCCACGTGGACAGAGAGACTGGAGCAGCCGGAGGTGTTTGCTGTCGCCCCCCCGCGCCCCACGCCCCTCGAAGAAGAAGCCCAACTCCACGCTGCGGGTGAACCTCGGTTCTGCTGGGCGGGTGCTTTGCCTTTCTGAGCGGCCTGCACATTGCAGAGCCCAGTTCCTGCCCTCGGAGGGGGCACTGCCGAGCACAGGCAGACAGACAGACACCTCATGGAGGACAGAGGGGACCTGTGTGGTGGGGGGTGAGACCTGCGTGCTGGGAGCACAGGGAGCCGAAATCCCCCTAGCGAGGGCTGTCCCCGAGGGGTCCTGGATACCTCCTTTGAGACGGGTGTACGAAGGAATCACAGGAGGACACAGCCCGTGACGACCAGGGTCTCTGGTGTGGGCCCCACGGGAGGCTCTTTGACAGCCTAGTCCTGAGCAAGTCCCTCCTTCTTTCAGGAAGGGTGTTTTCTCCCTGGTTGGGTTTCTCTCTCTGCTGGGCCCAGAAAGCCAGGGCCAAATTTGGGAGCCAGGGTTTTGAGTTCTCGCATTCCCATAACGTATACAGAGCATCCTGAGTCCCCCTTGCCCGTCTTCCTGTCCTAGTTCTGTGCCCTGATCCCTCAGGCATTTGTGTTTCTGGTTTTCGGTTTTAGGGCACGCACCCCTGTGTGCATGGAATGAGGGTAATAACGACCTCGTCGGTCTGTCCTGCCCGGCTGGGGGTGTCTCCACTGTGCCCACGCATGAGACTGTCTGTGTCCCCAGAGGAAATCCTCTCTCAAATCCACCCAGAAAAAGACCGGTGAGGTCGGGCCCAGGGCACGCAGTTTTAGAAAGAACCCGTCTGGCCCACAGGGGCTGGTAAAGGAGGTCTTCGTGTTCAAGACTCTCTTTAGTCTCCCAAAGGAATGAACTAGAACTGTATCCATCAATATGAACAATTCTCCAGAACAGACGAGTGAGCCAAATATCAAGTTGCAGAGGAACACGTATGAGACGATATTATTCAAAACCTTTTTTTTTTTTTTTTTTTAATTTAAGTGCTGTTCAGCGGTTTGTTTGTCAGATGGCACTCTGGTCGCCAAAGTGAGGACATGCGGCTTTTCAGAGGACCTGCCTTGAAGGACCCTAGTCCTTCCCATGTTTCCCATGGCTCACCTACATCTGTGGGAATTGACCACTGGGCTCAGGGACACAGACCGTGGTCCTAGCCAAGGCACTAAAAAGCCAGCGGGTCCGTGTGGGGGCACAGGAAAGCCCCCTTTTTGGGGTTCCATCAGGACAGAATGCTAATCGTTGGACAGGGATGGGACTTCTTCCTGGGCCACCCATGGGAGACAGGAAGCCGTGGCTGGGTGGGGTGAGGGACACCTCACCTCGGGCACAAAGTCTGAGAGGGTGTCCTCTTCAGGCCCATTGTGATGCTGTCATCGGAGAACAAAAGCAGAAAGGAACAAGTATCCATGACGATGTGGAGAAACTGGGACCCTTGTGCCTTTGCCGGTGGGAACGTAAATGTCGTGGCCGCTGTGGGAAACAGGAGGGAGTTTCCTCAAAGAAGCAAAGGTGGAGTTCCCATAGGATCCCGTGAATCTTTTTTTTTTTAATATTTTTTAATTTTGTTATGTTAATCACCATACATTACATCATTAGTTATTGATAGAGTGTTCCATGTTTCATTGTTTAACACCCAGTGCTCCATGCAGTACTTGCCCTCTTTAATACCCATCACCAGGCTAACCCATCCCCCCACGCCCTCCCCTCTAGAACCCTCAGTTTGTTTCTCAGAGTCCATCGTCTCTCCTGGTGCGTCTCGCCCTCTGATTCCGCCCCCCCTTCATTTTTCCCTTCCTACTATCTTCTTTTTTTTTTTTAACATATAATGTATTATTTGTTTCAGAGGTACAGCTCTGTGTCTCAACAGTCTTGCACACTTCACAGCACTCACCATAGCACATACCGTCCCCAATGTCTATCACCCAGCCACCCCATCCCTCCCACCCCCCTCCACTCCAGCAACCCTCAGTTTGTTTCCTGAGATTAAGAATTCCTCATATCAGTGTGGTCATGGGATACATGTCTTTCTCTGACTGAGTTATTTCGCTCAGCTTAATACCCTCCAGTTCCATCCACGTCATTGCAAACGGCAAGATTTCATTCTTTTTGATGGCTGCACAATATTCTATTTTGTGCATAAATATATAAATATATATATGCACACACAGACACACACACACACATATATACACATATACACATATACTGTGTGTGTATATATATATATTTCACATCTTCTTGATCCATTCATCTGTCGATAGGATCCCATGATTCTGCTTCTGAGTTCACACTCCAAGGAAGTGAAAGTCCAGACTCAAACAGAAACCTGCACACCACTGTTCCAGGGGCGTCATTCCCAATAACGGGAAGGGGCAAACAACCAAAATGTCTGTCGATGCACAGGTGGGTGAAAGAAAAGTGGCTCTAGCCCCACACGGAATCTTACTGACGCTTAAAAAAGAATGATATCCTGACATTCTGACCCCTGCTACGGCGTGGAGGACCCCTCAAGTCATCACGCTCAGCACAACTGGCCAGGCCCAAAGGACGGACCCTGTGTGATCCCACTTAAATGAGGTGTCTGGAGCAGTCAGGCTCTTAGACACAGAAAGGAGGATAGAAGGTGCCAGGGGCGGGGGGCAGCGGGGAGAGGAGAGTGTGTGTTTCCTGGGGGCAGAGGTTCAGTCTGGGAGGACGAAACAGTTCTGGCGGTGGATGGTGGGGGTGGTTGCACAACAACGGGAATGTGCTTCATGCCACTGAATTTTGCACTTAAAAAGAGTTAGGGGCGCCTGGCTGGCCCTGTTGGTTAAGCCTCCAACTCTTGGCTTCTGCTCACCTCATGATCTCCGTGTCCTGGGATCCAGCCCGAGCTGGGCTCCATGCTCAGTGGGGAGTCGGCCTCTCTGCTTCTGTCGCCCTCTCCCTCCGCCCCTCCCCTTACTCCCGCTCGCACATGCTCACTCTCTAAAATAAATAAATGAATCCTTAAAAAAAATAGGTAAAATGGTAAATTATATATGTATATTTTATAATAATAAAAAATTTAAGGTATGCCAAGAAGACTCCATAATCAAGATAAATATCTGCATGCAATATTATTTTTAAGAATGAAAATTTATGCAGAAAACCCATGATGAGCACAATGGCAACATTTTACACAAAGAGGACTTGCATTTCTGGTTCTCCCTGCTGTGCCTGGGCTCCATAGCTTTGCGCCTGGCACCAAGGTACCCTCTTGGAGAACAACACAAGTGTGATTTCTCCCTTGGGCGCAAGCCTGCATGGCCAGAATGATTTATTCTGGTTTCACATGCCAGTAAATGAGGCTCCTTGGACGAAAGTCATGTGGCCCCAGTCAATCCTGTGCCTTTGGCCTCTGCGAAGCTGCCTCCTCGTGCACACCGCTCTGGGCTCAGGGTGCGAGGAGCCGCGATCCATCGGACTCCTCCTGAGAAAGAAGCCTGAGTTCAGAGCCCGAGCTGGAGATTTCCATCCTGGAAGTCCTTCTTGGGAATTTTATAAGAACTGGGTGAATGCGTGGCTTCATCTCTTTGTTTGTTTCCATTGTTCTATCCATGATGCGATTCTTCCGGCTCTGTAATCTGGTCTAATAAACCCTAATTAGTAAAGTTTCCCTGACAGTGCTGTACTCCCTGGCTCCCGGGAATCCGAACCGGAGAGGGACCTTGGCACGGGGTCTTTGTCCTCCTGGGAAGGGCCTTGGTCACCAGTTCCCTCTTGCTCAAGGTCAACCCTTTCAGGCTGGGACCGTGTCTGTCGTGTTCTTAGCGGTACCCAAATCGGCCTGGTGCCTGGCACACACAGAAGGCCCTTCATAAATCATTCCCGAGTGAGCAAGTGAGTGAATGAAAAATAAAAGTCTAACCAGCATATCACCCTTTACGAAGTACACACGGTCTTTTTGGCAGCTGTCCCTGAAACTTGTACCTGCGGGAATTGTGAAGGAGAATTTGCTGCGTGAAATGAGAAAGCATATAGATTTTGTGAGGCTTCAAAAACCGTATTAAATATCCGTATTTCTACTCTTCAGTTGAGGTGGACAACAGTAAAATCCATACTCTTTAACCCCGAAAGGGGTGAAAATATACCTTGTTACCAAGTCTTAGAAGCTGTGTTTGCATTTGCTGTGTCCTAAATGCACAGCCCATTGAGTTATCAGAAACCTGCTTAGGGGACAAATGAGGGTGTGTGTGTGTGTGTGTGTGTGTGTGTCTGTGTGCGTGCATGCGTGTGCGTGTGGTGTGAAGGCGTTGAGGTATCTTCAAGCTGAAGTGTTTTCTTCTTTGCAGAGCTGTTGCTGTGCCTGAGCAAAGTGGTTCCTCCATGGCTGGCCTCCCCGAGAGGCATCTCAAGTCTATGGTTCATTGGGTTCCTCTGAAATGGGCATTGTCCCAGGGACAAGATTGCCCGTGAAGACAGGAGCCCTGGACAGGGTAAGTGGGAACAGTACAGGTGCACAGGGTGTGCATCTCTTCTGCCTCCTGCCCCCACCCTCCCAGCGTTGAGTTTCTGGGCTCCAGAAAGCTAACGGCACACCCTTGCCTTGCTCACCAGACTAGGCTGTTTTGTGCCCTGGGGCTTTTCCTGTGATGGGCCTTTTGCCAGAAATGCCCTTGCCCCCGACTGCCCCCACTCCGATCCCATCATCATGTAAGGATCCTGGCTACTCCCCATCTGTTCCCAGCATAGACGGCACATGAGGGCCGAGCAGGGTCTCAGCTCCCCGACCTGAGGAATCCGAATCTTCTGTGACAAGGTCTTCAAGTGATTCATATGCACTTTCGATCTTTCTCTTTGTCTCTTTTTAAAATTTCTCTTTTGAAATTTGTCGTGGTTCCCACCGGTAGCCACGTTGGCTCCATCAGGTAGGACGTGCGCCCCCTTGGAAATCCTCCCCTGCACTCCCTCCCCTCCCGAAGCTGCCCCTGGGGTCCCTGTTGTGGGAGCAGCTGGGAGGTGAGACCACCTGCTCAGGAGGGCCATCGGGGACGGTGGAAACCTGGCGGGAGCCCAGATGGACAGGCCTGCTCCACGCCGCACTCCTCAGAAAGCGGGCTCCCCACTGCGTGCAGTGGGTCCATGCCTTGCTGACTCTGCTCAGGGCCCCACGCAGAGATTTTTCTAAGGGATCCTTGAGGACGCCCAGACAACACACAGCGATCTTATAGAAGGTGGGAGTCTTCCTTCCTGCCTCTCCTCTGACCCCCCAACTGCCCAAACACAGCCCCGATCTCTCCTCCCCCTCCATCTCCATGATGACCACCCCAGTGCCAGCCCCCAGTGCTCCGTGCAGACCCTGTAAGCCCCCTCCCAGAATCCAGCCACGTCTCCCCCTCCCCTCGTTCCCTTGTCCCCAAAGCCACGCAGATCTGCGCAGAACACACATCACACCCGTGCCCAGCCACCACCCCTGTCTCCAGGTCTACACCTGCCCCGGTGTCTCTACCCTGCACGAAGGAGAGCTCTGGGCAGGGCCCCTGCTGCCAGCCCCCTTCCCTGTCACCTGTGCCCTGTTTCCCCTGCCCCGGCAGCACAGCCTTGCCTCGGCCTTTATACTCCTGTGCTCCCTGCCTGGAACATTCTGCCCCCCTGCCCTCCCAGCCTACCTCCCGTGACCTTCATCTCAGCCGGTACGACCCTCTGGGTGTGGCCCCTGAACCCGGTAGCAGTCACCCTATTCGAATTCTCCGCAGAGCAGAGTTGCTATTCCTTATCCCCTTGCTCTGGATTCCCTGGCCTTGCCCCTCGCTAGGACGGAAGCCCTGGGGGTCCTCGGGCCTCGCCTCTCACTGCAGGAGAGCACCAGAGACATCTTAGGAGCTGCAGAGATTCTCACTACATATGTGGGTGCGAATGCAGGTAGTAACACACACAGGCACACTTTGGGTCAAATAGAGTTGTGTGTGTGGGTCCGTCTCCAAATTCCTTCTGGACCCTTTTCTGCCTGCCCTGTGCCCGAGGCGGACTCTCCTGTCTGCTCTCAGGCCCTCTGGGGGCTGCCCTGCACCAGCAGTCCATGGGGGCCTGGAGGGCAGAGGGGGGCACTTTGCCCCATTCCCGGGACTGCCCCCCACTGGGCTCAGCAGATGCCACCTCCCTGGCCTCCCTGCAGGCCCAGGGGTGGGACCGCCTCCCCCTGTGGATGGAGGTTGGGTGCCCCCTCCTTGGTCCTGCCCTTCTCCCTGCTGCAGCTGGGGACTGTCCCCTGGCCTCCTCCTCCGCCGCACCCCGTGTCGGAGAAGGGCTCCTGCCTGGGATCTTCCCTGGTCCATCGGGACACTCTGCTCTCTGTGCAGAACATCAAGGAGCCTTTCCTCTCTTTACACATTGCACACACACGTTTTTTTCCTTTCAGTAATTTATTTATCTACAAGCAATTAATGAAATTGTCAATTTTAGTTTTACATCTTTAGGTACTCACAAAGCAACTACAATAGTCTAGATTCTGCATCCTGGGGTGTGCGCGTGGGCCCACGCCCGCGTGCATGGGAGTGTATGCTTGTCATCGGGACAAAACTTTGTATTTTGACTGCTTAAAATTCATAAATGTTAAACAATAAATACTATCTTACACAAAACAAAGATTAAGAAAAATCACAGAACAAGGAAGAAACGGTTGCAGATTCTTAAGCTTTCCTATCTATAAATTAAAGATTAAGGTAATCCCATGAATTTAGGACTAAAATAAGAATTAAGGACTAATATATGAGTTGAAGGCTAAAATTTGAATTTAGGACTAAAATTTGAATTTAGGACTAAAATCTGACTTTAGGACTAAAATATGAGTTAGGACTACAATTTAATTTACGACTACACTAACTATTTTAACAGTTTGAGTGGTATGTAGTTTTGTTTAAGTTTTTTTCCCTCTCTCTTTTTAAGGCAATCACATTTTATTCACATAAATACTGAGTCATTTGTGCGGAACTGTAACCCTAGTCCTAGAGCGCGGGAATGGTCTTGTTGAAAGTCTCTATCCATGTCCACGATAGAGGATGTCCTCAGGCCCAGTGGCATTAATTTAAATCCGAACACCATACCTAGAGCCTAGAGTTCTAAGGCGTCCGGCGGGAAGCTGTGTAGTCACGACAATGTGAACGAAGCTCTATGTGCACAGTCCGCGATGGGGTCACACGGCTCTCCCGCGGAGAGTCACTGTGGCGTCAGTTCTGAAATAGTAGCCGTTTCACCGGAGAGAGAGCCGTCAGACCTTCTTCACAGAGCTCTGTGAAGATGCTGAGCCGGGCTGTGGCGGCTCAGAGCCCAGCTGCCCTGAGCCCAGTCAGCCCTGCAGGCGACCCGGGGCCCGGGGCCCTCACGGTGGGCCTTCCCTCCCCACTGGGGGCCCGATGACCCCAGGGACCGCCCGACCCTTCCCGGCCTGCGGGGGCTGTGGGCGGAGCAGCCGGACCCGGAGGGTCCCTCGGGACGGGCCGGCAGCTGGACTCCGCACCGGCTAGCATCCGCCTCAAGCGATCATTCTCTTTCCTTAGCTCCTGGATCTCTCTCTCTCTGGACGCAGCTTCCATCCAGCTTTTTGTGGCTCTGTCCTGATGGAAGAGGACCACCTTGCGATAGTAGGAGGTGGTTCTCTCCAGCTCCTTGCCCAGGTCTTGGGCCATCTTCTTGTAGAGGTTGCGCATCTGGCACGTGAAGTTCATTTCTCTGCACACGCCGGCCAGTTTCTTCTTCACTTCCAAGCACTGAGCTTCCGCCTGAAACACTTTTTTGTGAAGTTGCAGGATGGATCGGTCCTGTTCATCCAGGGGGTTCTGAAGTTTCAGCCTCAGCTGCTGAATCGCCCTGTCCAGCTGGGAAGTTTCCTTCTGCAAAGACGCCTCCTGGGTTTGCAGGCTGTGGATTGGTCGTGTCAGCCGCGCGGTCTCTCGCCTTTCTGCCCGCAGTTGTCTGGCTCCGTCTTGCTGTTCCCCTTCGGGACTCGGAGGGGACCCGGGGCAGCCAGCACCCTCAGGGACGCCCTTCAGATCCACGGGTGCCCGATGGGCGGGCTCATCGCCATTCCCTGCTCCCCTCTTTGGCTGGACTCCCCAGGTCCCGGCACCGGCGTGATCTGCAGGGATGTCAGGCGGGGGGACGGCCTGCCGCCCGCGTCCGGCCCTCCACGGGGACCGGCTGACTTGATCTTTTGGGACCGGCTCCATGTGTGCCTTCGGCGGCTCCAGCCTTTCTTCTCCCTCCTTCTCCTGCTCTTTCTGCCTCCATCTCGAAACTTCTTGGTTGAGCAGTTCTGGTCCTTCTGGAAAAGGAGTGTTTTCACGCCAATCCTTCGTTCTTTTCCTCAGAAGTTGCTCTCCATCCTTCTCTGATGTTCGGAGGATGGGTTTTTCCCCGGTGACCTGGGGAAGATCGAGAGGCTGGCTCTTCGGTGCCTTCTTCAGAAAGTTGACAGTGTCCCAAAGCACCAACCTGCTCAGGTGTGTGCTCATTGCTGACAAGCACAGGGCTTTTCTCGGGGGAGGACTGGCCACCACCCCGGGTGGCCTGAGGGCGGCCTCGGCTTGTGTGGTTGGGCCACTCTCCTCACAGCATGCTCCACACACTTCGTGGCGGGCAGAGTCCCTGTGCCGCAAAGCCTTTGCGCTTCTTCGGGTGAGTCGTCTCTTCACTAGGAAAACCAGCAGCACAGTCCATACCAGCACTGCCCAGAACAACACGGGCCGACTTCCGGAAATCACCAGCAGCGCCCCCCACAGGTGCTCCAACACCAGCTGGCAAAGGGATCCGGGGGCCAACGGGGGGCCCACCATGGCTGTGTCGGGCTCCACAGCTCTGCCTCCGAGTGCCAGTGTCCTGTGGCCACAACTGACCACTCAGAACCCTGTGGAGACTTCCACCTCTGAGGTCAACCGGTGCCCGGCAACCAGGGCAGAGTAGGTGGGCCGGGGGAGGGGAGGCCACCCGGGGGAGGCCAGCCAGGTTCCAGAAAACAGTTCTCCCTGATTTTGCTGTGAAGTAGAAAGTTGTCTCAATCACACAAGCCCTGGGGGAGGTGGGAAGGGCTGATGCCAGCCCTGAGCTCAGCCACTCTGGGCCCACCTGGCCCTGCAGCACACCTGGGGGGCTTGGCTGGGTCACGTCCGTCTGTGCACAGAAGAGAATCAGGGCACAGTGTTCAGGCCTCCTTCCCGGGCGAGGCCCGTTCTCCTGATCTTAAGTTTCCCTGGGCTGCAAGGACTCTGGTCCTGTCTGCAAAGGTCCCACGTGCTCCCTCCCTTAGGTTCCCTTCCTCCTCTGTGTGGTCACTGTGGGCTGGCAGGTCACTTTGGGTCTGAGACCGAGGGTGTCCCCAAAGCTGTTACCTAAGAGAGCAGGATTCCAGTGCTAACAACTCAGGAGCAATCAACCGGAACCGGCCGGGTCTGACACCTCCGTGGACTCTGTGGAGCCAGCCTGTCCGTGTTCAATGCAAGTGTTCCTGCAACGGGGTGACTCTGGTACAGGCGACCCAGTGACCCGGGCTGTTTCCTTCAGAGGGCCCTCCATCTGCAGCCCGTGCCTTCCAAGGAGGGCCTGGGGGTGGAAATTTCATCAGCAGTGGGGACAGGAGAGAAAATCCAAAGAACACAACCACCCCCAAATGGGCCACCATTGAAACGAAGGATAAAATTGCCCCCGTGAGCATTTGCCACGGTCGCTGACCACGGTCGCTGACCAGAGGCTGGTGTGGGGGGCAGAGCGCAAAAGTGCCTCACGGAGGACAGGAGCAATCCATGGATCTGCTGACTGGGGCCCCTTTCCTCCAGGCTGGATAAGATTTTCGGGAGTCTGAGGATGGGGGCGCCAGTCAGGGCCCACTTCCCTCTTCCCTCCTGGCCCTGCAGGGGTGCCCAGGGAAGAGACCGCGGGGTACGGGCAGCCATGTCTGTGCAGCCCCTTCGAGGCTCGGGCCCCCGACGTTCAGAACAGGCGAGGCCTCGGGTCTGGGGTTACAAGGCCCAGGAGGGAGCCTCGCTCAGAAATGCAGAGAGTCACTGCTGGGGCCGCAAAGGCCTGGGTCTTGTCCCGAAGCCTCCTTCTTCCCCAGGGCAGGGGTGGTACCTCTCAGAAGCTGACCCGGGAGGGAGGTGACCCTGCACACACAGGAGCTCGGGAACCCCAAGCCCAGGTTGGGTCAGCGGCCAACGAAGGGCCCTCAACTCATGCCCCCTGCTGTGTCCCCTGGGGAGCTTTGGAAGCAGAGCACAACAATGTCCCCACACCCACCCAGGGAGAGGGCAACTGTCATGGGCCGTGGGGGACCCCAGAGGGAGAAGGCCCTGCAATCCCAGAAACAGGGAACCTTGTCACCGTCCTTATACTTGTAAGGTAGGCGCCCGAGTGTGGCCAACTGAACCTGTGAGCTGTCTCCTCTTGTCTGTTCTCAGGTGTTTGCTCAACAGCAGAATTGTTATAAAATAGAAACGATAGGATTCTTTCACGTGCAGGTTGCAGAAACTCATCTGCTTAAGGCTCAAAGGGGACTCAGGTTAGGTCCTTTCTGAGACTAGGAAAGAACCTGGGGAACAGCTGAATCAAGGGCCCAGGTATCAAGATTTTGTTCCTTGCTGTTTTTGGCTCTACCACTTTCTCCGCAGTGACTTAGTGCTCAAACACAGTATCTCCAAAAGGGACATCATGGCCTTTGGCACCCCGGCATTCCAGGATTCTTGGTGGGTGTGCTTTCAGAAGGAGAGAAGTCCCCTCTTTCTTAGTGCCTGTATTTTTCTGGGGAAGGGACCTGGGCCTGGTCCTGCTGGGGTCTCATGGCTGTCCGTGGACTGCGGGGTGGAGATCATTCCCATGTTGAGGAGAGTGGTTCCCAGAAGGCAGGAGAAGGGGGCAGAGATGCTGGGGGAACACACCATCAGCCTGCACTCCTGGATGTTTGCAGACCAGCCTCTCCGATGGGATGACATACGGAGGAACCTGGTGATAGCTTACACACAGGGACCAGCGGAGGCCGAGGAGCAATACCGACAGGGCGAAAAGAAAAAAAAAAGAGCTTCTAAAAACCCCTGCACACCAACAACCTCACAACTCTGAAAATTTGAAAACGTTACCTAAATAGTGACAAGGAAGGGCTTGCACGTCCCTTTGCATCCAGAATAGGCTGTTACAGGAGAACCCAGAGCTTTCTCCAGGCTGCATCCTGCAGATTCATTTCAGATTTGACATTTCAAAGATCGTTCCGCCCATGTCTTTTGGCTGAGGCCTGAGAGTACCTGAGAACTTACTATTCAGGTGGAGAAATGGAACGCTTAGAAATGGAAGGCCTGTAAGGCTGGTCGCCTGGCTCGTGTTTCTTAGGAGAACAGCAAGGAAAACGAAGCAAAAGGCAGAATTCCTCTCTGACATCCTCACTGCCCACGAGGTTCCCAGCTGCGACGAAGCATGAGTTCTCCCCGTCCAGACCCTGCTGCCTCAGGCTGGGGGGCCACCCAGAGCCCAGAGAAGTGGCTCCTCAAGGTCCGTGAGTGAACTTGGGTGGGAAAAGCTGTGTTTCTATTTTTTCACAAGCTTCCACATGGAGTCTAGCATCTCCTTTCATTATGGAACAGAAGCAACAAACTACAGCAGCGTTAGGAGGCCTGGGGGTGTCCTCACCAGGGGAATCAGAGAAATGTCGTAGCACCTTGTTATTCTGGTGGGATCTGGAGCCTCTGTCCCTGCTCCTCTCTGCTCTGAAATCACAGCAGTCGTTAGAGCTGCCCCTGGATCTTACTACACATGCTTTATTAAAGATGCACATGCGTTGCTTTCTGCAATTATAATTCAATACCCATTTTGGTATTTGTGTGTTATTTGTCATCCTTCTGGATTTTACTTTAGGCATCTAAACATACAGTTCTGGGAAGGGGTCCGTGGGCCTCACTGGCCTGCTGAAGGGAGCCGCGGCTCTGCCTACCTGCCGGGCTGGGCCGTGAGTCTGCCCTGTGCTTTTCAGGGAACGCTCACGACCACACCGTCAGGTCGCTCTTGACAATCCCCCCACTTACCAGATGGAAAGACGGAGGCTCGCAGAGGGGACACCTTGCCCCCGGGACGCAGAACAACCAGGGGCCGACTTGGACCTGAACCCCAGGAAACCTGCTCACCCCTTCCTCACCGTCCCACCCGCCAGCACGTCTTTAGACCCCCAAGAGGCCCCTCTCTCCGGAAGCCCCTCTCCCTGAATCCAGGCTGCGCAGGGTCTGTCAGAAATCTTGAAGTGAATGTCACCCGGAGCTGGAAACCCGCCAAAGAAAGATGAGTAAAGTGTTCTGCTCCCTTGATTTTTGAGGGGAAACACAGGGCGTTACCCTCTTTCGTGTTACTTAGCGAGGCTGTTGCAAGTGCTCCCGAGTGAGCGAGCATGTCCAGGTGTCTCTGAGTGCACAGCGCCGGCACCAGGCTCCGTCCGGGTTGGACTGGGTCGGGTTCTGGGCAGACAGGCGGGAAGGGGAGGCGAGGAAGGAAAGGGTGAGCGGGGTGGAGAGAGGAGAGGGCAGAGCAGGAGGCAGGAGGCCAGCGGAGACACGGCCCGTGCGTGGGCAAATCAGAGAAGGCAAGGGAACCTGACCCGCTCTTCTCTAGACGCGGATTCCAATCCTGCTCTGGCCTCAACGGCTCTGTGAACCCTGCTCTGTGTCCCAGCCTTGGACTGGAGCCTTTGCGCCTGCCTCGGAAATGAGCGCGGGGTTGTCAACTCTGCGTTTGGCTCAGGTGGGCAGCCCGTCCACGGAGACACAGAGGATGTGGGCCTGGCGTCCTCTGGCACCTGAGCCGTTGCTGGCTTGGGCTTCAGGGACAGAACATACTCAGCGTCTTATCCCAGTCTGTGTGTCGCCACCGAAAAGCGCTCCCTGTTCTCCATCTGCTCTTCCCCTGACACCACCCCGTGCTGTGGAACGGACCACACGCCTGCCGCCTCCACGAGCCAGGCATCAGAACAGCAGCGGCGGAACGGGGCTCCTGAGAGCACCAGGGCGACCCAGCTGCGAGCCAGCAGCACCTCTCCTCCCTGGGGTTTTCGGCACAAGGAGCCCGTGCCCCTCAGCGTCTGTTGGCCCAGTACCGCAGGGGTGACTTGTCATTCCCGCTCCTTCCGTGGGCATGCTCCGCATCCTGACAGCGACCCCCAAATAGTGGAGCGAGTCCAGAATTTCTGCACTTGTCTTCCCATCCCTGAGCTTGAACAACAGCTTGGGTTTCACATTTCACAGCGGCGCTGTCCTTTCCGAAAAAACCCGGCCCAACTCCGTCCCTAGCTGTCACCTCCCGGCAACCTCACTGACACAGCTTAAAACGACAAATAGCAAGTTCCTTTTCCAAACATCCTTTGGGAGAGTACGCACGGCCCTACAAACAAGGCTGAGCCACGTTGTGGGTGGAGCACCGTGAAATTGCCGCCTTGGTCTCCGATTCTTGAGGACCTGACCTGGCCGCCTGGCCAGGTACAAATTCCCTGCCCTGAGTGTGGGGCCGGCCCTCTGATTTCCATGCTGGCGGGGACCAGGGCTGAAGAGCACGCCATCACCAGGAGCTCAGGAGGGAAGGCACACGGTTCCCCAGGCTGGTGGCCAGGGCACGGCGTCTTTCCTAGGTGACTCACCCAGACTCCAGGTGGGTCCCATGCTCACCAGGCAGCTGCTGGGCCCAGATGGCCAAGGGAGGAGGCAGGGTCTTCACACGGCTCCGCTCAGGATAGTTGCCGAAAGCCCCCCTGAGGCCCAGGGCATCCACGTCAGGAGGCTTGGCAGAGGCTCTCTTTCCAAAGGGACTTACCCAGGATTGCAGAAGGACGTGGCCTAACATTAAGATGTTTTATGACTCTGATTAACGGAGCAGGGGGCTGGAGAGAGGCGGTGATTAATCGTCCCACAGAGGAGCTGGACCCCATCATCCCCACGTGGACAGAGAGACTGGAGCAGCCGGAGGTGTTTGCTGTCGCCCCCCCGCGCTCGACGCCCCTCGAAGAAGAAGCCCAACTCCAGGCTACGGGTGAACCCCGGTTCCGCTGGGCGGGTGCTTTGCCTTTCTGAGGGGCCTGCACATTGCAGAGCCCAGTTCCTGCCCTCGGAGGGGGCGCTGCCGAGCACAGACAGACAGACAGACACCTCATGGAGGACAGAGGGGACCTGTGTGGTGGGGGGTGAGACCTGCGTGCTGGGAGCCCAGGGAGCCCAAATCCCCCTAGCGAGGGCTGTCCCCGAGGGGTCCTGGATACCTCCTTTGAGACGGGTGTACGAAGGAATCACAGGAGGACACAGCCCGTGACGACCAGGGTCTCTGGTGTGGGCCCCACGGGAGGCTCTTTGACAGCCTAGTCCTGAGCAAGTCCCTCCTTCTTTCAGGAAGGGTGTTTTCTCCCTGGTTGGGTTTCTCTCTCTGCTGGGCCCAGAAAGCCAGGGCCAAATTTGGGAGCCAGGGTTTTGAGTTCTCGCATTCCCATAACGTATACAGAGCATCCTGAGTCCCCCTTGCCCGTCTTCCTGTCCTAGTTCTGTGCCCTGATCCCTCAGGCATTTGTGTTTCTGGTTTTCGGTTTTAGGGCACGCACCCCTGTGTGCATGGAATGAGGGTAATAACGACCTCGTCTGTCTGTCCTGCCCGGCTGGGGGTGTCTCCACTGTGCCCACGCATGAGACTGTCCGTGTCCCCAGAGGAAATCCTCTCTCAAATCCACCCAGAAAGAGACCGGGGGGGTCGGGCCCAGGCACGCAGTTTTAGAAACCACCCGTGCGGCCCACAGGGGCTGGTAAAGGAGGTCTTTGTGTACAAGACTCTCTTTAGTCTCCCAAAGGAACGAACTAGAGCTGCATCCATCAATGTGAACAATTCTCCAGAACAGACGACTGAGCCAAAAATCAAGTGGCAGAAGAATATGTACGAGACGATATTATTCAAAACCTTTTTCTGTTTGTTTGTTTTGTTTTTTTAATTTAAGTGGTGTTCAGCAGTTTGTTTGTCAGATGGCACTCTGGTCACCAAACTGAGGACTTGCGGCTTGTCAGAGGACCTGCCTTGAAGGACCCTCGTCCTTCCCATGTTTCCGATGGCTCACCTACATCTGTGGGAATTGACCACTGGGCTCAGGGACACAGACCGTGGTCTTAGCCAAGGCACCAAAAAGTCAGTGGATCCGTGTGGGGGCACAGGAATGCCCCCTTTTTGGAGTTCCATCAGGACAGAATGCTAATCCTTGAACAGGGATGGGACTTCTTCCTGGGCCACCCATGGGAGACAGGAAGCCGTGGCTGGGTGGGGTGAGGGACACCTCACCTCGGGCACAAAGTCTGAGAGGGTGTCCTCTTCAGGCCCATTCTGATGCTGTCATCGGAGAGCAAAAGCAGAAAGGAACAAGTGTCCATGAGAATGTGGAGAAACTGGGACCCTTGTGCCTTTGCTGGTGGGAACGTAAATGTGGTGGCCGCTGTGGGAAACAGGAGGGAGTTTCCTCAAAGAATCAAAGCTAGAGCGCCCATAGGAGCCGTGATTCTTTTTTTTTTTAACATTTTCTTATTTTATTATGTGAATCACCATACATTACATCATTAGTTTTTGATGTAGTGTTCCATGGTTCATTGTTTGAGTATAACAGCAGTGCCCCATGCAGTACGTGCCCTCTTTAATACCCATCACCAGGCTAACCCATCCCCCCACGCCCTCCCCTCTAGAACCCTCAGTTTGTTTCTCAGAGTCCATCGTCTCTCCTGGTGCGTCTCCCCCTCTGATTCCGCCCCTCTTCATTTTTCCCTTCCTACTATCTTCTTTTTTTTTTTAACATATAATGTATTATTTGTTTCAGAGGTACAGGTCTGTGGCTCAACAGTCTTGCACACTTCACAGCACTCACCATAGCACAATCCCTCCCCAATATCTGTCATCAAGCCACCCCATCCCTCCCACCCCCCACCACTCCAGCAACCCTCAGTTTGTTTCCTGAGATTAAGAATTCCTCATATCATTGAGGGCAAAGGATACATGTCTTTCTCTGATTGACTTATTTCTCTCAGCATAATACCCTCCAGTTCCATCCACGTCATTGCAAATGGCAAGATCTCATTCCTTTTGATGGCTGCATAATAGTCCATTGTGTGTGTTGTGTGTGTGTGTGTGTGTGTATATATATATATTTATATCACATCTTCTTTATCCATTTTTCTGTCGATAGGATCCCGTGATTCTGCTTCTGAGTTCTCACTCCAAGGAACTGAAAGTCCGGAATCAAACAGATACCTGCACACCACTGTTCCATAGCGTCATTCCCATAACAGGAAGGGGCAAACAACCAAAATGTCCATTGATGCACACGTGAGTGAAAGAAATGTGGTCTTAGCCCCACACGGAATCTTATTGAGGCTTAAAAAAGAATGACATCCTGACGTTCTGACCCCTGCTACGGCGTGGATGACCCCTCAAGTCATCACGCTCAGCACAACTGGCCAGGCCGAAAGGACGGACCCTGTGTGATCCCACTTAAATGAGGTGTCTGGAGCAGTCAGGCTCTTAGACACAGAAAGAAGGATAGCGGGTGCCAGAGGCGGGGGGCAGCGGGGAGAGGAGAGTGTGTGTTTCCTGGGGGCAGAGGTTCAGTCTGGGAGGACGAAACAGTTCTGGCGGTGGATGGTGGGGGTGGTTGCACAACAACGGGAATGTGCTTCATGCCACTGAATTTTACACTTAAAAACAGGTAGGGGCGCCTGGCTGGCCCCGTCGGTTAAGCCTCCAACTCCTGGCTTCGGCTCTTGTCATGATCTCCGTGTCCTGGGATCCAGCCTGAGTTGGGCTCCAAGCTCAGTGGGGAGTCTGCTTCTCTGCTTCTGTCTCCCTCTCCCGCTGCCCCTCCCCTTACTCCCGCTCGCACACGCTCACTCTCTAAATTAAATAAATGAACCTTTTTAAAAAATAGGTAAAATGGTAAATTATATATGTATATTTTATAATAATAAAAAAATTTAAGGTATGCCAAGAAGACTCCATAATCAAGATAAATATTTGCATGCAATATTATTTTTAAGAATGAAAATTTATGCAGAAAACCCATGATGAGCACAATGGCAACATTTTGCACAAAGAGGACTTGCATTTCTGGTTCTCCCTGCTGTGCCCGGGCTCCACAGCAGTGCGCCTGGCACCAAGTTACCCTCTTGGAGAGCAACACAAGTGTGATTTCTCCCTTGGGCCCAGCCCTGCATGGCCAGAATGATTTATTCTGGTTTCACATGCAAGTAAATGAGGCTCCTTGAACGAAAGTCATGTGGCCCCAGTCAATCCTGCGCCTTTGGCTTCTGCAAAGCTGCCTCCTCGCGCACACCGCTCTGGGCTCAGGGTGCGAGGAGCCGCTATCTATCGGACTCCTCCTGAGAAAGAAGGCTGAGGTCAGAGCCCGAGCTGGAGATTTCCAACCTGGAAGTCCTTCTTGGGAATTTTATAAGAACTGGGTGAATGCGTGGCTTCATCTATTTGTTTGTTTCCGTTGTTCCATCCGTGATGCGATTCTTCCGGCTCTGTAATCTGGTCTAATAAACCCAAATTATTAAAGTTTCCCTGACAGTGCTGTACTCCCTGGCTCCCGGGAACCCGAACCGGAGAGGGACCTTGGCACGGGGTCTTCGTCCTCCCGGGAAGGGCCTGGGTCACCAGCTGCCTCTTGCTCAAGGTCAACGCCTTCCGGCTGGGACCATGTCTGTCGTGTTCTTAGCGGTACCCAAATGGGCCTGGTGCCTGGCACACACAGAAGGCCCTTCCTAAATCATTCCCGAGTGAGCAAGGGAGTGAATGAAAGATTAAATTCTAACCAGCATATCACCCTTTACGAAGTACACACAGTTTTTTTGGCAGCTGTCCCTGAAACTTGTACCTGCGGGAATTGTCAAGGAGAATTTGCTGCTGGAAATGAGAAACCGTATCGATTTTGTGAGGCTTCAAAAACCATATTAAATATCTGTATTTCTACTGTTCAGTTTAGGTGAACAACAGTAAAATACATAATCTTTAACTGCAAAAGAGGTGAAAATATACCTTGTTACCAAATCCTTAGAAGATGTGTTTGCATTTGCTGTGTCCATATGTGCACAGCCCATTGAGTTATCAGAAACCTGCTCAGGGGACAAATGAGGGTGTGTGTGTGTGTGTGTGTGTGTGTGTGTGTGTGCGCGCGCGAGCGCGCGTGCACGTGTGGTGGGAAGGCGTTGACATATTTTGAAGCTGAAGAGTTTCCTTCTTTGCAGAGCTGTTGCTGTGCCTGAGCAAAGTGGTTCCTCCATGGCTGGCCTCCCCAAGAGGCATCTGAAGTCTATGGTTCATTGGGATCCTCTGAAATGGGCATTGTCCCAGGGACAAGATTGCCCGTGAGGAGAGGAGCCCTGGACAGGGTAAGTGGGAACAGTACAGGTATACAGGGTGTGCATCCATTCTGCCTCCCGCCCCCACCCTCCCAGCGTTGAGTGTCTGGGCTCCAGAAAGCGAACGGCACAACCTTGACTTGCTCACCAGACTAGGCTGTTTTGTGCCCTGGGGCTTTGCCTGTGATGGGCCTTTTGCCAGAAATGCCCTTGCCCCCCGACTGCCCCCACTCCGATCCCATCATCATGTAAGGATCCTGGCTACTCCCCATCTGTTCCCAGCATACATGGCACATGGGGGCCGAGCCGGGTCTCAGCTCCTCGACCTGAGGAATCCGAATGTTTCTGGACAAGCTCTTCAAGTGATTCATATACGCTTTCACTCTTTCTCTTTGTCTCTTTTTAAAATTTCTCTTTTGAAATTTGTCGTGGTTCCCACTGGTAGCCGCGTTGGCTCCATCAGGTAGGACGTGCGCCCCCTTGGAAATCCTCCCCTGCACTCCAGCCCCTCCCGAAGCTGCCCCCGGGGTCCCTGTTTTGGGAGCAGCTGGGAGGTGAGACCACCTGCTCAGGAGGGCCATCGGGGACGGTGGAAACCTGGCGGGAGCCCAGATGGACAGGCCTGCTCCACGCCGCACCCCTCAGAAAGCAGGCTCCGCACTGCGTGCAGTGGGTCCATGCCTTGCTGACTCTGCTCAGGGCCCCACGCAGAGATTTTTCTAAGGGATCCTTGAGGACGCCCAGCCAACACATAGCGATCTTACAGAAGGTGGGAGTCTTCCTTCCTGCCTCTCCTCTGACCCCCCTACTGCCCAAACACAGCCCCGATCTGTCCTCCCCCTCTATCTCCATGATCACCACCCCAAGCCAGCCCCCAGTGCTCCGTGCAGACCCCATGAGCCCCCTCCCAGAATCCAGCCCCGTCTCCCCCTCCCCTCGTTCCCTTGTCCACAATGCCACGCAGATCTGTGCAGAACACACATCACACCCGTGCCCAGCCACCACCCCTGTCTCCAGGTGTACACCCGCCCCGGTGTCTCTACCCTGCACGAAGGAGAGCTCTGGGCAGGGCCCCTGCTGCCAGCCCCCTTCCGTGTCACCTGTGCCCTGTTTCCCCAGCCCCGGCAGCACAGCCCTGCCTCGGCCTTTATACTCCTGTGCTCCGTGCCTGGAACATTCTGTCCCCCTGCCCTCCCAGCCTACCTCCCGTGACCTTCATCTGAGCCGGAACGACCCTCTGGGTGTGGCCCCTGACCCCGGGAGCCGTCACCCTATTCGAATTCTCCGCTGAGCAGAGATTGCTATTCCTTGTTCCCTTGCTCTGGATCCCCTGGCCTTGCCCCTCGCTAGGACGGAAGCCCTGGGGGTCCTCGGGCCTCGCCCCTCACAGCAGGACAGCGCCAGAGACATCGTAGGAGCTGCAGAGATTCTCACTACATATGTGGGTGCGAATGCAGGCAGTAACACACACAGGCACACTTTGGGTCAAATAGAGTTGTGTGTGTGGGTCCGTCTCCAAATTGCTTCTGGACCCTTTTCTGCCTGCCCTGTGCCCGAGGCGGAATCTTCTGTCTGCTCTCCAGGCCCTCTGGGGGCTGCCCTGCACCAGCAGTCCACGGGGGCCTGGAGGGCAGAGGGGGGCACTTTGCCCCATTCCCGGGACTGCCCCCCACTGGGCTCAGCAGATGCCACCTCCCTGGCCTCCCTGCAGGCCCAGGGGTGGGACCGCCGCCCCCTGTGGATGGAGGCTGGGAGCACCCTCCTTGGTCCTGCCCTTCTCCCTGCTGCAGCTGGGGACTGTCCCCTGGCCTCCTCCTCCGCCGCACCCAGTGTGGGAGAAGGGCTCCTGCCTGGGATCTTCCCTGGTCCATCGGGACACTCTGCTCTCTGTGCAGAACCTCAAGGAGCCTTTCCTCTCTTTACACATTGCACACACACGTTTTTTTCCTTTCAGTAATTTATTTATCTACAAGCAATGAATGAAATTGTCAATTTTAGTTTTACATCTTTAGGTACTCACAAAGCAACTACAATAGTCTAGATTCTGCATCCTGGGGTGTGCGCGTGGGCCCACGCCCGCGTGCATGGGAGTGTATGCTTGTCATCTGGAGAACACTTTGTATTTTGACTGCTTAAAATTCATAAATGTTAAACAACAAATACTATCTTACACAAAACAAAGATTAAGAAAAATGACAGAAAAAGGAAGAAACGGTTGTAGATTCTTAAGCTTTCCTATCTATAAATTAAAGATTAAGGTAATCCCATGAATTTAGGACTAAAATAAGAATTAAGGACTAAAAGATGAGTTGAAGGCTAAAATTTGAATTTAGGACTAAAATCTGACTTTAGGACTAAAATATGAGTTAGGACTAAAATTTAATTTAGGACTACACTAACTATTTTAACAGTTTGAGTGGTATGTTGTTTTGTTTAAGTTTTTTTCCCTCTCTCTTTTTAAGGCAATGACATTTTATTCACATAAATACTGAATCATTTCTGCGGAACTGTAACCCTAGTCCTAGAGCGCGGGAATGGTCTTGTTGAAAGTCTCTATCCATGTCCACGATAGACGATGTCCTCAGGCCCAGTGGCATTAATTTAAATCCGAACACCATACCTAGAGCCTAGAGTTCCAAGGCGTCCGGCGGGAAGCTGTGTAGCCACGACAATGTGAACGAAGCTCTATGTGCAGAGTCCGCGATGGGGTCACACGGCTCTCCCGCGGAGAGTCACTGTGGCGTCAGTTCCGAAATAGTAGCCGTTTCACCGGAGAGAGAGCCGTCAGACCTTCTTCACGGAGCTCCACGCAGATGCTGAGCCGGGCTGTGGCGGCTCAGAGCCCAGCTGCCCTGAGCCCAGTCAGCCCTGCAGGCGACCCCGGGGCCCGGGGCCCTCACGGTGGGCCTTCCCTCCCCACTGGGGGCCCGATGACCCCAGGGACCCCCTGACCCTTCCCGGCCTGCGGGGGCTGTGGGCGGAGCAGCCGGACCCGGAGGGTCCCTCGGGACGGGCCAGCAGCTGGACTCCGCACCGGCTAGCATCCGCCTCAAGCGATCATTCTCTTTCCTTAGCTCCTGGATCTCTCTCTCTCTGGACGCAGCTTCCATCCAGCTTTTTGTGGCTCTGTCCTGATGGAAGAGGACCACCTTGCGATAGTAGGAGGTCGTTCTCTCCAGCTCCTTGCCCAGGTCTTGGGCCATCTTCTTGTAGAGGTTGCGCATCCGGCACGTGAAGTTCATTTCTCTGCACACGCCGGCCAGTTTCTTCTTCATTTCCAAGCACTGAGCTTCCGCCTGAAACACTTTTCTGTGAAGTTGCAGGATGGATCGGTCCTCTTCATCCAGGGGGTTCTGAAGTTTCAGCCTCAGCTGGTGAATCTCCCTGTCCAGCTGGGAAGTTCCCTTCTTCAAAGAGGCCTCCTGGGTTTGCAGGCTGTGGATTTGTCGTGTCAGCCCCGCGGTCTCTCGCCTTTCTGCCCGCAGTTGTCTGGCTCCGTCTTGCTGTTCCCCTTCGGGACTCGGAGGGGACCCGGGGCAGCCAGCACCCTCAGGGACGCCCTTCAGATCCACGGGTGCCCGATGGGCGGGCTCATCGCCATTCTCTGCTCCCCTCTTTGGCTGGACTCCCCAGGTCCCGGCACCGGCGTGATCTGCAGGGAGGTCAGGCTGGGGGATGGCCTGCCGCCCGGGTCTGGCCCTCCATGGGGACTGGCTGGCTTTATCTTTCGGGACCGGCTCCATGTGTGCCTTCGGCGGCTCCAGCCTTTCTTCTCCCTCCTTCTCCTGCTCTCTCTGCCTCCATCTCGAAACTTCTTGGTTGAGCAGTTCTGGTCCTGCTAGAAAAGGAGTGTTTTCACGCCAATCCTTCGTTCTTTTCCTCAGAAGTTGCTCTCCATCCTTCTCTGATGTTCGGAGGATGGGTTTTTCCCCGGTGACCTGGGGAAGGTCGAGAGGCTGGCTCTTCGGTGCCTTCTTCAGAAAGTTGACAGTGTCCCAAAGCACCAACCTGCTCAGGTGTGTGCTCATTGCTGACAAGCACAGGGCTTTTCTCGGGGGAGGACTGGCCACCACCCCGGGTGGCCTGAGGGCGGCCTCGGCTTGTGTGGTTGGGCCATTCTCCTCACGGCCTGCTCCACACACTTCGTGGCGGGCAGAGTCCCTGTGCCCCAAAGCCTTTGCGCTTCTTCGGGTGAGTCGTCTCTTCACTAGGAAAACCAGCAGCACAGTCCATACCAGCACTGCCCAGAACAACACGGGCCGACTTCCAGAAATCACCAGCAGCGCCCCCCACAGGTGCTCCAACAACAGCTGGCAAAGGGATCCGGGGGCCAACAGGGGGCCCACCATGGCTGCGTCGGGCTCCACAGCTCTGCCTCCGAGGGCCAGTGTCCTGTGGCCACAACTGACCACTCAGAACCCTGTGGAGACTTCCACCTCTGAGGTCAACCGGTGCCCGGCAACCAGGGCAGAGTAGGTGGGCCGGGGGAAGGGAGGCCACACGGGGGAGGGCAGCCAGGTTCCAGAAAACAGTTCTCCCTGATTTTGCTGTGAAGTAGAAAGTTGTCTCAATCACACAAGCCCTGGGGGAGGTGGGAAGGGCTGATGCCAGCCCTGAGCTCAGCCACTCTGGGCCCACCTGGCCCTGCAGCACACCTGGGGGGCTTGGCTGGGTCACGTCCGTCTGTGCACAGAAGAGAATCAGGGCACAGTGTTCAGGCCTCCTTCCCGGGCGAGGCCCGTTCTCCTGATCTTAAGTTTCCCTGGGCTGCAAGGACTCTGGTCCTGTCTGCAAAGGTCCCACGTGCTCCCTCCCTTAGGTTCCCTTCCTTCTCTGTGTGGTCACCGTGGGCTGGCAGGTCACTGTGGGTCTGAGACCGAGAGTGTCCCCAAAGCTATTACCTAAGAGAGCAGGATTCCAGTGCTAACAACTCAGGAGCAATCAACCGGAACCGGCCGGGTCTGACACCTCCGTGGACTCTGTGGAGCCAGCCTGTCCGTGTTCAATGCACGTGTTCCTGCAACGGGGTGACTCTGGTACAGGCGACCCAGTGACCCGGGCTGTTTCCCTCAGAGGGCCCTCCATCTACAGCCCGTGCCTTCCAAGGAGGGCCTGGGGGTGGAAATTTCATCAGCAGTGGGGACAGGAGAGAAAATCCAAAGAACACAACCAGCCCCAAATGGGCCACCATTGAAACGAAGGATAAAATTGCCCCCGTGAGCATTTGCCACGGTCGCTGACCAGAGGCTGGTGTGGGGGGCAGAGCGCAAAAGTGCCTCACGGAGGACAGGAGCAATCCATGGATCTGCTGACTGGGGCCCCTTTCCTTCAGGCTGGATAAGATTTTCGGGAGTCTGAGGATGGGGACGCCAGTCAGGGCCCACTTCCCTCTTCCCTCCTGGCCCTGCAGGGGTGCCCAGGGAAGAGACCGCGGGGCACGGGCAGCCATGTCTGTGCAGCCCCTTCGAGGCTCAGGCCCCCGACGTTCAGAACAGGCGAGGCCTCGGGTCTGGGGTTACAAGGCCCAGGAGGGAGCCTCGCTCAGAAATGCAGAGAGTCACTGCTGGGGCCGCAAAGGCCTGGGTCTTGCCCCGAAGCCTCCTTCTTCCCCAGGGCAGGGGTGGTACCTCTCAGAAGCTGACCCGGGAGGGAGGTGACCCTGCACACACAGGAGCTCGGGAACCCCAAGCCCAGGTTGGGTCAGCGGCCAACGAAGGGCCCTCAACTCATGCCCCCTGCTGTGTCCCCTGGGGAGCTTTGGAAGCAGAGCACAACAATGTCCCCACACCCACCCAGGGAGAGGGCAACTGTCATGGGCCGTGGGGGACCCCAGAGGGAGAAGGCCCTGCAATCCCAGAAACAGGGAAGCTTGTCACCGTCCTTATACTTGTCAGGTAGGCGCCCGAGTGTGGCCAACTGAACCTGTGAGCTGTCTCCTCTCGTCTGTTCTCAGGTGTTTGCTCAACAGCAGAATTGTTATAAAATAGAAACGATAGGATTCTTTCACGTGCAGGTTGCAGAAACTCATCTGCTTAAGGCTCAAAGGGGACTCAGGTTAGGTCCTTTCTGAGACTAGGAAAGAACCTGGGGAACAGCTGAATCAAGGGCCCAGGTATCAAGATTTTGTTCCTTGCTGTTTTTGGCTCTACCACTTTCTCCGCAGTGACTTAGTTCTCAAACAGAATATCTCCAAAAGGGACATCATGGCCTTTGGCACCCCGGCATTCCAGGATTCTTGGTGAGTGTGCTTTCAGAAGGAGAGAAGTCCCCTCTCTCTTAGTGCCTGTATTTTTCTGGGGAAGGGACCTGGGCCTGGTCCTGCTGGGGTCTCATGGCTGTCCGTGGACTGCGGGGTGGAGGTCATTCCCACGTTGAGGAGAGTGATTCCCAGAAGGCAGGAGAAGGGGGCAGAGATGCTGGGGGAACACACCATCAGCCTCCACTCCTGGATGTTTGCAGACCAGCCTCTCCGATGGGACGACATACGGAGGAACCTGGTGATAGCTTACACACAGGGACCAGCGGAGGCCGAGGAGCAATACCGACAGGGCGAAAAGAAAAAAAAAAAGAGCTTCTAAAAACCCCTGCACACCAACAACCTCACAACTCTGAAAATTTGAAAACGTTACCTAAATAGTGACAAGGAAGGGCTTGCACGTCCCTTTGCATCCAGAATAGGCTGTTACAGGAGAACCCAGAGCTTTCTCCAGGCTGCATCCTGCAGATTCATTTCAGATTTGACATTTCAAAGATCGTTCCGCCCATGTCTTTTGGCTGAGGCCTGAGAGTACCTGAGAACTTACTATTCAGGTGGAGAAATGGAACGCTTAGAAATGGAAGGCCTGTAAGGCTGGTCGCCTGGCTCGTGTTTCTTAGGAGAACAGCAAGGAAAACGAAGCAAAAGGCAGAATTCCTCTCTGACATCCTCACTGCCCACGAGGTTCCCAGCTGCGACGAAGCGTGAGTTCTCCCCGTCCAGACCCTGCTGCCTCAGGCTGGGGGGCCACCCAGAGCCCAGAGAAGTGGCTCCTCAAGGTCCGTGAGTGAACTTGGGTGGGAAAAGCTGTGTTTCTATTTTTTCACGAGCTTCCAGCTGGAGTCTAGCCTCTCCTTTCATTATGGAACAGAAGCAACAAACTACAGCAGCGTTAGGAGGCCCGGGGGTGTCCTCACCAGGGGAATCAGAGAAATGTCGTAGCACCTTGTTATTCTGGTGGGATCTGGAGCCTCTGTCCCTGCTCCTCTCTGCTCTGAAATCACAGCAGTCGTTAGAGCTGCCCCTGGATCTTACTACACATGCTTTATTAAAGATGCACATGCGTTGCTTTCTGCAATTATAATTCAATACCCATTTTGGTATTTGTGTGTTATTTGTCATCCTTCTGGATTTTACTTTAGGCATCTAAACATACAGTTCTGGGAAGGGGTCCGTGGGCCTCACTGGCCTGCTGAAGGGAGCCGCGGCTCTGCCTACCTGCTGGGCTGGGCCATGAGTCTGCCCTGTGCTTTTCAGGGAACGCTCACGACCACACCGTCAGGTCGCTCTTGACAATCCCCCCACTTACCAGATGGAAAGACGGAGGCTCGCAGAGGGGACACCTTGCCCCCGGGACGCAGAACAACCAGGGGCCGACTTGGACCTGAACCCCAGGAAACCTGCTCACCCCTTCCTCACCGTCCCACCCGCCAGCACGTCTTTAGACCCCCAAGAGGCCCCTCTCTCCGGAAGCCCCTCTCCCTGAATCCAGGCTGTGCAGGGTCTGTCAGAAATCTTGAAGTGAATGTCACCCGGAGCTAGAAACCCGCCAAAGAGAGATGAGTAAAGTGTTCCGCTCCCTTGATTTTTGAGGGGAAACACGGGGCGTTACCCTCTTTCGTGTTACTTAGCGAGGCTGTTGCAAGTGCTCCCGAGTGAGCGAGCACGTTCAGGTGTCCCTGAGTGCACAGCGCCGGCACCAGGCTCCGTCCGGGCCGGACTGGGTCGGGTTCTGGGCAGACAGGCGGGAAGAGGAGGCGAGGAAGGAAAGGGTGAGCGGGGTGGAGAGAGGAGAGGGCAGAGCAGGAGGCAGGAGGCCAGCGGAGACACGGCCCGTGCGTGGGCAAATCAGAGAAGGCAAGGGAACCTGACCCGCTCTTCTCTAGACGCGGGTTCCAATCCTGCTCTGGCCTCAACGGCTCTGTGAACCCTGCTCTGTGTCCCAGCCTTGGACTGGAGCCTTTGCGCCTGCCTCGGAAATGAGCGCGGGGTTGTCAACTCTGCGTTTGGCTCAGGTGGGCAGCCCGTCCACGGAGACACAGAGGATGTGGGCCTGGCGTCCTCTGGCACCTGAGCCGTTGCTGGCTTGGGCTTCAGGGACAGAACATACTCAGCGTCTTATCCCAGTCTGTGTGTCGCCACCGAAAAGCGCTCCCTGTTCTCCATCTGCTCTTCCCCTGACACCACCCCGTGCTGTGGACCGGACCACACGCCTGCCGCCTCCACGAGCCAGGCATCAGAACAGCAGCGGCGGAACGGGGCTCCCGAGAGCACCAGGGCGACCCAGCTGTGAGCCAGCAGCACCTCTCCTCCCTGGGGTTTTCGGCACAAGGAGCCCGTGCCCCTCAGCCTCTGTTGGCCCAGGCCCGCAGGGGTGACTTGTCATTCCCGCTCCTTCCGTGGGCATGCTCCGCATCCTGACAGTGACCCCCAAATAGTGGAGCGAGTCCAGAATTTCTGCACTTGTCTTCCCATCCCTGAGCTTGAACAACAGCTTGGGTTTCACATTTCACAGCGGCGCTGTCCTTTCCGAAAAAACCCGGCCCAACTCCGTCCCTAGCTGTCACTTCCCGGCAACCTCACTGACACAGCTTAAAACGACAAATAGCAAGTTCCTTTTCCAAACATCCTTTGGGAGAGTACGCACGGCCCTACAAACAAGGCTGAGCCACGTTGTGGGTGGAGCACCGTGAAATTGCCGCCTTGGTCTCCGATTCATGAGGACCTGACCCGGCCGCCTGGCCAGGTACAAATTCCCTGCCCTGAGTGTGGGGCCGGCCCTCTGATTTCCATGCTGGCGGGGACCAGGGCTGAAGAGCACGCCATCACCAGGAGCTCAGGAGGGAAGGCACACGGTTCCCCAGGCTGGTGGCCAGGGCACGGCGTCTTTCCTAGGTGACTCACCCAGACTCCAGGTGGGTCCCATGCTCACCAGGCAGCTGCTGGGCCCAGATGGCCAAGGGAGGAGGCAGGGTCTTCACACGGCTCCGCTCAGGATAGTTGCCGAAAGCCCCCCTGAGGCCCAGGGCATCCACGTCAGGAGGCTTGGCAGAGGCTCTCTTTCCAAAGGGACTTACCCAGGATTGCAGAAGGACGTGGCCTAACATTAAGATGTTTTATGACTCTGATTAACCAGGAGCAGGGAGCTGGAGAGAGGCGGTGATTAATCGTCCCACAGAGGAGCTGGACCCCATCATCCGCACGTGGACAGAGAGACTGGAGCAGCCGGAGGTGTTTGCTGTCGCCCCCCGCCGCGCCCGACGCCCCTCGAAGAAGAAGCCCAACTCCAGGCTACGGGTGAACCCCGGTTCCGCTGGGCGGGCGCTTTGCCTTTCTGAGCGGCCTGCACATTGCAGAGCCCAGTTCCTGCCCTCGGAGGGGGCGCTGCTGAGCACAGACAGACAGACAGACACCTCATGGAGGACAGAGGGGACCTGTGTGGTGGGGGGTGAGACCTGCGTGCTGGGAGCCCAGGGACCCGAAATCCCCCTAGCGAGGGCTGTCCCCGAGGGGTCCTGGATACCTCCTTTGAGATGGGTGTACGAAGGAATCACAGGAGGACACAGCCCGTGACGACCAGGGTCTCTGGTGTGGGCCCCACGGGAGGCTCTTTGACAGCCTAGTCCTGAGCAAGTCCCTCCTTCCTTCAGGAAGGGTGTTTTCTCCCTGGTTGGGTTTCTCTCTCTGCTGGGCCCAGAAAGCCGGGGCCAAATTTGGGAGCCAGGGTTTTGAGTTCTCGCATTCCCATAACGTATACAGAGCATCCTGAGTCCCCCTTGCCCGTCTTCCTGTCTTAGTTCTGTGCCCTGATCCCTCAGGCATTTGTGTTTCTGGTTTTCGGTTTTAGGGCACGCACCCCTGTGTGCATCTCCCATCCGCATGGAATGAGTGTAATAACGAGCTTGTCTGTCTGTCCTGCCCGGCTGGGGGTGTCTCCGCTGTGCCCACGCATGAGACTGTCCGTGGCCCAGAGGAAATCCTCTCTCAAATCCACCCAGAAAGAGACCGGGGGGGTCGGGCCCAGGGCACGCAGTTTTAGAAACCACCCGTCCGGCCCACAGGCGCTGGTAAAGGAGGTCTTCGTGTACAAGACTCTGTTTACTCTCCCAAAGGAATGAACTAGAGCTGCATCCATCAATGTGAATAATTCTCCAGAACAGACGACTGAGCCAAAAATCAAGTGGCAGAAGAACATGTACGAGACGATATTATTCAAAACCTTTTTCTGTTTGTTTGTTTTGTTTTTTTAATTTAAGTGGTGTTCAGCAGTTTGTTTGTCAGATGGCACTCTGGTCGCCAAAGTGAGGACGTGCGGCTTGTCAGAGGACCTGCCTTGAAGGACCCTCGTCCTTCCCATGTTTCCCATGGCTCACCTACATCTGTGGGAATTGACTACTGGGCTCAGGGACACAGACCGTGGTCTTAGCCAAGGCACCAAAAAGTCAGTGGATCTGGGTGGGAGCACAGGAAAGACCCCTTTTTGGAGTTCCATCAGGACAGAATGCTAATCCTTGAACAGAAATGGGACTTCTTCCTGGGCCACCCATGGGAGACAGGAAGCCGTGGCTGGGTGGGGTGAGGGACACCTCACCTCGGGGACAAAGTCTGAGAGGGTGTCCTCTTCAGGCCCATTCTGATGCTGTCATCGGAGAGCAAAAGCAGAAAGGAAAACGTGTCCATGAGAATGTGGAGAAACTGGGACCCTTGTGCCTTTGCCGGTGGGAATGTAAATGTGGTGGCCGCTGTGGGAAACAGGAGGGAGTTTCCTCAAAGAATCAAAGCTAGAGCGCCCATAGGAGCCGTGATTCTTTTTTTTTTTTAACATTTTCTTATTTTGTTATGTGAATCACCATACATTACATCATTAGTTTTTGATGTAGTGTTCCATGGTTCATTGTTTGAGTATAACAGCAGTGCCCCATGCAGTACGTGCCCTCTTTAATACCCATCACCAGGCTAACCCATCCCCCCACGCCCTCCCCTCTAGAACCCTCAGTTTGTTTCTCAGAGTCCATCGTCTCTCCTGGTGCGTCTCCCCCTCTGATTCCCCCCCCTTCATTTTTACTTCCTACTATCTTCTTTTTTTTTTTAACATATAATGTATTATTTGTTTCAGAGGTACAGGTCTGTGGCTCAACAGTCTTGCACACTTCACAGCACTCACCATAGCACAATCCCTCCCCAATATCTGTCATCAAGCCACCCCATCCCTCCCACCCCCCACCACTCCAGCAACCCTCAGTTTGTTTCCTGAGATTAAGAATTCCTCATATCATTGAGGGCAAAGGATACATGTCTTTCTCTGATTGACTTATTTCTCTCAGCATAATACCCTCCAGTTCCATCCACGTCATTGCAAATGGCAAGATCTCATTCCTTTTGATGGCTGCATAATAGTCCATTGTGTGTGTTGTGTGTGTGTGTGTGTGTGTGTATATATATATTTATATCACATCTTCTTTATCCATTTTTCTGTCGATAGGATCCCGTGATTCTGCCTCTGAGTTCACACTCCAAGGAACTGAAAGTCTGGAATCAAACAGATACCTGCACACCACTGTTCCATAGCGTTATTCCCATAACAGGAAGGGGCAAACAACCAAAATGTCCATTGATGCACACGTGAGTGAAAGAAATGTGGTCTTAGCCCCACACGGAATCTTATTGAGGCTTAAAAAAGAATGACATCCTGACGTTCTGACCCCTGCTACGGCATGGATGACCCCTCAAGTCATCACGCTCAGCACAACTGGCCAGGCCCAAAGGACGGACCCTGTGTGATCCCACTTAAATGAGGTGTCTGGAGCAGTCAGGCTCTTAGACACAGAAAGGAGGATAGAGGGTGCCACGGGCGGGGGGCAGCGGGGAGAGGAGAGTGTGTGTTTCCTGGGGGCAGAGGTTCAGTCTGGGAGGACGAAACAGTTCTGGCGGTGGATGGTGGGGGTGGTTGCACAACAACGGGAATGTGCTTCATGCCACTGAATTTTACACTTAAAAACAGGTAGGGGCGCCTGGCTGGCCCCGTCGGTTAAGCCTCCAACTCCTGGCTTCGGCTCTTGTCATGATCTCCGTGTCCTGGGATCCAGCCCGAGTTGGGCTCCAAGCTCAGTGGGGAGTCTGCTTCTCTGCTTCTGTCTCCCTCTCCCTCTGCCCCTCCCCTTACTCCCGCTCGCACACGCTCAGTCTCTAAAATAAATAAATGAATCTTTTTAAAAAATAGGTAAAATGCTAAATTATATATGTATATTTTATAATAATAAATAAATTTAAGGTATGCCAAGAAGACTCCATAATCAAGATAAATATTTGCATGCAATATTATTTTTAAGAATGAAAATTTATGCAGAAAACCCATGATGAGCACAATGGCAACATTTTACACAAAGAGGACTTGCATTTCAGGTTCTCCCTGCTGTGCCCGGGCTCCACAGCGGTGCGCCTGGCACCAAGTTACCCTCTTGGAGAACAACACAAGTGTGATTTCTCCCTTGGGCACAGCCCTGCATGGCCAGAATGATTTATTCTGGTTTCACATGCAAGTAAATGAGGCTCCTTGGACGAAAGTCATGTGGCCCCAGTCAATCCTGCGCCTTTGTCTTCTGCAAAGCTGCCTCCTCGTGCACACCGCTCTGGGCTCAGGGTGCGAGGAGCCGCTATCTATCGGACTCCTCCTGAGAAAGAAGGCTGAGGTCAGAGCCCGAGCTGGAGATTTCCAACCTGGAAGTCCTTCTTGGGAATTTTATAAGAACTGGGTGAATGCGTGGCTTCATCTATTTGTTTGTTTCCGTTGTTCCATCCGTGATGCGATTCTTCCGGCTCTGTAATCTGGTCTAATAAACCCAAATTATTAAAGTTTCCCTGACAGTGCTGTACTCCCTGGCTCCCGGGAACCCGAACCGGAGAGGGACCTTGGCACGGGGTCTTCGTCCTCCCGGGAAGGGCCTGGGTCACCAGCTGCCTCTTGCTCAAGGTCAACGCCTTCCGGCTGGGACCGTGTCTGTCGTGTTCTTAGCGGTACCCAAATGGGCCTGGTGCCTGGCACACAGAGAAGGCCCTTCATAAATCATTCCCGAGTGAGCAAGTGAGTGAATGAAAGATAAAAGTCTAACCAGCATATCACCCTTTACGAAGTACACACAGTCTTTTTGGCAGCTGTCCCTGAAACTTGTACCTGCGGGAATTGTCAAGGAGAATTTGCTGCTGGAAATGAGAAACCGTATCGATTTTGTGAGGCTTCAAAAACCATATTAAATATCTGTATTTCTACTGTTCAGTTTAGGTGAACAACAGTAAAATACATAATCTTTAACTGCAAAAGAGGTGAAAATATACCTTGTTACCAAATCCTTAGAAGATGTGTTTGCATTTGCTGTGTCCATAAGTGCACAGCCCATTGAGTTATCAGAAACCTGCTCAGGGGACAAATAAGGGTGTGTGTGTGTGTGTGTGTGCGCACGCGCGTGCACGTGTGGTGGGAAGGCGTTGACGTATTTTGAAGCTGAAGACTTTCCTTCTTTGCAGAGCTGTTGCTGTGCCTGAGCAAAGTGGTTCCTCCATGGCTGGCCTCCCCAAGAGGCATCTCAAGTCTATGGTTCATTGGGTTCCTCTGAAATGGGCATTGTTCCAGGGACAAGATTGCCCGTGAGGAGAGGAGCCCTGGACAGGGTAAGTGGGAACAGTACAGGTGCACAGGGTGTGCATCCATTCTGCCTCCCGCCCCCACCCTCCCAGCGTTGAGTTTCTGGGCTCCAGAAAGCGAACGGCACAACCTTGCCTTGCTCACCAGACTAGGCTGTTTTGTGCCCCGGGGCTTTGCCTATGATGGGCCTTTTGCCAGAAATGCCCTTGCCCCCCAACTGCCCCCACTCCGATTCCATCATCATGTAAGGATCCTGGCTACTCCCCGTCTGTTCCCAGCATAGACGGCACATGGGGGCCGAGCCGGGTCTCAGCTCCACGACCTGAGGAATCAGAATGTTTCTGGACAAGCTCTTCAAGTGATTCATATGAGCTTTCACTCTTTCTCTTTGTCTCTTTAAAATTTCTCTTTTGAAATTTGTCGTGGTTCCCACTGGTAGCCGCATTGGCTCCATCAGGTAGGACGTGCGCCCCCTTGGAAATCTTCCCCTGCACTCCAGACCCTCCCGAAGCTGCCCCCGGGGTCCCTGTTTTGGGAGCAGCTGGGAGGTGAGACCACCTGCTCAGGAGGACCATCGGGGACGGTGGCAACCTGGCGGGAGCCAGATGGACAGGCCTGCTCCACGCCGCACCCCTCAGAAAGCGGGCTCCCCACTGCGTGCAGTGGGTCCATGCCTTGCTGACTCTGCTCAGGGCCCCACGCAGAGATTTTTCTAAGGGTTCCTTGAGGACGCCCAGACAACACACAGCGATCTTACAGAAAGTGGGAGTCTTCCTTCCTGCCTCTCCTCTGACCCCCCCAACTGCCCAAACACAGCCCCGATCTGTCCTCCCCCTCCATCTCCATGATGACCACCCCAAGCCAGCCCCCAGTGCTCCGTGCAGACCCCGTGAGCCCCCTCCCAGAATCCAGCCCCGTCTCCCCCTCCCCTCGTTCCCTTGTCCCCAAAGCCACGCAGATCTGCGCAGAACACACATCACACCCGTACCCAGCCACCACCCCTGTCTCCAGGTCTACACCCGCCCCGGTGTCTCTACCCTGCACGAAGGAGAGCTCTGGGCAGGGCCCCTGCTGCCAGCCCCCTTCCCTGTCACCTGTGCCCTGTTTCCCCAGCCCCGGCAGCACAGCCCTGCCTCGGCCTTTATACTCCTGTGCTCCCTGCCTGGAACATTCTGTCCCCCTGCCCTCCCAGCCTACCTCCCGTGACCTTCATCTGAGCCGGAACGACCCTCTGGGTGTGGCCCCTGACCCCGGGAGCCGTCACCCTATTCGAATTCTCCGCTGAGCAGAGATTGCTCTTCCTTGTCCCCTTGCTCTGGATTCCCTGGCCTTGCCCCTCGCTAGGACGGAAGCCCTGGGGGTCCTCGGGCCTCGCCCTTCGCGGCAGGACAGTGCCACAGACATCGTAGGAGCTGCAGAGAATCTCACTACATATGTGGGTGCGAATGCAGGCAGTAACACACACAGGCACACTTTGGGTCAAATAGAGTTGTGTGTGTGGGTCCGTCTCCAAATTGCTTCTGGACCCTTTTCTGCCTGCCCTGTGCCCGAGGCGGACTCTCCTGTCTGCTCTCCAGGCCCTCTGGGGGCTGCCCTGCACCAGCAGTCCATGGGGGCCTGGAGGGCAGAGGGGGGCACTTTGCCCCATTCCAGGGACTGCCCCCCACTGGGCTCAGCAGATGCCACCTCCCTGGCCTCCCTGCAGGCCCAGGGGTGGGACCGCCTCCCCCTGTGGATGGAGGCTGGGAGCCCCCTCCTTGGTCCTGCCCTTCTCCCTGCTGCAGCTGGGGACTGTCCCCTGGCCTCCTCCTCCACCGCACCCTGTGTCGGAGAAGGGCTCCTTCCTGGGATCTTCCCTGGGGCATCGGGACACTCTGCTCTCTGTGCAGAACACTAAGGAGTCTTTCCTCTCTTTACACATTGCACACACACGTTTTTTTCCTTTCAGTAATTTATTTATCTACAAGCAATTAATGAAATTGTCAATTTTAGTTTTATATCTTCAGGTACTCACAAAGCAACTACAATAGTCTAGATTCTGCATCCTGGGGTGTGCGCGTGGGCCCACGCCCGCGTGCATGGGAGTGTATGCTTGTCATCGGGAGAAAACTTTGTATTTTGACTGCTTAAAATTCATAAATGTTAAACAATAAATACTATCTTACACAAAACAAAGATTAAGAAAAATCACAGAACAAGGAAGAAACGGTTGCAGATTCTTAAGCTTTCCTATCTATAAATTAAAGATTAAGCTAATCCCATGAATTTAGGACTAAAATAAGAATTAAGGACTAAAAGATGAGTTGAAGGCTAAAATTTGAATTTAGGACTAAAATTTGAATTTAGGACTAAAATCTGACTTTAGGACTAAAATATGAGTTAGGACTAAAATTTAATTTAGGACTACACTAACTATTTTAACAGTTTGAGTGGTATGTTGTTTTGTTTAAGTTTTTTCCTCTCTCTCTTTTTAAGGCAATCACATTTTATTCACATAAATACTGAGTCATTTCTCCGGAACTGTAACCCTAGTCCTAGAGCGCGGGAATGGTCTTGTTGAAAGTCTCTATCCATGTCCACGATCGAGGATGTCCTCAGGCCCAGTGGCATTAATTTAAATCCGAACACCATACCTAGAGCCTAGAGTTCTAAGGCGTCCGGCAGGAAGCTGTGTAGTCACGACAATGTGAACGAAGCTCTATGTGCACAGTCCGCGATGGGGTCACACGGCTCTCCCGCGGAGAGTCACTGTGGCGTCAGTTCCCGAAATAGTAGTCGTTTCACCGGAGAGAGAGCCGTCAGACCTTCTTCACAGAGCTCTGTGAAGATGCTGAGCCGGGCTGTGGCGGCTCAGAGCCCAGCTGCCCTGAGCCCAGTCAGCCCTGCAGGCGACCCGGGGCCCGGGGCCCTCACGGTGGGCCTTCCTTCCCCCCTGGGGGCCCGATGACCCCAGGGACACCCCGACCCTTCCCGGCCTGCGGGGGCTGTGGGCGGAGCACCCGGACCCGGAGGGTCCCTCGGGACCGGCCGGCAGCTGGACTCCGCACCGGCTAGCATCCGCCTCAAGCGATCATTCTCTTTCCTTAGCTCCTGGATCTCTCTCTCTCTGGACGCAGCTTCCATCCAGCTTTTTGTGGCTCTGTCCTGATGGAAGAGGACCACCTTGCGATAGTAGGAGGTGGTTCTCTCCAGCTCCTTGCCCAGGTCTTGAGCCATCTTCTTGTAGAGGTTGCGCATCTGGCACGTGAAGTTCATTTCTCTGTACACGCCGGCCAGTTTCTTCTTCATTTCCAAGCACTGAGCTTCCGCTTGAAACACTTTTCTGTGAAGTTGCAGGATGTATGGGTCCTGTTCATCCAGGGGGTTCTGAAGTTTCAGCCTCAGCTGCTGAATCGCCCTGTCCAGCTGGGAAGTTTCCTTCTGCAAAGACGCCTCCTGGGTTTGCAGGCTGTGGATTTGTGGTGTCAGCCCCGCGGTCTCTCGCCTTTCTGCCCGCAGTTGTCTGGCTCTGTCTTGCTGTTCCCCTTCGGGACTCGGAAGGGACCCGGGGCAGCCAGCACCCTCAGGGACGCCCTTCGGATCCACTGGTGCCCGATGGGCGGGCCCATCACCATTCCCTGCTGCCCTCTTTGGCTGGACTCCCCAGGTCCCGGCACCGGCGTGATCTGCAGGGAGGTCAGGCGGGGGGACGGCCTGCCGCCCGGGTCCGGCCCTCCACGGGGACTGGCTGGCTTTATCTTTTGGGACCGGCTCCATGCGTGCCTTCGGCGGCTCCAGCCTTTCTTCTCCCTCCTTCTCCTGCTCTTTCTGCCTCCATCTCGAAACTTCTTGGTTGAGCAGTTCTGGTCCTTCTGGAAAAGGAGTGTTTTCACGCCAATCCTTCGTTCTTTTCCTCAGAAGTTGCTCTCCATCCTTCTCTGATGTTCGGAGGATGGGTTTTTCCCCGGTGACCTGGGGAAGGTCGAGAGGCTGGCTCTTCGGTGCCTTCTTCAGAAAGTTGACAGTGTCCCAAAGCACCAACCTGCTCAGGTGTGTGCTCATTGCTGACAAGCACAGGGCTTTTCTCGGGGGAGGACTGGCCACCACCCCGGGTGGCCTGAGGGCGGCCTCGACTTGTGTGGTTGGGCCACTCTCCTCACGGCCTGTTCCACACACTTCGTGGCGGGCAGAGCCCCTGTGCCCCAAAGCCTTTGCGCTTCTTCGGGTGAGTCGTCTCTTCACTAGGAAAACCAGCAGCACAGTCCATACCAGCACCGCCCAGGACAACACGGGGAGACTTCCAGTAATCACCAACAGCGCCCCCCACAGGTGCTCCAACACCAGCTGCCAAAGGGATCCGGAGCCCGACGGGGGGCCCTCCATGGCTGCGTCGGGCTCCACAGCTCTGCCTCCGAGGGCCAGTGTCCTGTGGCCACAACTGACCACTCAGAACCCTGTGGAGAGTTCCACCTCTGAGGTCAACCGGTGCCCGGCAACCAGGGCAGAGTAGGTGGGCCGGGGGAGGGGCGGCCACCCGGGGGAGGCCAGCCAGGTTCCAGAAAACAGTTCTCCCTGACTTTGCTGTGAAGTAGAAAGTTGTCTCAATCAACCAAGCCCTGGGGGAGGTGGGAAGGGCTGATGCCAGCCCTGAGCTCAGCCACTCTGGGCCCACCTGGCCCTGCAGCAAACCTGGGAGCCTTGGCTGGGTCACGTCCGTCTGTGCACAGAAGAGAATCAGGGCACAGTGTTCAGGCCTCCTTCCCGGGTGAGGCCCGTTCTCCTGATCTGAAATTTCCCTGGGCTGCAAGGACTCTGGTCCTGTCTGCAAAGGTCCCACGTGCTCCCTCCCTGAGGCTCCCTTCCTCCTCTGTGTGGGCACTGTGGGCTGGAAGGTCACTGTGGGTCTGAGACCGAGGGTGTCCCCAAAGCTATTACCTAAGAGAGCAGGATTCCAGTGCTAACAACTCAGGAGCAATCAACCGGAACCGGCCGGGTCTGACACCTCCGTGGACTCTGTGGAGCCAGCCTGTCCGTGTTCAATCCACGTGTTCCTGCAATGGGGTGACTCTGGTACAGGTGACATAGTGAACCGGGCTGTTTCTCTCTTGGGACCCTCGTACAGCCTGTGTTCCCCAAGATGTCCGAGGAAAGTTCCCATTCCAGGGAATCATCTTCAGTAGTCGGCCTCAGGAGGGGAGAGTTCTTCTTTAGTCTCCACTTGCCACACTTTGTCTCTTAACCTGGAGGTGGTTCTTCTAATATACTTGTGACAGCACCTGGCTCTGAGCCCTTTGTCTATCTCCTGAGACTCTGCCCTCGAGTTTGCTCCCTAAACCCATTATTGGAGAGGGAACAAGGCAATGGTCATGGTGTTCTAGTGGGAGAGTCCTGGAGGGTGCCAAAGCAGAAGAACATCAGTGGACATAGAGTGTGTGGGTGGGCATTGGTGCCTCCCCGGTGAAGTCGGATCCCTTTCAGGACAGTGGAGCAAACTCTGCAAGTACAAGTGGTTGTGATATGGGATATCTGTGTCCTCAGATGGCCGACAGAGCCAGCGAGAGAGTCCCAGTCCTTGCCCCGGGGCCCTTCTGGGTTCTTCTCCCTGCCCCACTTCGCACACGCACCAGAAGTGTCAAGTATGCGGAAGTAGAAGTGTATAAATTACTCCCTTTGTTTGTGCTCGGGGCTCACACATTTGGAGACCACTCTCCTCTGAGCCTGCCGGCGTTAAATAAACCTCCTGTCCTCTAAGATCTCCGGGTGCCGCTTGGTTCTTCCGTCAGGGGATCCAGTCCAGGTTCCATAACAGTTGGTCTTTCGAAAGGGATGAAAATTGCTTAGAAAAAATGACAGTAGACTTCCAAATACCAGCCCTGAAAAAGGTGAAATAAAGTTAAACCTCTGACCCATGAAGAAGTCCAGGATATCTTGTGGCCTGAAGTAAGCAGGAGCAGAAGATATAGAGAGAGAGGACTCAGCGCATGTTGTGGAATATGGTAGCCCCTCCCCAATCCCCTTTTGTGGGGGGAATCTGAAGAAGCCTGGAGGAGGCTTTTCCCTCTTCTCTCCTCCGCTCCCTGCTGTGCTCCGTGCCCGTCTTGTCCTGTCTGCAGCTTCCTGTCCTCTCCTTTCCTCTGTTGTTCGGTCCTATTATTTCCTTTCTTTTTTTGGTGGTTTTTCAAATGTATTTTTCAAAGTTTTATCTTGTAAGTATAGACATATATAATCTGTTACTCTTCACAGTTTACACATTTCTAGGTTTGGGTCTGATCACCCAGATCATAGTGTCCCCTGAGGTCTTTCCCCATTGTCCCCTGCGTATGAGCTGTTCCCCGTGACCCCAGACAGAAGCAACCCCCCCATCAGCCCCAAACCCCTGCTCACAACACTTGGTGTATAGGCTCTATTTCCTCTTGGGTCTGCTGTGCTCAGGCAGCTCACAGTGTCCCCCACCTCCTTGCAGAGGGCTGCCTGCCTTTCTTTTTTTGGGGGGGGGTTGTTTTGATTCAAGTTAGTTAACATATATTTTATTATTAGGTTCAGGAGTAGAATTTAGTGATTCATCACTTGCATACAGCACCCAGGGCTCGCTACATCACATGCCCTCCTTAATGCCCTTCACCCAGTTACCCCATCCCCCATCCATCTCCCCTCCAGCAACCTTCAGCTTGTTTCCTGTAGTTAAAACTCTCTTATGGTTTTCCTCCCTCTCTGTTTTTGTCTTATTTTATTTTTTTCCCTTCCCCTATGTTCATATGTTTTGTTTCTTAAATTCCACATATGACTAAAATCATATGGTATTTGTCTTTCTCTGCCTGAATTATTTCACTTAGAATTATACCCCCAGCCCCATCCAAGACATTGCAAATGGTAAGATATCTGATGGCTGAGTAATATTCCAATGTATATATAAACCACATCTTCTTTATCCATTCATCAGTCGATGGACATCTAGGCTCTTTCCACAGTTTGGCTATTGTGGACATTGCTGCTATAAACATTGGGGTACAGGTGCCACTTTGACCACAAATCAGGCCTCAACCAATACAAAAAGACTGAGTCATACCGTTCATAGTTTCAGACCACAATGCGATAAAACTTGAAGTGAACCACAAGAAAAAAATTGGAAAGACCAAACATACATGGAGGTTAAAGAACGTCCTACTAAGGAATGAATGGGTCAACCAGGAAATTAAAGAAGAATTAAAAAAAAAAAATACATAGAAGCAAATGAAAATGGAAAGCCCACAGCCCAAAACCTTTGGGACACAGCAGAGGCAGTCCAAAGAGGAAAGTATATAGCAATACAGGCCTTCCTCAAGAAGCAAGAAAACTCTCAAATACACAGGCTAACCCTATACCTAAAGGAGCTATAAAAAGAACAGCAAATAAAGCCTAAATCCAGTAGGAGAAGGGAAATAAAGATTAGAGCAGAAATACAGGATATAGAAATCAAAACAGTAGAACAGATCAACAAAACTAGGAGCTGGTTCTTTGAAAGAATTAACAAGATTGATAAACCCCTGGCCACACTTATCAAAAAGAAAAGAGAAATGACCCAAACCAACAAAATCATGAATGAAAGAGATCACAACCAACACCAAAGAAATACAAACAATTCTAAGAACATATTATGAGCAACTCTATGCCAACAAATTAGATAACCTGGAAGAAATGGGTGCATTCCTAGAGATGTACCAACTACCAAAACTGAACCAGGAAGAAATAGAAAACCTGAACAGACCTATAACCCCTAAGGAAATTGAAGCAGTCATCAAAAATCTCCCAAGAAACAAAGGCCCAGGGCCAGATGGCTTCCCAGAGGAATTCTACCAAACATTTGAAGAATTAATACCTATTCTCCTGAAACTGTTCCAAAAAATAGAAATGGAAGGAAAACTTCCAAACTCGTTTTGTGAGGCCACCATTACCTTGATCTCCAAACCAGACAAAGACCCCATCAAAAAGGAGCATTAAAGACCAATATTCTTGATGAACATGGATGCAAAAATTCTCACCAAAATATTAGCCAATAGGATCCAATAGTACATTAAAAGGATTATTCACCATGACCAAGTGGGATTTATCCCTGGGCTGCAGGGTTGGTTCAACATCCGCAAATCAATCAACGTGATACAATACATTAACAAAAGAAAGAACAAGAATCATATGATCCTCTCAATAGATGCAGAAAAAGCATTTGACAAATGCTTTCTTTCTTGATCAAACTCTTCAGAGTATAGGGATAGAAGGTACATACCTCAATATCATAAAAGGTCTATGAAAAACCTACAGCGAATATCATTCCCAATGGGGAAAAGCTGAGAGCTTTCTCCCTAAGGTCAGGAATGCGGCAGGGATGTCCGCTATCACCACTGCTATTCAACAAAGTATTAGAAGTCCTGGCCACAGCAATCAGACAACAAAAAGAAATGAAAGGCATCCAAATTGGCAAACAGGAAGTCAAACTCTCACTCTTTGCAGATGATATGATACTTATGTGGAAAACCCAAAAGACTCCACCCCAAAACTGCTAGAACTCATACAGGAATTCCGTAAAGTGGCAGGATATAAAATCAATGCTCAGAAATCAGTGGCATTCCTATACACCACCAACAAGACAGAAGAAAGAGAAAATAAGGAGCCGATCCCATTTACAATTGCACCCAAAACCATAAGATACCTAGGAATAAATCTAACCAAAGAGGCAAAGGATCTGTACTCAGAAAACTATAAAAGACTCATGAAAGAAATTGAGGAAGACACAAAGAAATGGAAAAACGTTCCATGCTCATGGATTGGAAGAGCAAATATTGTGAAGATGTCAGTGCTACCTAGAGCCATCTACACTTTCAATGCAATCCCCATCAAAATACCATCCACTTTTTTCAAAGAAATGGAACAAATAATCCTAAAATTTGTATGGAACCAGAAAAGACCCCGAATAGCCAGAGGAATCTTGAAAAAGAAAAGCAAAGCTGGTGGCATCACAATTCCGGACTTCCAGCTCTATTACAAAGCTGTCATCATTAAGACAGTATGGTACTGGCTCAGAAACAGACACATAGATCAATGGAACAGAATAGAGAGCCCAGAAATGGACCCTCAACTCTATGGTCAACTCATCTTTGACAAAGCAGGAAAGAATGTCCAATGGCAAAAAGACAGTCTCTTCAACAAATGGTGTTGGGAAAATTGGACAGCCACATGCAGAAGAATGAAACTGGACCATTTCCTTACACCACACACACAAAAATAGACTCCAAATGGTTGAAAGACCTAAATGTGAGAAAGGAGTCCATCAAAATCCTAAAGGAGAACACAGGCAGCAACCTCTTCGACCTCAGCCACAGCAACATCTTCCTAGAAACATCGCCAAAGGCAAGGGAAGCAAGGGCAAAAATGAACTCTTGGGATTTCATCAAGGTAAAAAGCTTTTGCACAGCAAAAGAAACAGTCTACAAAACCAAAAGACAACCGACAGAATGGGAGAAGATATTTGCAAATGACATATCAGATAAAGGGCTAGTATCCAAAATCTCTAAAGAACTTATCAAACTCGACACCCAAAGAACAAATAATCCAATCAAGAAATGGGCAGAAGACATGAAGAGACATTTTTCCAAAGAAAACATCCAAATGGCCAACACACACATGAAAAAGTGCTCAACATTGCTTGGCGTCAGGGAAATCCAAATGAAAACCTCAATGAGATACCACCTCACACCCGTCAGAATGGCTAAAATTAACAAGTCAGGAAGTGACAGATGTTGGCGGGGATGCGGAAAAAGGGGAACCCTCCTACACTGTTGGTGGGAACGCAAGCTGGTGCAGCCACTCTGGAAAACGGTATGGAGGTTCCTCAAGAAGTTGAAAATAGAGCTATCCTATGACCTAGCAATTGCCACTACTGGGTATTTACCCCAAAGATACAAATGTAGGGATCCGAAGGGGAACGTGCACCCCATGTTTATAGCAGCAATGTCCACAATAGCCAAACTGTGGAAAGAGCCAAGATGTCCATTGACAGTTGAATGGATAAAGAAGAGGTGGTATATAAACACAATGGAATATTATGCAGCCATCAAAAGGAATGAGATCTTGCCATTTGCAACGACGTGGATGGAACTGGAGGGTGTTATGCTGAGTGAAATAAGTCAATCAGAGAAAGACATGTATCATATGACCTCACTGATATGAGGAATTCCTAATCTCAGGAAACAAACTGAGGGTTGCTGGAGTGGTGGGGGGTGGGAGGGATGGGGTGGCTGGGTGATAGACATTGGGGAGGGTATGTGCTATGGTGAGCGCTGTGAATTGTGCAAGACTGTTGAATCACAGACCTGTACCTCTGAAACAAATAATGCAAAATATGTTAAGGAAAAAAAAAAGAAGAAGAAGATGATAGCAGGAGGGGAAGAATGAAGGGGGGGAAATCGGAGGGGGAGATGAACCATGAGAGAGGATAGACTCTGAGAAACAAACCGAGGGTTCTAGAGGGGATGGGGGTGGGAGGATGGGTTAGCCTGGTGATGGGTATTAACGAGGGCATGTTCTGCGTGGAGCACTGGGTGTTATGCACAAACAATGAATCATGGAACACTACCTCAAAAACTAATGATATAATGTATGGTGATTAACATAACAATAAAAAATTTAAAAAAATAAAACACAATAAAAACATTTTTGCCAACAAAAAAATAAAAAATAAGAATATTAAGAAGTTATACAACAAATTTCAATAAGAACAATCATGGCATCCGTTAAATACTTGTAGCTAAACTAAAAAGAGAAAAATCTAATTCATTTTTAATAAGAGAAAATCCACGGAGATTTTGTGGCAGGGTGTGGCTCTTCAGGGCCCAGGTAAGTGCGGCTGAGTCACACCTGCAGGGGACCGCAATCCCTGTGCTTTCACAATGGGATTTCCCTCCTCCCTGGGGGCCAAATGACCCCAGGGTCCCCCTGACACTTCCTGGCCTCTGCAGGCAGAGCAGCAGAAAAGGGTCCCTCAGGACTCCATACGGGCTAGCATCTGCCTCATGCGATCATTTTCTTTCCTTAGCTCCTGGAACTTTCTCTCGCTGGACGCAGCTTCCCCCTAGCTTTTTGTGGTTCTGTCCTGATGGAAGAGGACCACCTTGCGATAATGGGAGGTGTTCTCTAGCTCTTTGCCCAGGTCTTGGGCCATCTTCTTGTAGAAATTTTGAATCTCACATATGGAGCTCATATTTCTTCACACAGTGGGGAGTTTCTTCTTGATTTCTAAGCAGAAAGAAACATAGTAACTTCATGAGGAAGTACGTAGTGCACACCTTCCTAGTCAAATGATAAAAGTTAATAGAACTAATATTGGTACAGGCCAACGTGATGTACCTCCTGACAGGAGGCACTGAAGAGAACACAACATTGCCTCTGTGGTTCTCTTGCCAAAAGTGCATAACTGGAATCTGATCTTGAAGAGATTCCAGACAAAGCTGAAGTGGGGAACATTCTGCAGAATGATTGGCCCATGCGCTTCAAACTTCTAACGGTTGCCAACGTCCAAGAAAGCCTGAGAAACCGTTTCAGATTCACGGAAACTGAGGAGACAGGATAACTAAATGCGAGGCATGATCCTGGATTAGATCCTGGGCCACAGGAAAGAAACAGTTAGAGGTGATAGTATTTGATAAATTGAAAAAAATGTGAATATGGACAGTGGATTAGATAAACATTGTGTCCATGCTAAATTCTAATTTTGGTCGTCGTACTATAGTGGGGATACACGCGAATGTCTAGGGGGTCAGGGGGCTTTATGGCTTCAACTTCGTCAAGATAAAGAGTCAGTCTTGTTTCTTCTTGATTCTAGATTTTACCTTCGCATATGGCTCTTTCCCTCCACCTATATCTCAGAGTCTCCCCCCTCCCAGGAAACTCCCCATTCTTCTTTCAGCTTCTTTCTGTATTCCACAGCCCCCCGTGACAGATATGCTCCTCCCATCCCCAACACTGGCTCCCACAGCCTGGGTGTATTAAACACAGCACGTGTTCCATGTGTGGCTTCTACATAGGATCCTGAAAAATGAAAGTTTTGTGTGGCCCTGTTTGTGAACGTTACAGTAGGGGCATGGTGGGTATGTCAGGGGGCCTGTTCCCAGGTTCTCTGCTCCTCACAGAGGACTAGGCCTTGCTGAGTTACTCAGAATCACTGCATTTTTCTGTTCAACCTCATTCTAGTTATTTTGGCTTTACGATAAAGAAAAGTTAATTACTTGCATATTTGATTAACTGGAAAAAAAATCCAGACTGTATATTTTGAGTCTTGATCAATTAGGACTACTTGCCCAGAGGAACCAAATTAATGGTTTTCACATTCAAGCTGCGTAGAAGAAATTCTGGCTGCCTTTCTCGTTGTACCTTCACAAAGGCCAGAGTTTGTAAAAACAATAATGATAGTAATAGTAACTCTGGTGCTTGGTAATCAACAAGTCTTTTCCAGGCTTGGCCTTAGGAGAACTTTGCACCATGAGATAAGGAGGGGCCAGCTTCGTGTACAGATGAGGAAATGGCCTGCTGCTTTGCCTCTTGCATGGGTCCTATACGTTTGTAGTTTGGGCACAGGTATGAACAATTTGCTCAGACCCTTGTTTAAGGCTCTCTAAAGGACAAAGAAGAGTCTTCAGAATTTAATCTTTCTGTAAAAGAAAACCATCTGTCTTGCCCAGTTAACTCTTCTCTTGCCTTTGTCCTTCTCTATTTAGAAGGCAAATTACAAACAAGGACAAGATAGCATGGTATGTAGAGTAGTTCAGGCTCCAGTACAAGCCTCGCTTGAATCTACTTCTGTCACCTACAAATATGAAGTCAGGCTCTTCCCTTAGTTTCTTGAGCCTCGGTTTGCTCACCTGTAATGTCAACCTCAAAGTCAAGTTGAGAGGTTTGAAGAAATGACGTGCATCATGCAGCAGGCTTGAAGCTTCTCACAGAGCAGATGTACCCAGAGGTAGCAGGCTTTCTCTCCCCTCTTGGGAGACTCTGATCTGGAAACAGGGTTGGCACCAGGCTCTGGTGGTAATGGTGTCATTACAGCAAATTTCAGGCCAGTGTGCAAGCACTCTGCTCAGCTGTGCTGGGTGGAGTGGGTGTGCTGCGGTACAAATGAGTGCCTGGGGAGAGACGGGGTGGGCTGTTCTCTAAACTGTCAAGCCTGACCATGCTCTGCCTCCCGGAAACTCACCTCTCATTTTGTGCTTCGATTCATGCCCTCCAAATGGAGGAAAATCATCTCTCTCATCATACCACTGTAAAAAATTGTTGAAAAACAGTCGTTCTAAAAAAATGTTTGAGACTAAAAAAGTTAAGTAATGACTATCAAAGCATTAGTCATAAATATCAATAAGGAGGTCTGTTTTTAGTTAGCAAGATCCCTAAGTAGGAGGGATTAAACAGCTCTCACAAAAGTGTGCATTATATAATTTTGTTACAAGCTGAAAGCCAGCATCTCTGCATCCGGCCCCGCACCAACATCTGAAATACCTTTTCCCTTAATCCCCATCATCCAAGAATAAACACTCTTAATGAAAGTCTTAAGAGGCGGTAAAAAGGAATTTGTTTTTCCAGTTGATTTTAACCATCTTTTCCAAAGTAGGAGGCTGTCTCTGGTGTTACCTTCCTTGTAATGCTTCAGTCAAATATGGCCACTGCCACTACTTCTAGCAAGTTCCCTGGGTGCAGAGAATCAGAACATGGCACCTAGCATTACAAACAGGCACCAGAATTTTAGGGTTCCAGCTAACTCATTTTTCTTCACTCTTTGAGTGAGCTCACATTTTACACTTTACCAAAGAGAGACATACCCTTGAACTCTGCAGTCTGTCCCACAGTGTGGAGAGCTTAAAAGAGATCAAACACTTATTTTGAAACACTAGAGCAATATTTCCAAGACTGCCTCAGAAAGTTACTTGGAATTAACATAGTTACTTACTATATGATGAAAAAGCCATGCATATATGAATGCTCTTTTAGCTAGAGGAGTGTTTGCTGAGAATAGTGCAAACAGAACTTGAGAGCCAGATCATAAGTGGGAGCATAATAACAGCTCTGAATATGGGTAGTGGTGTTCCCTGGTAGTTAGTATTGCTGAATCCTGAAGAGTTCTGCTCATGGTTTTACCAGGAGCTTGCAACATCATGTAGAAAATATATTTACAAATATAATTAAGTAAATACAAAACTGCATGGAAAATTTGGCAGGGAATTATATATTTTTCTGATTATGTAAGTAATATACATGCTTAGTGGAAAATATGAAAAATAAAAATATGGCATAGAGAAGAAAATAAAAATCACCCAAATTGCCCAATTCTACCATGAAAGACAACCATTTTCTGAGACATACATACACACACATATATATATATATATGATTTTTTCTTTTGCTACAACATTGCATTCACGCACTATACATGTTTGTCTTCTGCTTTTTCACTTAAATTAATTATATTTTTATGTTTTGATATCTGAGTGGCTGAATCCCTAGGACACCCATTGCAAACATAATATTTCTTTGAAATCTAGCGTTTTTTCTAAAACACATATTTGAATTTTGCAGTCTACTCTAAAACATACCTATATTTGTTTTAACATAAAATATGCAGTATATAAATATGAAATGTAAAATTTATTATAGGCAAATAAACATAATATACATAATATAAAATGTAATATATTTTATAAAATATAAAATATATAATATATAAAAGATATAAAACTAAAATATGCTCTGCTCTGTGTAAATGAAATCTGCTGTTTCCCTGTACTCTTTGACACTTCAGGTTATGCCATCTAAACACTTCTACTATAAAAAAAGCTAAAAATAATAAATAAATAAATAAATAAATAAACACACTTACCACACACCTAGGAATTTTTTTTTGTTTTTGCTTAATTTTAGATAGCATCTTTAAAATACTCTATGTCACTGGAAAAAACTCATTGGTAATTTTTATATGTAACCCCGTCCACCCTGCCAACAACATACACATGGGAGAACTAATATCCATTTAGGGATCCCTTGGCCATAATTTCAAGGCTTGGCAGAAATGGATTTCCTCAAGAAAAATGAATCTCCAGGCCAACTCTCGAGTTGGTCTGAGGTGTCCCTTCACTACACATAAATTTATCAATTTACAGGATAAAAAATAAAATCAATAGGTCACAACTTTTTACTTAAAATATTTTCTCCACTAAATGTCATGCAGTTTGGGCTTCTTTGGTTGCCTGCTGGCCTATGGGGAAATGAATCACCAAAATCACCATGGCAAAAGATGAGCCATGAATGTGTCACTCGTGCTTGACATGGCAACTTGCTGTCCTCATATTCTTCAGGTTGTTACATTATATTGCACATGATAAAGTTACATTCTCACCAGACACAGAGGCATGGCGTTTCGAAGATGGAATTAAATGTGTCAATATTTTATGACTCATTTCACAGAATGTCGTAACTCCCCATTGTGCCACTTGATCTAGACTGATAGTCACCATCGTAGGGACCACCCATATATTTGGGCGACTGAAAAACGTATGGAGAAACAACTCCCTACCCAATGACTTACAAATGAGCTCAGCCCAGCTGAGGAGCTATTGGAGGAGATGTCCCCACCATCCAACTCACCCAAGCTTAACATTCCACAGTTAGATCTTCATACCTTTGGCTTTAGACTGCTGAGGTTGTATTGCTTAAAAAATGCCGATGTCACAGAGGTAAAGCCATACACTTACATCAGTCATTTGCCACAGTGTTTCTCAAGAAGGGATGATCGAATTGCCTGTACCAGTAACCTAGGGGAGGGGAGGGGAGGGGAGGGGGAGAAGGGAGGATAGTTAATTAGAGATTTCTAAGCCCACCCCCAGAGATTCTGATTCTGTAGCTCTGTGGAGGGCTCTTAGAATCTGAACTCTAGCCCCCCAGGAGATATCTATGAACATTAGTATTTGAAAACCAATAATTATGACTGCAACTATGAATCTTTTCTGAGAGCAGAGGAGATACTTAATGATCTCTTGGGGTGATTCAGTGACCGCCACTAAGGGACAAAGGGGAGTCTGGACAGGGCACTGAATAAGCCCGATTTTTTGTGGAGTGGCCATCTATTAAGTGCTTTCTCAGAGAGGGTATAATAATTGTGTACTTTGAATAAATGCACTGTGAAAAGACAAAAACAAATATTTGGGTCTTTGTGTCCCCTTCTGTTCATCTAGGAAGGGGTTTACATGCCATAAATTAAGCCTTCCCACCCATACCAAGTTCCATCCTTCGCTCAGGCATGAGCCCCAACAGAGTGGCCCAGAACCAGCTGTTTTTAAGCCGATTTTGAGGGCACTGCCCTTGACCTCACCTCCCAGGCCAGACACTGATGCTGGGAGGATCTCATTGCTTCCTACGTTAATTGTGTGGGGCTGCCATAACAAAATACCTACAAACTAGGTGACTTGATAACAAGTTTATCATCTTACAGTTCTGGAAGTTTGTTGGAGATGAAGGGTGTCTGCCGGGTTGGTTCCTTCAGAGGGCCCTGAGGAACGATCTGTTCCAGGCCTCTCCCCCAGCTTCTGGTGGTCTTGGGCATTCCTTGGCTTGATGGTCATCTTCTCCCCGGGTCTTCACACTGTCTTCCCTCTGCTTGTCCCTGTCTCTGTGTCCAAATTTCCCATTTATAAGGACATCAGTCCTGTTGGTTTAGGGCCACCCTAAAGACTTCGTCTTAACCTGATCAACTGCCACCAAATGACTCTACATCCAAATAAGTTCACATTCACAGGTACTGGGGACTTCAACATCTTTTGGGGGCACAATTCAGTCTATAACCCTTTTCTCCCCTGGGTCTGTCTCAGCCATGCTTCTCTGTGCCCTTGATGGCTGACAACAGCACCTGGTCCTACACCTGTTTCTCTACTTTGTTCTGAGCAGCTGAGCAAACACCTCTCATTGGTACCCCCACAGCCCCACGAAGGATCCCGGTAACTCCTCAGTGACTTATGGAGGTCCAGTAAAGGCAGCTAATCACAGCAGGGACACAAAGAAATTAGAGCTCAACCCAGATGTTTGCAACCAGCTAGGAAATTGACAAGTGAGCCCAGATGGTCTTTCAGAGTCTAATTTCACCAGATTTCTCTGTAGTGTGACTTTTATTAAATTATTGTTATTATTATCATTATTATTATTGTGTCTGATCTTAGAAACAAATTATACTCATACCTCTGGAGGGATATTTAGATCTTGCCTCCAGGTCTTGCCCAATAAAAGGTTAAAATTCAAATACCCAATGATCAAAGAGTTCACTTTCCCCGTAGAACCATCTTTACCTAAAATGATAATGGTGACAGCAGCAATCATCCTTAAGATGCCATGATTTAATTTTTTAAAAAAAAATTTGTTTATGCCAAAAAAAAAGGAATTATCTACTTATCACCTCAGAGGAAACCAAAAGGAATATGATTCTTAGTCCTCACTGGGAGGTGAAGTTTCCCACTTATCATACAGTATCTGATCTACTTCCCATGAGTATTACTCTTCATTTCCAGGAATACTGAGCATCCTTCCTTTGAAGTCTTTCCCAGCGGGACTAGTTGATGAAGCCATTGATTCCTTCAGCATCAGGTCAGTATTGGCACCATAATGGACCTCCTCTGGCACTGCAAAGCCACAGCTCAACTCCTGGTAGCTTGGGGAAGGATGGGGTGTTCTCACTGCTCCAGGGCATTGCTGGAACAGATTTGGCAGCAAGGCCTTAAAGCAAGACATTAAGGTTAGGATTCTAATATGAGACTAAGTGCTTACTGTTGCCTAAATATTAGGAAACACTGCTCAGAATCAGTGGCATTAGATAGGTTCTCCAGGGCACACATTGAAATGTGATGGTCTCCACTCTGGATGAGCTCTCTTCACTTGAAACACTCTGGTTTACTGGAAAGACTCATTCCCAAGAAGTCACATTCATTGATTTCACCTGCCCAGTAATGTGAGGCTTCTTATCCAGACTCCTTGTGTGTGTGTGTGTGTGTGTGTGTGTGTGTGTGTGTGTGTGTGTGTACATGCCCGTGCACATGCATGTGTGCATCTGCACATACATTGATGGGAGGAAATAGCCCTGCATACAACCTGAATGTATCTGGAAACGAAACTTAGTTATTGTTCCTCCAGACCATCCAAGTCTTGGAAACAATCCAAACCTCAGGGAGAATTAGAAACTAAGCCCTGAGCCCCCTTGTGTGATGGCTCAGGGAGAGGTACCTGAGCTGAGCAGGCAGCCCAAAGGGACCAGGGTGTGAAGAGTCATTGTGTGTGCTGGTTCTACCCACTGACATGCTCAGAGTCAAGACAGGGAGGCAAAATATGTTCTAGGGGCACCTGGGTGGCGCAGTCAGTTAAGTTTCTGACTCTTGATTTCAGCTCAGGTCATGATCTCAGGGTCGTGGGATCGAGCCCCACATCAGGCTCTGCACTCACCATGGAGTCTGCTTGAGACTCGCTCTCCTTCACCCTTCATCCCTCGCCACCTGTGCTCATTCTCTCTCTCTGAAAAAATAAATAAAATAAAATTTAAATTAAAAATATATATATTCAGGATTTTTTCATGTGTCTGTTGGCCATTTATATGTCTTCTTTGGAGAAATGTCTGTTATGTCTTACTCAGCCATCAAAAAGAATGGGATCTTGCCATTTGCAGTGACGTGAATGGAACTAGGGGGTATTATGCTAAGTGAGATAAGTCAGGCAGAGAAAGACAAATACCATATGATTTTAGTCACATGTGGAATTTAAGAAACAAAACAGATGAACATAGGGGAAGGGAAGGGAAAATAAAATAAGATGAAAACAGAGAGGGAGACAAACTATAAGCAACTCTTAACTCTAGAAACAACTGAGGGTTGCTGGAGGGGAGGTGGGGGGGGATGGGGTAACTGGGTGATGGGCATTAAGGAGGGCACGTGATGGAATGAGCACTGGGTGTTATATGCAACTGAGGAATCACTGAATTCTACCTCTAGAACTAATAATACAGTATATGTTACTTAAATTGAATTTAAATAAAAAATTTAAATATATATATATGTTCTACAAATCTGGGTAACAAGTCTGGTGTCAGGAATGGGAACCTGCACTAAACAGCATTAGAAGCCCATGATGTTGGAGCATAAAGTTGAGTGATGGTAAAGCAAGAGGCACCTGGCAGTTGCCATGAATGGGCCTTATACCTGGTTAGTTCAAGCTTTCCACTTGTCCTGCAGCAAAATGTCTAGCCCATGGCCACCAGCGGTTATGAATAGAGGCCATTCCTGCAGGATTTAGGGCCTGGGTGGGTCTGTGGATCTTGGAAAGTACTCCACCCTTGTATTTAGAGGTTCCAAGGTCAGTCCTGGCTCTCCTGCTCTCAGTCTGCCTAATCACATGACTGCTGATTTCTGCTTTCTTAATCTGAAACTTGAGAAAATAAAATCTCCCTCATGGGAGGTGAGTGGCTGGCACATGTGAAGCACATAATTCATTTTCTCTTAAGTGAATTTAACTTTTATTTGTTGAGGCTTGAGATGACCTAGAAAGATGTACCTTTAAAAAGCCAGGAAAAGGGGACACTGTGCATTTGTTCATGTCTTGACTGTTTCTTGACTTCCTAACATCCCGACAATTGCACATTTCATACTTATATACAATTTTCTGTTTGCACTGAAAATTAGTAGTTGCTTATTCTTCTGTTTATGAAATAATATTAGAGGAAAACTGTGGGAAAATACAGAAATTTCTAAAGAAACATCTCCCAAATCACCTTGTAAAAATCACCATTTATGTTGAGATGTATTTCCTTTCAATGTACATTTAATTTATTAATTATTGATAAATTTATCAATTGATTGATTTAATAATTTCCCAAGGGTAGTTTCCTAGAGATATTAGTTTCAAGAGTGGTTTTAAGTCTTTGGGCTATAGTTAACTTTCTCTTTAGAAATATTGTGCCAATTTGTAGCCCTATGATCCCTGAGGGAGAGTTCAAGTTGTATCATGTTTTCCTTTGCATTAAATACATTATTTAAATCTTTGCTAATATGATAGGTAAAAATTGTAACATGGTTTTTCTTATTTACACTTCTTTGAGTTTTTAGGGAAGTTGAATGTATGTGCATTTTGGTCATTGACACTTCTTTTCCTATATTATTTTTTCGCCTATGCTTCTTATTTTCCTATTCAAGTTTTAGTGCTTTTCTTAGTGTTTGTATAAGCTCTCGATATTATAACTGTGTTTGTGATATACGATACAAATACTTTGTGTGGTCATTTAAAAATTATATGATTATATTAGTTACCTATTGCTTCATAATGAATTACCCCAAAACATGGAGATATAAAACAAGAAATATTTATTATTTCACAAGTTCTGTGGGTCAGAAATTCCAGAGCAGCTTGGCTGTTGGGTTCTAGTTTGGATCTCCGCAGAGCTTCAGTCAGGGTGCTGGCTGGCAGGACAGGCATCTGAAGGCTTGACAGGGGCTGGAGGCTCTGTTCCCAAGACAGTTCACCCACTCGGCTGTTGGCAGGAGGCCTCAGTTCACCACATAGACCTCTTCAGGCATAAGTTTTCTTGCGTGTCATCATGACACTCAAGGTGGCTTCACCCAGAATGAGGGATCCAAGGGTAAGTAAGAGGGAAGCCACATTGGTGTCTTTTATGAGTGATCATAAGGAAGTCACACAGTAACACTTTTGTAAATAAATTATCAGAATTGACTGAAAAGAAAATGTCAATAGATCTAGAACAATTAAAGAAATAAAATTGACTAGGACAAGTCTATATTGATTCTGTAAAACAACATTTTTTGAATATTTTCATAGAAAACTTTATTACTTCTATTTTGTACTAATTTTACCCCTTAGTGGCAATTAGCCCACCATGATATCATTGATCCAGTTCCAATGAACTCAACCTGTAAAAATGGTTTATGAAATATAGATTAAGATCTGTCCTCCCTGTAAATATATTTTCAAGTAAAACGTGAATCTAACAGAAAAAAAAGGAAATAAATAAAATCGATAGTGAGATTGTCTCCACACGAAAAAGGCTCATTATCCTGCAGTTCAACCTAAATCAACTTTTCAGGAAATAGATACTCCTATTCCACATCACATTTCCAGAAGACTAATGGACAGAGTAAATTTGACAACAAACTCTATGACACCACAAAACCAAACCAAACAAAACAAAACACCTGGATAACAAAGCCAGACAAGCACAGTACATGGAAGGAAATTATAAGACCCATATCACTAATAGAAATAAGCAACATTACATATGAAAATCTAAATAAGATATTAGCAAACCAAATAGAACTTGTATATAAACACATCATAATGAAATGGTATTTATACAGGAATTTATTAATGGTTTAACCTCAGAAAATCTATTATCTGATTCACCACATTATCAGATTTAAGCGAGAAAAACACGATCATCTTAATATATGTAGAAAATTAATTCAACAATCTAGTATTCGTTCATAAAAAATCTATTAATTAATATGAAAGGATAAAATCTAACAGAAATCTGATATTGATCATAAGCAAATATGATACTTAATAGTGAAATTTTTTTAAAGATTTTTTATTTATTTATTTGAGAGAGAGAATGAGATAGAGAGAGAGAGAGAGCAAGCATGAGAAGGGGGAGGGTCCGAGGGAGAAGCAGACTCACTGCTGAGCAGGGAGCCCTATGCGGGACTCGATCCCGGGACTCCAGGATCATGACCTGAGCCGAAGGCAGTCGCTTAACCAACTGAGCCACCCAGGCGCCCTTAATAGTGAAACTTTATAAGCATTTCCTATAAAACCAGGAAGGGTGCTCACTCTTTTCTGTTCAATATCGCATGGAAGATTTTAGAGAAAACACATTTTAGCAACCTTGCCAGGGAGAAAAATAGTGCAAAAAAGTAAATTGCATTCCTTTACGTAGGAAAGATTACATGAACTATTTAAAATATTTCGTTTAAATTTGTCAAAATATTCCTTTTACAAAACTATAAGATTCCCATAAATGTTTTTATTACATATATTTATAATTATACATATATATGTATTTGAGCATATTTTCACACAGTTGATACTAGTTATTCACAGTACTTACGTTCTATGAGGTCACCATGAACACTGAATTAGTCCATCTTGAGCCACTGCTCCTAGAGAAATACAAGTTAGGTCCTTGTAAGCCTCTGGTCACGATGTTCTCATCGATAGATATATGCATAAACTTGTTTTGTGTGTGCTTCTGTTTAAAGATACATAAATTTATATTTATTTAATATATATTATTTCATTAACATTAATCTGGTGGGGGGCACTTGGATGGCTCAGTCGGTTAAGCACCTGACTCTTGTTTTGTTTTTTTCTTAATTTAATTTTATTATGTTATGTTAGTCACCATACAGTACATCATTAGTTTTTGATGCAGTGTTCCATGATTCATTGTTTTCATATAACAGCCAGTGCTCCATGAAGTACTTGGTTTTGACTCAGGTTGTGATCTCATGGGTCCTGAGATCCAGCCCCACATCGGACTCTGCACTCAGCAAGAGTCTGCTTGGATATTCTCTCTCTCTGCCCCTTCATCCACTCATGCTCTCTCTCTCTCTCAAATAAATATATCTTAAAAAAAAAAAACCAAAACATTGAACTTGCGACCAACAGCACTGTAACTCTTATCTGAATGAAGTTTGTCTAACTCACATATACTCTTTACAAGGCACGTTACGGCCCTCTTGCATGTAGAAACACCAACCCAGCCAGCATTTCAGCACCATGCTAGGGGTGGGAGGCATTTTAAACAGACACCTACAGAAAGTACAAAAATGTGGAAAATGTCACACTAAATAGGTTGCAAGAAGGACACTTGTTTACAGTGCAAACAGTGAAGCAAAGAGGCAGGGCATTGCCTCACTTAGCCTCCACAGAGATCAAAACTGGACATCTCAGAATTTTCACTGATCTGTGCGTGCATGTCTGTAAATGACAGTGATGGCACCATGAATCTAGATTTGGGAGTTACAGATACATTTTAGAAGGTAGGCAAATTTACAAATATGGAATCTGTGAACAATGACGATCAATTCTGTATATATGCATATATATGTATGTATATAAATGTATGTATACAAACACACATTATATTTATAACATACACAGAAATAATACCTATATGTAATAAAAGACACTGAAGCACAGAGGTGCTTGTGGAAAAAGTAAAAAAACAAAACAAAACAAAAACCCACCAAGAGACGTACATAGGAATTCAAGGCAGAGAGACATGTCATGCTCACAAATGAGAAGACTTCATTTCTCGAAGGTGAGAATTCCCTGTTGATCTCTGAATTTAATCTGATTTCAGACAAAATCCAGCCAGGAGTTTTTTGTGGAAAATGACAAGCTGATCTCTGTTTCTCTGGAAGAGTTTGGGAATTATCAAGATAGTTAGAGTGAAAGAACAGAGGTCAAAAGTAGAAGGGGAGTTGATATTCACTCCACCAGATGTAAGAAAACACCTAAAATCAACTAAAAGCGGACAAATAGCTGATAAAACTTGGCAAATGCTTATAGGTAAATCACAGATGAACAACTTGAATGACTGAATGACATAGGGAAATGCTGTCTACCTTTCTAGATTGTTTAAAATGACAGTTTTATTGAACTTTATTCACCAAACCATCAAACGCACCCTTTTAAAACATATAGTTTATGGGTTTCGTTACATTCACAGGGTTGTGCAACCATTTGTTGCACTATTTAATTTTAGGATATTTTCATCTCTCTCCCTAAAAACTCTGTCCCCTTGGGGTGCCTGGGTGGCTCTGTCGTTAAGCGTCTGCCTTCAGCTCAGGTCATGATCCCAGCGTCCTGGGATTGAGCCCCGCATCGGGTTCCCTGCTCCGCGGGAAGCCTGCTTCTTCCTCTCCCACTCCCCCGGCTTGTGTTCCCTCTCTCGCTGTGTCTCTCTCTGTCAAATAAAAAAACAAAAAACAAAAACAAAACTCTGTCCCCACTAGCAGTCACCCCCCATTCCCCCCTGCCCTCACTTCCTAGGAAAACATGAATCTGCTTTTTGTTCCTATGAATTTGCCTATTCTGTACATTTCATATAAATGGAATCATACAGTACGTAGCTTTTTGTGATTGGCTTCTTCCACTTAGGGTCATGTTTTCAAAGTTCATCCATGCTGTGCCATATTATCAGTACTTCATTCATTTCTAAGCCTCAATAATATTCCATTTCAAGGATAGACCACATTTTATGGATCCATTCATCTATTGATGACTTTTTGGCTATTATGAATAATACTGCTATGAACATTTATGTACACATTTTTGGGTGAACATATATTTTGTTCCTCACGAGTATCTACCTAGAACTGAATTGCTGGGGGGTAATATGGTAACTCCATGTTAACATTTTGAAAAACTGCCAGAGATTTTTCCAAAGCAGCTACACCATTTTGCAATCACACCAGCAATGCATGGGGGTTCCAGTTTCTCCAAAACCCCACCAGCCCATGTCAGTGCCTGCCTTTGGACAATGAAGCATCCTCGAGGGCAAGTGACATTTTGTCATGGTTTCTACTTGATTTCCCCAGTAACTAATAAAGCTGTGTATGTCTTCATGTGTTTATTGGCTATTTCTATGCCTTCTTGGGAGAAATGTCTATTGACATCTTTTCTCCCTTTCTCAATTGCATTATTTATCATTTTAGTGTTGAATGGGAAGAGTTCTTTATAGAGGCTGGATACAAGTCAAGCTTTTCAAAATTTCTTGAAACAATTGAAGTAATAATGAGCTATTTATACCCATCCAATGGACAAAATTTAAAACACATGAGAAGCAAGTGAGAAACTGGTCCTAATTCCTCTTGGGCATGTAAATTGTTTCATGTACATTTCAGGGCAATTTAGTGATATCTGGTAAAAGCTACATGTCAATGGACCATGGGCCCAGCCATTCTCCATGTTCCTATATATAAGAGGGGACCTTTCTATATGTCTGAGGAGATCAGTTCAGATGCATTCTTTGCAGCATTGTTAGCAATAACCCGAAATTGGAAGCCATCCAGAGGCCTGTCGATAGTAGAATGCACACATAAATTGTGGGAAAGCCACACAACGGAATACTACATAGAAGGGAAATGAACAAACTCCATTTACACCCATCAGCATGGATAAAATGTAGAAGGTGTAATAAATAGTCAGTGAAAAAAAGAAGTTGTAGAATCATCCTTTAGCAGAAGCTGGCCCATTGCACACGAATCCCATTTCCCTTTCCTGACAAGCTGCATTTCTCAGCATCCTTGGCATAAATAAAGCCATGTTTCTGAGTTATAGCCAAAGAGATGGGGTTGGAAGTGATGCATGCAGCTTTTGGGCCTGGCTCCAAGACACCTATCGAACCCTCCTCTCTCTTTGCCTTGGATGTTGACTTTCAGGGGGGCCTTGCATCTGTGGCAGCCACAACCCTTGAATGACTGCAAGCAGTAGAGTCCTTCCTTCCCACCCCCAGCCCAGCTACCTCCTTACTGACCATCTGTGGACTATCTGTGAGATACCTTTCTATCACAGGAAGTCACAAGATTCCCAGGTTCACTTGTTACAGAGGCTGTCAATACCGGGAATGTAACAGTTAGAAAACAGGAGAAAGGCAGTACATTATTTATGTCATAAAACCATGGTCAGGAAGAAGCCTCTCAATTTGAAGGTACTATTTAGCCCTAAAGACTGACATCTTAGTGTGAACTTGGACAATTATCTAACTCAGGAGCCTACATGATTTTTCTGTAAAGGATCAACCAGAAAGTAGTATTTTAGGCTTTGTGGGCCATATGAAACTTTGTGGCAAGTACTCAGCTCTGCCAGTGTAGCATGAAAGCCGCCATAGGTAAGCAAATGGGTGTGGCCTGATCTGCCTGCAGGCTGCGGTTTGCCCACCTCTGATTTAACCTCTGGAGTCCTCAGTTTCTTCATCTGTAAAATGGGCATGATAATAATAGTAACTACCCAAAGTGGTTGTTCAAAGACTGAGTTAATGCATAGGAACTGTTTGGTATAGTACCTGCTATATAATATTCCATAAATATAATAATAACTATTATTGTTCCTTGTTATTATTTTTAATTTTTAATAATTTTAATAATAATATTTATTATTTTTATTATTAATCTTTATTACTTTCACTGATGCTGCTACCACATCTATGGAAGTAAGGGAGTGCGTATAATATGTAATGAGCACCAACAGCAAACTAAGAATATTGTGTCCCATAATTTCACCCACAGCAATCCTCAGGGAAAAGTATCATTATTATTTTACTTTCACTGATGAGAAAACTGACTTGTAGAGTAACTCATTAACTGGTAAGAAATAGAACTATGAACACAGGTCATTTCGGCATCTCTTCCAACTAATCTGTGTGTCCAGAAGATTCCACATGAGCATAATTTGAGTTGAGCATTTTGTTCATGCCTTTCATTTACTAATTCAGAATATGTGGTGTCATAAACACTTTTCTGGGTTTTGCGAGTTTACTTTCAAATGAAACCATTGATAATATCGCAAAGGGAATCTAGAGCAGTAGCAAGAGAAAAGATTGACCATAAAAGTGACTTGTTGGTGTAAGAATAAAATATTGTTTACCTATTGTGGTTGCCTCAGCTGTGCAACAAAAATCATAGAATAAGAGAGGTTCCTTAACGTGCAGCTGGGAGCATATGTCAGATGGTTGTCAGAAAAGAGAGAGTGGGACCTAAATTCTAGACGTGCCCCACGTGAGGGATCACTAAACATTCGGTGTGTTGAGCTCAACAATTTCTCCTGTTAATTTTTAAGCTCAGGGGTATTTCAAAGATAAATGAAACACAGCTTCTAACTTGTTTATGTGCATGTCATAAAAATGTTATTTTATATAAAAATCTCTTGGCTTTTAGAAGTATATCGAGCATATGCTATCAAAATAGGAAACTGCAGGGTGTGATGCAATCATTTCCAAAAAAACAGCTCAAAACTTCAGGCCAGTCTATAAAGAAATGCTCAAGGGTCAAGGGCAAAATGTGAGATATAAGAAAAATGTAATAATCTTTTATCACAGACATTTTTTCAGTTTATGTGACTTATCTTTTATTCTAACATAGTGTCCTCTCTCTCTCTATGTGTATATTTTCTGGTGTTAAAATATTCTTTTAACATAGTTGACGTTACTTACTTTTTCTTCATTTGCCATTGCATTATTTGGGGCTTTTAATTTTGTTTCTTGAGCAACATTTTTTATGGTTCGGTCTGTCCTTTTTCTAACTTCTCACACTGACTACAGAGCTCATTAAATTTAAGGCTTGCTCTTTTGTTCCCTAATGACTGTGATACATATTCCTACTGAAGTCGATATATTTCCTTCAAAATACTGCTCCATTTTTGGGATGTAGTGGTTGTATTTTCATGCATTTTTTAAATTTAATTTAATTTTTTAATTTAAATTCAATTAGCCAAGGTATAGCACATCAGTAGTTTTTGATATAATGTTCAGTGATTCATTAGGTCAGTATAACACCTAGTTCATGCGTTTCTAACCATCATCCACTTTGACCCGTTCTATAAGCCAGGTTTATTTAGAAGTGTGTTTTTAAATTTCCAAATGTTTAAAACATATGTTTTAAATTGATTCCAATAATTATTTTCTATTTTTAAAAATATTGTGCCAAAAAACATGGTCTCATTATAAAAGTTCTTTGGTGTTTTAAAGATTTGCTTTGTGACTTATTACAAGGTCAACTTTTGCATGTTCATGGATGCATAAAAGCTTTATGTTCTCTCATTATGATAGGGTTTCCATGGATGCTAACTAAGTCAAGTTATTAGTTCTCTCATTTAAAATGCTTTTTATACCTAATTATTTCTTTTATTTCATCTGTTTTTCTGAGATGGATGTGTTAAAATTTTCAGTTCTTCTTGCTGATGTTTCAGTTTTAACCTGATAATTTCTTCATCTTGACTGTTTTTATTTTCAGGCTAGGTAGTCTGATAACACAAAATTTCAGAATCCTTACATACTTTTTCTTGAATTATTCTTCTTTCATGATGTGGTGACCCTCTTGATTTCTGATAATATTTTTTGTCTTATTTTGTTTTTTGCCTTAAGGCCTATTTTGTCTGCCATGAATAACTACATTAGTTTTCTTCCATCTTTTTTATATCTTTACTTTTTTTTAGTTTAAACAGCATCGTTGGATATTTAAATCAAAATTGAAAATCCCTATCTTCTAATTGATAAACTCAGCCCATTTTGGTCAATTAAAAAATTAATTTTTACCATGTCCATTTAAGTTTTATACATATCATGATTATTTTGCTTCTTCTCTTGTCCTGCTTCCCTTTCTTTTAGAAATTAAGTTTTTTTTGTTTTATTTTTTCTAAAATTCCCACTTGTCTACTCTTGTAAGTTATATATTGTACTTCTGGTCTTTCACTGGTAACACTTAAATATTTAGTATGCATACTTAACTGGGTCCTAATGTTAATGATTGTCTCAGACATTCTCATGAACTGTAGAAACACAGGGGTTGATTTAAGTCCAGATCACTCCCTCCCACCTTCCATGCTGGGCTCATCTCCTGATTTAGCTGGGCCTCATCATTATGCTATATATTGATTTATTTTTTTAAATTTTTTATTGTTATGTTAATCACCATACATTACATCATTAGTTTTTGATGCAGTGTTCCATGATTCATTGTTTGTGCATAACACCCAGTGCTCCACGCAGATTGTGCCCTCTTTAATACCCACCACCAGGCTAACCCATCCCCCCACCCCCTCCCCTCTAGAACCCTCAGTTTGTTTTTCAGAGTCCATCGTCTCTCATGGTTCGTCTCCCCCTCCGACTTACTCCCCTTCATTCTTCCCCTCCTGCTATCTTCTTCTTTTTTTTTCTTAACATTTATTGCATTATTTGTTTCAGAAGTACAGATCTGTGATTCAACAGTCTTGCACAATTCACAGCGCTCACCATAGCACATAACCTCCCCAATGTCTATCACCCAGCCACCCCATCCCTCCCACCCCCCACCACTCCAGCAACCCTCAGTTTGTTTCCTGAGATTAAGAATTCCTCATATCAGTGAGGTCATATGATACATGTCTTTCTCTGACTGACTTATTTCACTTAGCATAACACCACCCAGTTCCATCCATGTCATTGCAAATGGTAAGATCTCATTCCTTTTGATGGCTGCATAATATTCCATTGTGTATATAGACCACATCTTCTATATCCATTCATCTGTCGATGGACATCTTGGCTCTTTCCACAGTTTGGCTATTGTGGACATTGCTGCTATAAACATCGGGGTGCACGTACCCCTTCGGATCCCTACATTTGTATCTTTGTGGTAAATACCCAGGAGTGCAATTGCTGGGTCGTATGGTAGCTCTATTTTCAACTGTTTCAGGAACCTCCATACTGTTTTCCAGAGGGGTTACACCAGCTTGCATTCGCACCAACAGTGTAGGAGGGTTCCCATTTCTCCACATCCCCGCCAATATCTGTCGTTTCCTGACTTGTTAATTCTAGCCATTCTGACGGGTGTGAGGTGGTATCTCATTGAGGTTTTCATTTGGATTTCCCTGATGCCGAGCGATGTTGAGCACTTTTTCATGTGTCTGTTGGCCATTTGGATGTCTTCTTTGGAAAAATGTCTCTTCATGTCTTCTGCCCATTTCTTGATTGGATTATTTGTTCTTTGGGTGTCGAGTTTGATAAGTTCTTTAGAGATTTTGGATACTAGCCCTTTATCTGATATGTCATTTGCAAATATTTTCTCCCATTCTGTCGGTTGTCTTTTGGTTTTGTGGACTGTTTCTTTTGCTGTGCAAAAGCTTTTTATCTTAATGAAATCCCAAGAGTTCATTTTTGCCCTTGCTTCCCTTGCCTTTGGCGATGTTTCTAGGAAGAAGTTGCTGCGGCTGAGGTCGAAGAGTTTGCTGCCTGTGTTCTCCTTTAGGATGCTGATGGACTCCTGTCTCACGTTTAGGTCTTTCAACTATTTGGAGTCTATTTTTGTGTGTGGTGTAAGGAAATGGTCCAGTTTCATTCTTCTGCATGTGGCTGTCCAATTTTCCCAACACCATTTGTTGAAGAGACTGTCTTTTGTCCATTGGACATTCTTTCCTGCTTTGTCAAAGATGAGTTGACCATAGAGTGGAGGGTCCATTTCTGGGCTCTCTATTCTGTTCCACTGAACTATGTGTCTGTTTTTGTGCCAGTACCATACTGTCTTGATGATGACAGCTTTGTAATAGAGCTGGAAGTCTGGAATTGTGATGCCGCCAGCTTTGCTTTTCTTTTTCAAGATTCCTCTGGCTATTCGGGGTCTCTTCTGGTTCCATACAAATTTTAGGATTATTTGTTCCATTTCTTTGAAAAAAGTGGATGGTATTTTGATGGGGATTGCATTGAATGTGTAGATGGCTCTAGGTTGCATTGACATCTTCACAATGTTTGTTCTTCCAATCCATGAGCATGGAACGTTTTTCCATTTCCTTGTGTCTTCTTCAATTTCTTTCATGAGTATTTTATAGTTTTCTGAGTACAGATCTTTTGCCTCTTTGGTTAAATTTATTCCCAGGTATCTTATGGTTTTGGGTGCAATTGTAAATGGGATCGACTCCTTGATTTGTCTCTCTTCTGTCTTGTTGCTGGTGTATAGGAATGCCACTGATTTCTGAGCATTGATTTTATATCCTGCCACTTTACGGAATTCCTGTATGAGTTCTAGCAGTTTTGGGCTGGAGTCTTTTGGGTTTTCCACATACAGTATTATATCATCTGCAAAGAGTGAGAGTTTGACTTTCTCCTTGCCGATTTGGATGCCTTTCATTTCTTTTTGTTGTCTGATTGCTGTGGCTAGGACTTCTAATACTAAGTTGAATAGCAGTGGTGATAGTGGTCATCCCTGCCGCGTTCCTGACCTTAGGGGGAAAGCTCTCACCTTTTCCCCATTGAGAATGATATTGGCTGTAGGTTTTTCATAGATGGCTTTTATGATCTTGAGGTATGTACCCTCTATCCCTATACTCTGAAGAGTTTTGATCAAGAAAGGATGCTGTACTTTGTCAAATGCTTTTTCTGCATCTATTGAGAGGATCATATGATTCTTGTTCTTTCTTTTGTTAATGTATTGTATCACGTTGATTGATTTGCGGATGTTGAACCAAACTTGCAGCCCAGGGATAAATCCCACTTGGTCATGGTGAATAATCCTTTTAATGTACTGTTGGATCCTATTGGCTAGTATTTTGGTGAGAATTTTTGCATCCATGTTCATCAAGAATATTGGTCTGTAATGCTCCTTTTTGGTGGGGTCTTTGTCTGGTTTTGGGATCAAGGTAATGGTAGCCTCATAAAAAGAGTTTGGAAGTTTTCCTTCCATTTCTATTTTTTGGAACAGTTTCAGGAGAATAGGTATTAATTCTTCTTGAAATGTTTGGTAGAATTCCCCTGGGAAGCCATCTGGCCCTGGACTTTTGTTTGTTGGGTGATTTTTGATGACTGCTTCAATTTCCTTAGGGGTTATAGGTCTGTTCAGGTTTTCTATTTCTTCCTGGTTCAATTTTGGTAGTTGATACATCTCTAGGAATGCACCCATTTCTTCCAGGTTATCTAATTTGCTGGCATAGAGTTGCTCATAATATGTTCTTAGAATTGTTTGTATTTCTTTGGTGTTGGTTGTGATCTCTCCTCTTTCATTCATGATTTTGTTGATTTGGGTCATTTCTCTTTTCTTTTTGATAAGTCTGGCCAGGGGTTTATCAATCTGGTTAATTCTTTCAAAGAACCAGCTCCTAGTTTCATTGATCTGTTCTACTGTTCTTTTGGTTTCTATTTCATTGATTTCTGCTCTGATCTTTATTATTTCTCTTCTCCTGCTGGGTTTAGGCTTTGAAATGTAATTGACATGCAATGTTGTATTAGTTCCAAGTGTGTAACATATTGATTTGACAATTCTGTACATTATTCAGTGCTCGCCCTGATGTCTGTCACCATACTTTATGACAATATTATTGACTTTATTTCTCATACTGTACCTTTCATCTTCATGACGTATTGATCTTGTAACTGGAAGTGTGTACCTCTTACTCCCCTTTACCTATTTTACCCATCCGTCCACCCACCTCCCCTCTGGTGACCATCAGTTTGTTCTCTATATTTGAGTTTGTGCTTCTGTGGTTGTTTGGTTGGTTGGTTTCTTGGATTCCACATATAAGTGAAATCATACCGTATTTGTCTTTCCTCTGTCTGCTTTAGAAAATTCTCAACAATCATTTCCTTGAATTTTGCATCTGCCTTACTTCTTCTATTTTCTTTCTGGGACATCTATACGATATATGTTAGAGTTATTTATCTTCTCATATTTCTCATTTCTTTCTCTCTCCCTGCTGCATTGTTAGTAATTTTCTCATATCTGTCTTCCAGTTCACTAATATTCTCTTCAGCCATATCTCTTCTGTTAACTTAGCCTGCCAACTGAGATTTTAATTTCAGTAACTGCGTTTTATTTCACAAAGCTATAGCTTGGTTTTTCCCAATCTGTTTTCCTTTTCACTAGCATTTTTTAACCTATATCTTTAATCATTTTAAACACACTTATCTTATATTCTCTTTCAATTGTCTTCTTATACCCTTGCTACTAGAATTCTAATTCTGATATTTAATATGTGCCTCCTCACCTCCTTATAGAGTGTATTGTGTCCTTGCATATTTTTTTTTTTTTAATGGGAACTAATCTTCATTGGGGTTTGCTTTTTGTTTCATGTGGTCTGGGTTATCAGAGTTTTTCTCAAGAGAGGGTTTTTTTGTTTTCGTTTTTGTTTGTTGTTGTTGTTTTGTTTTTTGTTTTCTGTTTTTTTTGCTTATCTCCTAAGATTCCAAAGGGATGCACTAGTCTGGAACAAGTTTTATGCTTATCTCATAGCTAGGGAATTCCTGGACAAAGTGGAGGACTGCAAATTTGAACCCTAACTTTGTGATTGGAAAGGGCTATGCTATTGGATTATTAAGGATATTTCTACCTCTGCATCCAAATCCAGACAGAAAGAGATAGTCTTCCTTGTCGTAACCCTGTCCTAATGTGTAGGTAATTTTCCAGTCCAGCTTTCACAGTCTGTTCCTAATGGGGTAATCTCAGTTCCTGCTCTTGCTTTGCCTGGTTCCAAGACCTCAACTTCTGTCCCTGTTTGGGTATTGGAGATTTAGTTTCCTGCATTTCCAAAACCAAAATCCACTCCACTCCCTCCCATCTGCTTTAGTAACAAATTGGATGTTTCTGGCACCTCTTTTGAGCTTTTTTTTTTTTTAATGCTATGAGGTATTTTTAAATATTTGGAGCACAATATTTACAACCTGACCTACATTATTATCCAACCTGGTCTCAGGGATGTCTCCTCAGATTCAACACAAAGAAAAACTGGAGAGTTAAAATATGGAACATATCCTCTTCTGGAAAAAAAAAAATACTTCTAAAAATAAAATTAACATCTCAGGTGTCCCTCTTGATGCTCTAAGTGATATATTACATATTTGTGTTTCCTAAATTGTTCATCATTGCTGAGACCTCTATTTTCTTGGAAGCATTGGGCACAAAACAAGGATACTATGGCTTGCAGCAGCAAATGCAGTTCCATCAACACTCAGTAGACGGCAAAAATATAACCATCCTCTCTGAGGCTCAGAATTGTAAGAGAACCATTTATCGTTAAAAGGAGAATTTTGATGGAGGGCTGGAGTTGTATGAAGTTTGAGGCAGTCAGGAAAGTTGATGTATTTTAATCTCTCCCAAACAACATAGGAAAATATGCCAGCACAACTCTATTTAAATTTTGTTCAACTTCCTCAAAAAAAAAAAAAAAAAGTAGTTGTCCCAACAGCAGAGCAGGAGGACAAAGAGGGGAAAATATCCAAAGTGGGGGAAAGTCTGCATTTTATGGAACATTTTAACCAGGTGATTCTTTCTTTGATGGTAACACGCTTTTTTTTTTCTTACTCAGGTTGATTAAAAGTGGAACGCCCCCAAATACAAAACAAACAAACAAAAAACCATGTTTTGTCAGTTTTGCCACAGCATGGACTTTCCTTTTCAGAAAAGGAACTTCAGGCCCTACTGAACTGGCAACCCCAACATTGAGGGAGAGTCCCGCCCTTAGATTGCCCAATGCGCTGGGTTGTGGTAAGACCAAGGCTTGTCCAATTCCTGTCAACTCCAAGACGTGGAAGAAATTCCTTGTGAGACTACAAAGTCTGCAGAGAAGAGCTTTAACATGCACGGCCCTGGTGCCTTCCTTTAGAGGACTGGAAGTTCTCATTCTACTTTGCACTCCACATGTAGCAACAGAGAGACACACGCAGGTGAGGGCTCACACACCCAGTGTTCACACACTGTCTGCGTGGAGGGCTTCCTCATCTTCTCCTGCCCTCAACACTGGAGTCCAGGATTTCCCAGAGGAACAAAAGAGGACCAGTCTGAGTGGTAAGTGTTAAAGCCAAGAAGGGTGCAGAATGGCTTTGCACGGCAGACAGCTTGGTGGCTAGACGCCTCCCGTTCTCCTAGCATGTGGCCATGGTCATTTGGGTTTTGGAACTGGAAGCTCAGCATGTGAGAGCGGGCAGAACTTTAAGATTAAAAAGTCCAGGATAAGATTTAGTCACAAGAAGAGGAAACAAGGTGATGCCAGGTTATTCAGATCAGGGTGTGAGTGTAAAGTTTAGGATGGGAGCACGACTTTGATGGTGTCCGTTTCTTTGAATCGCATAGATTGGAAAAAGAAATAAGCACAGGGTAAGGCAAGAAATCACTAACGCAAATGAGCTGGAAAATACTGGCTGAGCTCCTGGCTGATCCGGGGCAATGTGGAAAGGCAGAGGGCACTCCCCAGACCACCTGCCACCCACCCGCCCCCATCCTGATGTCCTTTCTAGACATCCGGGAGGACATGGTGGGGTATTGCATTAGCATGGGAGGTCAGCAGTGGAAAGACTGCATGATTTTGCTGTGGAGGGAAAGTCAGTCAATGTGAGACATCCAATTTTCATAGCATGAGGTGAGTACATGACGATGAGCATTACTACTCGGTGGTGAGTAATGTGTTTGTGAGGATGTGTGCATAAAACCGACACGTTTTCCCATTGCATTGGCTCTTGGCTTTCCTTATTTGTTTCTATTGCTGCAACTCGGTGAGGGAGTGACCCATTGCCTTTTATCAGTGACTGATTCAACACCCTCTTGTCACATTCATCACATTTTTCTCATTTTTTTTTTCCTCCCCAGGACTCACAGTTCTGATTCTGGCCTCTCCTGGGGTTTCAAGATGATTAATCTTTCTCATTCGTTCCTTTTAAGCTTTGTGTCAAGCAGTGGTAGAATCAATCACATGCCTTCTTGCTTTACTTGGAAATCAACTTTTGTGTTTTACAATCACTGGAGTTTTTGTGGGACTCGTTGAATACAGATTGAGAAGTTCACTTGGCTAAGTTGCCAGAAACAATTAAATTCAAGTGAAACATTTTTATTTAAATCTCCATGGAATCCTGCTTGTTTTTTTTTCTTACTTTGCATAGATATTCATGATATTTACTCTATAACCAATAATAGAATAAAAGATAAATGCATTTTTACTTTTCTAAATATTTTCTTATTTAAGAGGACTGTCTACTAAACGTGTGACAAGCAAATTTAGCATTTCATTAGACACAGGCTAAATTACAACCCCGAGTATAGCAGTTAAATAGAAACACAGTGCAGGCACCAATCTGTGGAAAGTTGTAATTGCACCTAGACCATTTTCCTCAATGGCTTCCCCTTGAGCTCCAGGACGAAAGTTGAAAGTAACAAAAACAATCTATTCTCTAGTTTTGTTGTGAGAAATAAAGGGTAAGTGTTTAAGGTTCTAGCAGCCTAAAGGGTTAGTAAGAGCTGAAATGTTGATTTTGTATAGTTACTGCTGTTAAGCACTCTGCACGGTTCTCAAATGGGAACAGTTTGCACCGCCCCCCCCCCCAGGGACATTTATCAATGTCAGAGGTAGTTTTGGTTGTCATACCTGGGGGAAGGGACATTGCTGGCTCCTGGTGGGTAGAGGCCAACCAAGGATACAACCAAACATCCTACAATGCACAGGACAAAGGGACACTCCCCAACGACAAATAATGACTTAGCCCAAAATGTCAACAGTGGCAACATGTCGAAAATGCTCCTGTAATAATTTTTCTAAGGAAACCAAACTCATACTACATGACTGATTTATATGGATTAGATTTTTAACACCTTTATTGAGATATCATTCCCATACCAAAAAAGGTACACATTTAGAGTGTGTCATTCAATGTTGTTTGTTCACAGACTTGTGCAATCATCACAATCTATTTTACATTTTGATGTAAAGTTGAAAAAGTTACACTTTCATACACTTTCATTGTCATGTCACTGCCCTTCCCACCCCATCTCTCCAAGCCCTAGACAATCAACAATCTACTTGCGCTCGCTACAGATTTCCCTGTTGTGTCTATTTCATATCAATGGAATTATATGGTATGTGACTTTTTGTGTCTGGTTTCTTTCACTTGGCCTCATGTTTCCAAGGTTCATCCATATTGTGGCAGGTGTCAGTAATTCATCCCTTTTTTACTGATGAATAACATGGAATATAAATAAACTATATCTCACTTATGCATTCATCGGTGGATGGCATTTGGGTTATTTCTACTCTTTGGCAATTTTGAATAGTGCTGCTTGAACATTCATGGACAAGTTCTTGTGTGAATTTGTGTTTTCATTTCTCTTGGGCCCATACCCAGGAATAGAATTACTAGATCATATAACTCCGTTTCCCATTTTGAGGAACTGCCAAACTGTTTTCACAAGCTGGTGCAACCACTCTGCATCACCACCAGGAACATAGGAGGTTCCAGTTTCTTCACATTTCATGTCTTTTTCATGATCATTATCCTAGTGGGTGCCAAGTGGTAACTCATCGTGGTTTTGATGTGCATTTCCCTAATGACTAATGATGCTGAGCATTTTTTCATGTGCTTATTGACCAGCTGCTTATCTTCTCTGAAGAAATGTCATTCAGATCAATCACCCATTTTTTAAATTCCGTTTTTTATTACTGAGTTGTTAAAAATATAGACACAAGTCCCTTATCAGATATGTGATTTGAAAATATTTTCTTTCATTCTGTGGGTTGTGTTTCCACTTTCTTGGTGTGATTTGCAACATAAAAGTTTTCAATTTTGCTAAGTTCCAATGTATCTATTTTTTCCTTTTGTTACTTATGGATTTTTTTACATGATATTTAAAGCCTTACTTTCATGTTTCCTCTCAAGAGTCATATAATTTTAGCTCTTGCATGTAGCTCTATAGTCTATTTTGAGTTAGTTTTTTGGTGTAGTGTAACAAAGGCATCCAACTTCATTTTTTTGCAAGTGGACATCCAGTTCTGCCAGCATGATTTGTCAAAAAGACTTTTCTGGCCCCATTGAACTATCATGACTGCTTGTTGAAACTAGCTGATCAAAAATGTGAGAGTTTATTTGGGGCCTCTATTCTATTTTATTGATCTGTCCTTATTCCAGTACTATACTGTCTTGTTTATTGCAGTTTTGTAACAGGTTTTGAAATCAGGAAGTATGAGTTCCTCAACTTTGGTCTTTTTTCAGTATTGTGCCAGCTATTCTTTGTCCTTTGGATTTTCATGTGAATTGTCAATTTCTGAAACACAACCAGCTGAGATTTTGATAGGTACTGCATTGAATCTGCAGATCAATTTGAGGAATATTGCCATTTTAACAATATAAAGTCTTTCAATCCATGAACATGAAATACTTTCTCATTTATTTTGCTTTTAATTCCTTTCAACGATTTTTTGTAGTTCTCAGTGTGTAAGTCTTATACTATTTTTGTTAAGTTTATTCCTAAATATTTTTGATGCTATCAAAAATGGAATTGCTTTCTTAATGTCATTTTCAAATTGTTCATTGCTAGCATATAGCAATAAAATTGATGTTTGTAAATTGATCTTTTATCCTGCAATCTTGCTGAACTCATGATTTTTTTAGTGGATTCTTTAGATTTTATACATACAAGATAATGCCATATGCAAATAGAGATAATTTTCCTTCTTCCTTTACAATCTAGATGGGTTTTCTTCCTTTTGCTTGCCTAATTTCTCAAGCTAGACCTTCCATTATAATGTCAAATACCCATGGTGAGAATGGACATGTTGGTATTATTCCCAGTCTTGGGGAAGAAGCATTCAATCTTTCATCATTAAGTATAATCTTATCTGTGGATTTTTTTTTATGTCCTTTATTGTGTTGAAGAGAGTTTAGTCTCTTCCTAGTTTGTTGAGTGTTTTATTTTTTTATCATGAATGGGTGTTAGGTTTTGTCAAATGCTTTTTCTGTTCTTTTGAAATGATCATATGGTTTTGTCCTTTATTTTATCAATATGGTGTGTTACATTGATTGATTGTTGGATGTTAAAGCAGCCTTACATTTTGGGGATATATTCCACTTGGTCATAGTGGATAATCTTTCTTATATGTTGTTGGATTCAGTTTGCTGGTATTTTGCTGAGGGTTTTTTTAGTCTGTATTCATAAAAGACATTGGTCTGTAGTTTTAAGAGTTGTCTTATGATGTATTTGTTTGGTTTTTGTATCTGTGTAATATTGATCCCATAGAATGAGTTGAAAATTGTTCCCTCCTTTTCTACTTGCTCAAATAATTTTTGGATAGTTGCTATTTATTCTTTTTTATTTTGGGGGGAGTAGGGGCAGAGGGAGAGACAGAATCTTAAGCAGGCTCCATACCCAGCGCAGACCCTGACGACATAGGGCTGGATTGTATAACCCTGAGATCATGATCTGAGCTGAAATCAAGAGTTGGATGCTTAACCGACTGAGCCACCTAGGTACCCCTTAAATAGTTGCTATTAATTTTTGTTTAAGTGTTTGGTAAAATGTACTAGTCAAGTCATCTGGGCCTGGGCCTTTCTTTGCAAGAAGCTTTTAAGTTAGTAATTTAATCTTTTTACTTGTTATATGTGTATTCTGATTTTGTTTCTTCTTGAGTCAATTGCAGTAGTTTGTGTTTTTCTAAGAACTTGTCCATGTCATATATGCCCATGACACAGAGCAGTTCATACTATTCCCTTATAATCATTTTTATTTCTATAAGATTGGTAATGATGACCAATCTGCTTTTCCATTCTTGATTTTAATAATTTGAGTTTTTAATTCTTTTTCTTAGTCAATCTAATCAAAGCATTGTCAATTTTGTTGGTCTTTTCAAGGAGCTAACTTTTGGTTTAATTAATTTTTACATGTTCTTTCTAATCTCCATTTCATTAATTTCCACTAATTTTTACTATTTACTCCTTATGCTTACTTCACCTTCAGTTTTCTCTTGTTTTTCCAGTGTCTTAAGGTGAAGTTTGGGTTATTGATTTGAGATCTTTCTTCCTTTTCAATGTAGGTGTTTATGGCAATGCATTTCCTTATAAGCATTGCTTTACTCGTATCCTGTTTTTTTTGATATGCTGTGTTTAGTTTTTATTCATCTCAAAGTATTTCTTATTTTCCTTTGTGATTTATTCTTTGGTTATTTAGGGATGTGCTGTTTAATTTCCAGATATTTGTTAATTTCTCAAATTACTTTTTATTTTAGATTTCTAATTTCACTCCATTATGGTTCAGAGAACATACTATACATGATTTCCAGCCTTTGAAATTTACTGAACCTAACATATGGTCTTTCTGGGAAAGTGTTCCCTGTGCACTTGAGAAAATTATATATTCTATTGTTAAGTAAAATGGTCTATAAATGTTTGTTAGTTCTTGTTTATTTATAGTGTTGTTCAAGTCCATATCCAATTTACATCTTCCATTTTCCTTTTTGCTTTCTGTAAGTCTCCTGTCACATTTTGTTCCTCTATTCCTCCTTTACTATTCTCTTTTGCATTAAATGCATATTTTAGCATAATAGTTTAATTCCTCCAATGACTTTTCAACTATATTTTTTAGTTATTTTCTTAGTGGCCTAGAGTAAGTTATTTTCTAGGGTTTATGGTATATGTCTTGACTTATGAAAATTGACTTTAGATTTATACTAACTTAATACCAGTGAGACATAGATACTTTTCTCTTACAAAGCCCTTCTTTCCCCTTTTTTGATAATATTATTGTTATACATATTATCTCTCTATATGTTACAAGCACAATAAATTGCTGTAATTATTACTTTCTAGAATTTTATATCTTTTAAGGAAGCTAAGATAAGAAGGGAAAGTATGTATCTAAGGACTTTGTTATATCAATCTTTGTATTTTTCATTTCTTATTCTCTTCATTTGTTCCTGTGGATGCAAGTTACCATCTGTGTCATCTCCTCACTGCAACACAGCTTTGTTCCCTTCTACCTCCCTTATGCTGTCATAGTAAGATATATTACATTAATATATGTAATAAACCCTGAATCATATTTTGAATAAAAGTTCTATACAATATGGTAAAGTGATTAGTTACTGCAGCCCTGGGTTCCACGTAGATGAAAAAGAAACACCCAAATGAAACTTCTTTCCAGCAAGATATAACAAAGGCAATTAAGGAACTTCATGACTTTTTGATCTCTTTGAAGGACTGACTAAGGCTAGGTCTAAAGATCTCCAATTCATGAAAGAGTGCTTCACTTTTGTGAACAGGCCAACAGTGCCCTGAAACCACAACCAAAGCTTCAATGTCTGATGTTCCTGTGGTTATAGAGACCCAGCTTGAGTGCTGTCATTAGTATATTATTATAGAGTTCCTTCTTGCCTATATAAACATTTCAATAAATGGGAGTTTATGCATAAAGACATCTGCTATTTGGAAAGCTGTAGTGAGTGACTGGTTTTTACAATGATCCATATTTCTGAATTTTAAAATTTGTTCAGCATCCCAAGTCTGACAAGTTTAGGAATGAAATAAAATGAAAGACGGACAACAGAGGTGTTTTCTGACTCATGAATAAGCCATCCAGGTAGAGGCAGTACCTGTCAGGCAGGTTGGGTGTGTTGCTAGATCACTTTCTCCACGCTTCAGCAGAGAGTGATGTCCAGACACCCACGTAAAGTAGTTTCCTGCTAAAATCAGGAAATGCTGGGAGTTTAACTGAGACCTTCACTTTCCAGAAAAAATCAATATGGTCAGAAATAGTTTCAGTAGATTTAACAGGTTTTTGGACGCAAAGACTCTGGTTTGGGGCTTTTCCTGAAGTAGTTTAGGAAGTTTCCTCCCTTTTCCTTTTGTCTTTGTTTGTTAGAAAATCTGTCAACAAACTGCTTCAGGTTTTGACTAAACTCTCTTCTTTTGCCCAAAGAGTTGAGCTGAAATTTGAGCTTATTTGTTACTCCTGCAAAAGAAGGTATAGACACTCCCACTGCTACCCCAGGCAGGGCTGTGATGGGAGCCTTGTAAGGGGAATTTTCCTCCTTGTTTTCTTTGATTGTGTGCTCATTCTATCAACAACATGAATGTTTATCATTTTATCTCTGACATATGGACTGTCAAAAATACTAAGATAGTGAGTACTTAAAATTACTTTTAAAAACTGCTTCACGTCAGTGGCTATTGGTCTGTGATGCACTCTGGAAGTTGTCTGTTAACTTTTACCAACAACAAAGAGAAATGTGAAGATAAAATACTTGGAACTTTGATGAGCTCCAGTCAGAGATGATTATCTCTGGAATAAATATGTCATTTTTGTAAAGACAGGTGATTTAGACTACGTTAACATTTCTATTCTGCAATTATATTGTTACTTCCTTTTGCCTATAAACTTGGTATTTACTCATTTCCTAAAAAAAAATAAATGCTGTGTTGTTTCTTGCTTATATGGAAAAACCACACCATCAGGGGGCCTGCCTCCAGCTATCTCCCCTTTCTGCATTATCTGCCAGGTCAGGATGGGACATACTATTTAGCTTATTGAGGGAAGTGATGGGGATCTAGCTTTAATCAGTTTCCTGTATCTGGCTCACATGGTTTTCTTCATCATCACTTGCACTGGCTTCTTGTGTCAATTTAGCCAAATCAAATTCTAATTATATTTGAAGAAGGCTGTTGTCATTCCCTTCAAGACCTTTTAGCATGCTTGCACTAACTCCTCCACCAAGTGTTAAGGGAAGGAAGCTTATACTCTCTTCTCTTTGCACATCTAACACATTACCAGCAAAAGAATTGGTACTCAGTAAGCAGTCCCCTTTCTTTCTGACACTTTGGTTCTCTTAGGTACATTCACAGTATGAGTTAGATATATGGGTGTCTTCCCAACCAAAACTCTTCGTTCTGAACTTCTCTCCAAATTCTACTGTAGACCAATTTCCGGACCATTTTCCAACTATGAAAATGGGTTCTCTCTGTGAGCTTACGTAGGCTTGTTTCTCCCTAAAGGAATCCAGCCCAGAAAAGATTCAGTGAATGCCCTTAGTTACAGGGACACTCCACTGAGAGTGACTTAGTCCTAGGTATTTCAAATATTTTGATATTCACCTGTTCACATCCTGGCAAAAGTACTAAGTTCCATTTATGAGGTCAAGACACAGCTCAGTCACAGTCCTATAGTTGGAAATGTCTTCAGCTACAAGCAACTGAACAAATTTGTCTTGTTTTCATGACTTGAGAGACTCAGAAGCAGGCAGTGTAGGGATGAGAGGGTAATTCAAAATGTCACCAGGGATGTAGGTTCCCTCTTTCTTTCTACTCAGCCATTCTTAACACAGGTTTGCTTCTCCGTATTGCAAGAGGGCTGGCTGTTATACCACCAGCAGGAATAGGGAAAGACTGAAGGGCAAGACTGACACATCCAGGTAAGTAAATTCTTGTAAAGAGGTCTTCCAGAGGTGGATGGACACCTTACCTGAAATTTGGTTCAGGCGTTGAAACTGATGATACCGTACATGCATCCACCAGGAGGGTATGGAAATGTTTACTACTGACATAATGAGGTTTTGTGGGGTGACGAAGGCAGGCTCTCAAGATGATCCAAAAACAGCTTAAGACAGCAGCAAAAGGAGACTGCTTTGTCTTTTATGGAAGGTAGGAGATTAAGCCAGGGTGAGATTTCCTGCATGTGGGTAGGAGCTTGTGGGATTGAAACTTTCCACCACATCAAAGGAGAGAGTACCCAGGCTTCCTTATCAGCTTCTTAGATGTGGGGCAGAAGAGGAAGGGAGGTGGGGGTTGAAAGCAGTCAGGTATCAGAAATGGAGTCAGACTCTTTATTATACCACCTCAGTAATCTTCTGCTTATTTCTCATAGGTGGCTGAGAAGTGTAGTGTTTTAGCTGCTATAATGGAGGCTTGATTCTTTGTGCATAAAGAGTTGAAGATGTTGGTGAACTTTAGGCAAGCGGCAGCCTCTTCCCTCCTATTGTCTTTATTCAACAATTATTGAAATAGTTCTTCCTGCTGTTCTTCATTTGGACATGGAAAGTGACCTTGGCTGCCCATCAAGATCAATGGTGTTCAGGCACTCTGCTCATTTTTGGTAGATGACCAGGTCCAGTGAACTACAGCAATTTGGGCTTTCCCAAGGCCCAGAGGAGCAACAGGGCAACTCTGAGAAGGGGGCTGATAGCTACCCTTTGGGCCATAGTTGGACCCACAGTGTGTGTTCAGTTATAAATACAAGCATATGAATACAGGCATCTTAAAGCTTGATCACAGTGATACCTCCTTTTGTTAATTGCAAAGACAAAATGAACACATGGTATTTAAAAACCAGCCTAATTATAATTTCCGGGTTGAAGGCTATAATGCTTTAAACCTGAGGAAGAAGTCCTCTGAAAGATTATTCATAAAAGGAAGAAAGTTTCCCCAGTGGAAAGAAAAGAGGAAAGAAATAGAATAATTAGATAAAAGTGTTTTCCAATACTATATCGTCCAGGGTTTGGTATGGAAAAGCAAGAGTGTGGGAGTAAAACATTTCTCCCTTTGGCTCTCTAAATCTCTTTACCTGTCTTTCCCTTACAAAGCATTTTTGTACTCAGAGGTCATTCCCTAATTAAAGACAGCTCTGCAACTGGAAGGCAAGTCCCTTGGGAAGGTCTGTAAGTTCAAACCTTAACAGTAAGTTCACAACTGTGACCATGGACATCTAGGGTGTTGCTGGATGAAGGTAACCAGCCACTTCCCACTGAACAACAGAGGGTGTGGTTCCTGGCTTGCTGATACAGGAGCAAGAAAAGACCTGTCCACATGGCATGGATGGAGAAGAATTCAGAACTAGTTTTCTTTTTGTTTTTGTTTTCGGTATTTCAGGGAGCCAGATGTTCCTGGAGGTATGTTCACACTTACTACTAAGAATTCAGCCAGAAATCTCCTTGATTTGACATTTACTTTACAACTTTGATATTTGTAGCCATTGCTCAGTTTCCACAAGATTGCTGTCTGACCAGCCCAAGGTCAAAACGCCACCAAGCCAGAAAGTACACTAAATTTAATAGCCACCTAGGACACTCAGTGAAGACATCCCGCTTTTCCCAGAGAACCCACGGGCAACCCACAGGCACTCCCTTGTCAGGGCATCTGAACACATGAGTTCTGAAAAACCTCTTCCGGGTCCTGATTTATTTTTAGGTTTCCCCCCCCCCCCACCACCACCGCCACTTTTTTCTTTTGAAGAGTTTCAAACAAAAATAATTTCCACCGTAGCTGGAAAAGCAGAAAAGGGACTTAACTCCAACCACATTTTTGGTACCCTATAAAAGCTAAATAAAAAATAATAGTTAAACAATGCACAGGGTACTGCATCGATGTGAAAGATATTTGCAGGCTAATGAGCAAACCAAAGGTATGAAAAAAGTCCGCTCCTCCAACCTTATCTCAAAATACAAATTAGAGCTACAAGGGAAACATCAGCAATGCTCACAGCACAGGAGCTTCCCTGGGGTCTCCTCTCAACTTGAGGTGAAAGCAGCAAACATTCTGTCATGGCCTGACAGTGGAAAAAGAACATTTTTGCTGTGACTATCATTCAATGCAGATGTTTGGCTCATGTCTCCTGATCTTGTCAGCAAAACTGACGCTAAAACATTGGTTTATGTATGTTTTCTTATGAAGTATAAATTTGCACATATGAGCATATGAGCATTATTTTACTGCAGTCCCTTGCAGAGCTTCTAGTTCTGGGGTATATTCCTTATTCTTTTTCCCTGTTATGAATAAATTTACTAGTCATTTCTACCTCCCCTCACTCTTGTATCTCCAAGACCACTGTCTTAAAATACATTTTTATCACAGGGATTGTTTGTCCACCCTCTTTTTAAACATCCATCAAGAAATGTAGACTCCCATCATGGCCTTGCCAATGGCTAACGTCTTGTGACCTCTAGATTTTTCAAGGTTGGCAAAAAGTTAAAACAATGGGGAATTCTCAAAGGTCATGGAGGCTAGACCTTCTTCAGAGGGCCTGACAACTGGATTGGCTGTACTCTGTCCAGTTTTCCTGCTTGAAAACAGTTAAAAAGTAGCTAGGAAGTTCTGAAAAATCAAAAGTGGTTACGATAACAAGTTAAGCATTAGCAAGGAAGTTTTTCTTGAGTGTGAGTCGTAATGCATGGTCTGGGCTTTACCAGTAATCTTACACCGGTTGTCTGTTTTCCTTTCGGAGGTGGGTGGGAAGTCATTCCCCAAATGCATCTGAGTTGTTGAATATCCATTATGTTACAGGGGAACCATTCCTTCTTCCAAAACAACTGTAATTTTTATGGAGTCTAAGTGAAAACAGGCACATTTATTTTCTTATGGGTAAAGTTCTTGGAATGCTCTATTACAAGGAGTTAGTACATTTTTTGACCAAATAACACTTCACCAAACATTGCTTTCACAATTGACTTCTCTTAAAAGAAAGAAAGAAAAAAAAAATATTTAAAAATGCAAGCATTTGGTCTGTAAACTCAAGAGTTTTCCAGGGACTCAGTTTCTAGAAAGACCCATCTCCCACAAAAGATTTCCATGGTGAACAGGTGGTACTAACCATCCGTGTATTGTTCACAATAAAGGTTACACATGTGTATTACTGTTGCTCTTGAATTTAATAAACACACCCAAACTCGTTAATTTGTTCGAACGATTGACAGATTTTCTGTGATTTACCAGGATTGATGAGTATGGCAAATGCAATTTAAAAAAAAGTCCAGGATAGACAGCATCATGGAACATATTGTACCTTATTGTAAAATAAAAATAGCTTTGGACAGCCCATGGAATGTGTTCTAGCAGCCTAATCAGTTCTTTACTGTGGTTTTCCTGCCAGGCGGGGAGCCCTGCGTCACAGAGAGTGGGTGCCAAGTGTCTGGTTTGCGCTTTGGTAAGACATGTTTTTCTTGCTGAAAATTTTCAGGTTTGCAATTTCCCCAATGCAAGGCAGCCAGGTCACCTTCCTATGCAGCAGGGCATGGCTTTAGTTCCTGGGGTCTCATCGAAGGTTGGGGTATTGGAGCTCAGCTAACCAGTGGGCAGCATGAGCCTGCAGCCTTTGCAGTGAGGCCTGCTGGACACCTCTCCATCCATGGTGAATGGCACAGACCAGGGTAGCCCAGTGGAATTTTCATCTTGTACAAATGAACTCGCTTTCCAGATCCAGACTCTCTGCTACAAATAGCAAATTTGTGACAATGTGTACAGTTGAGGTAACTTCCTAGATGAATTTGGGCAAAGCAATATGGGACTTTCACCCTCCATGGATTATCCCATTTTTTTAGTCTAAATGTTTCAAGAAAGACTGGCTCTCTTTTTCCCTTGGTCCCAGTGTTGTGTGTAAACTGCTTTCTTCTGTCCAGGGAGGGATTATCCTCAAGAGGCACAAGCGTACCTGGACCTGTGGTCACCTCTACCCGCCCCCCCCATGTGTGCATTGGTCATTTTGTTTTGTTCAGGCAACACCCAAATAGTGCATTTTCCATGCTCTTTTCTTTGTTCTTTACCCAAACAGAAAATGTAATCAGGGAGCCAGCACTACCGTAAGTGATGAGCTTCCCAAATTGACCCAAAGTTGCTCCGAAGTACATCCTGTCCCATTAATGCCTCTCTGATGCTTGTTTCTGCCACATGGACAGCGATCTGGGGATACCTGAGCACCAGCATTTCACATGGGGCTGCATGCAGAAAAGACCCCGTCCCCATACACACACACACACACACCAGCACACACATGGGAACATGCACCCTTTGAGTCCAAACCAAAAAATCACCCAGGGCAAGGATTTTAAAGAGAAAGGGCCCCATCCAACATTTGTTATCATTTTAAGTACCCAAGTAGCTTCGTTTCAAATTCTTACCATGCCTGCAGGCCCTACAAGGTTTCTTGCTCAGCCCTCATCCCCACGCCTCTCCTACCACATTGGCATCTTTGCTCCCCTGCACACACCCAAACCTTTCCTTCCCCGGCCTCCACTCTAGGACTCTCTCTATCTGCTCAGCCAACTCCTCCATCCTTGCAGGTCTCAGTCCAAACCTAGCCTTTTCAATGGCACGTTCCCGGCCTCCCAGCCCCCTCATTGATCCCCAGGACCTTTACTTACCTTGGTCTTCTTTTCCTCCTGACAAATGAGGCAAATGTATGCTCACTTGGACGCTCCAGGGAAAGGGGAAAGAAAATTCGACAGCACAAAGGGTCTGTTCTATTTATTGCTGTCTTCATAGCTGGTAGGAGAGTGCCTGGCCCATAGCAGGTGCTTCATTAAACTTGGTGAATGTTGAACAAACGAAATTGTCTAGCTAGATGCTGCGGTGTATGAGGAGGAAACAAAAGAGTTGAGATTCCATTCCCTGCCTCTCCACCTGGCTCTGTGACCTCAGCACAGCCTAAAAATGAAATAATAAAGGACTCAAGCTTGAGAGTCACTTAGCAAATCTTTATTCAAGTAACAAATGGCCAACAATGGAAATTTGGCTAAAACTATCTGACATAGCTTCTGTCTAATTCAGAAACATTGAAAGCCTCTTGTGTTTCTCTGTACCATTAGTGAGATTCGGGCTAAATTTTTAGAAAGTTAAGATTTTGGATGTTTTTCAAGTTACAACATTTTAGGACCATTTATCTTCCTTCTGACTTTTTCTACTGGACTGTAGGGTAGGATTATAAAGTGAACATCTTTTTATTCCCTTATATTCACAGCACAAACCCTGCACTTGGTGCTCAATAATTACTTATTGGAAAGAACCCCTTTTTTTTCTGGAGAGTTCCTGTACTTACTGTGACCAGGGAGGTTGTTTCAAATGCTTCATTTTATACTGTTTGATCTCCTGGATCAAGGGTTGGCAATTTTTTTTTCAAAAAGACCAGATAGTAAATATTTTCTGTTTTGTGGGCCATACTTCCTTGTCACAATTCTGTGAAACTGCCACTTTGGCATGAAAACAGCCATGAACAATTTGTAGACAAATGGGCATGGCTGCATTGCAATAAATCTTAATTATAAAAAACAGGTGGTGGGCCATATTTGACCTTCGGGCTGTGGTTTGCTGGTCCCTGAGCTAGACCATTCTTACCATAAAATAACCATTTGTAAAGCAAACTGTTTGGTTCTGTTGCATTGAATTGGACTTAAACTATGTGAGATCATTTTCGTTGCATTTCTATTGTTGTCGACTTGTTACTTGAATAAAGACTTGCTCAGTGACTCCCAAGCCTGAATCCTTATTTATCTCATTTTTAGATGGCATGAAGTTTGACCCATTTAAGAAACGCACCAAGGCACTGTCTTTTCTTTTTTCCTCCTTTTTCTTTTGAATAATACCCCATTTTTGTGACTACCTTGTTTACACAAACCCAACCTGAGACAGAATTCCTGGCGCTGCCTCCCTAAGCTCTTTGTGGTTAAACTGGTTTCTTACCCACCGGAGTCTGGGAGGGAGAAATAAAGGACTGTACCAGATTAGATGTATTTTGAGGAGGGATCGATATGTAATATAAACCAGACTACACCTCCTCATTCTCCCTGGGCCTAACAACAACTAGTTCTCATACACAAGTTGTACACAAGGGAGGACAAAGGGATGAACTTTGGTCCCTTAGTTGAGACCCTAAAAATACCAGGAAAGCAGAGATGAGTCCCCATTCTGGGTTTGACACAGAAACTCGACCTAAACCGAGCCTTAGGACCTGACCGTAGACCATTGTCCTTCCTCACCTCGTGGTTACCAAACCACCCTCTGCACAGCTGTGCCTTTCACTTCATCCAGATGCTGCATCTGTTTCATCTGGAGCAGACTGGAGATTGTCTGTAGAACTTTTGACTCCCCTGGCAGGAGGACACCCAGAGCCCCCTTGTCTCCAGCTGTCCCTTCTAAACAGATCTAAGCCCAACCAATAAGATCTTTACCTCTGGCTCCACCCCATCCCTACACAACCCAGAGCTCAAAATGACATAGGGAAGTAGGGGAAGAGGAACATTTTCCTTTGACCCCTGGAAAAGCTATGTCTCATCCAGGCCCTAGGGACAATGGCACTAGCAGCTAATGAGATAGTGGGAATTTGTCTTGTAGCTTTTTTTTTAGGATTTATTTATTTTTAGAGATTGAGATGTGGGGGAGGGGCAGAGGGAGAGAATCTTCAAGCAGATGCTCCGCTGAGCATGGAACCTCAGGCAGGGCTCAATTCCATAACCCTGAGATCATGACCTGAGCTGAAACCAAGACTTGGACACAACAGACTGAACCACCCAGGTGCCCCCGTCTTGTAACTTTTAAGGTATTTATTCTGCAGAACTAATTGGAACCAGTAGGCACTCCAGACTAAGAACAGCCTCCGTTGTTAAGAGGTCATCAAAGTAACCAGAGAGGTAGACTGGGAATAGACCAAAGGGCCAGCTAAGGGACTTGGACACATCAGGAGGCAGATGACCACAAGGACACTGTGGGTCTAAGATGCTATTTTCAAGGTTGGTCTAAGATGCTATTTTCAAGGTCAGGAAAAGCCTCTCAGTGGCCACAGAAGGGTTCTATACACAGCACCATCACAGGGAAGGTCTGAAAACAGGAGGAAGTCGCAGAGGGAGGTTCAGTGGGAAGAGATAGTGGGCTGGAAACCGGGACTGGAAATCTGAGTTTACCTCGGGCTGGGTCTGTGCCCAACATCTTCTCTCTGTCTGCCTCCCTGTTTCTCAACCCTGGTTTTATTCTCATCATCCCAGGATCATAAGCACAATATTGATGTCCAAGCTTCACCCCAGACCAATTAAATCAGATTCCCTTGGCCATTTAAAAAGTCTCTTTGGGTGATTCTAATGTATAGTCAGGATTGAGTACTGCTGTTCTATTTCATTATCATCACGATGCTAAAAATACTATCAGAAGGAAGTTACCAAAGACTACCATTTGCCCCATGGTTCCTTCACTTGAGAACCCCCTCATCTGAAACTAGGTTGTGAGATCACCTTGTAAATGATTCCACTTATATATTCTTTTAAAAAGATGAAGGTTGTATATAGCTAGAAATCAAACAGGACTCTGATCTGATGTTATGTGTTCATTTTTGGCCATTTCTGTCTTCATCATGGTGTGACCCATTACTGTAGCTCAGTCAACCCTGAGATGACCCACTTGGGTTGTGAATTCATGGGTGGCTGTACAATACAGTGATTCAGAGTGTGAGCTTTGAAGTGAGACCAAGATTTGCATCTCTGTGCCTCAAATTACTAGCTATTTGGTCTTGGGCAAGTGACTTAATCTAAGGCTTAGTTTTCTCATCTATAAAGTAAAAAGAATAATCTTTATCTTACAGACACTGATTTGTTAAATATGGCAGTAAATGTACTATTAGAATAAATAACTTAATAGTTAATAATAATTAAAGAAGATAGTGGCTATAAGACACCTAAATCAAATTCCTTATTCATGGTAATACTTCCACAAATGGCAATTTTTATGATTAAAACCAAAATGAATTGTGTGTCTGGCCCAGAGTCTCGATTTCTTGTCATATGGGATAATGGCTCCAGAATAAGAATCATGCCCACTAATAAAGTCTTGATTTTTCTTGAGCAGTGAGCTCCCTAGAGTTTGCTTGTGTTGCCAACTTCAGTCAGATCCAGGAGTATTGGTTACCGTTGGCATACAATGAAGACAAACATTTGGAGGGATATTTCTGCAGAATGAAAGCCAAAAATAAAAACTCCAGGGCTGCCTTTGATTTTCTTTGAATTCACAGAAACTCATATGAGGGATGAGGATATTTCCATATTCCCTACTATCTGCTGGGGGTTAAGAGATGAGTTGCAGTGACCTGAAAGGAGTGTTTCTAAAATCTTGGTTGAAATAAGTGTGAATCATTTAAGGCAAAGTATGAACCGCTCCAGTGCTTTCAATTATAAAAAACAAAAACAAAAACAAAAAAACAGAGCAGAACTATATTACAAAGCAAGTGAAGTTCCAACATAATCTTTAGGAGATAAATTATGTTTCATGTAACCCTACCTTATGACCACAATATTTGCTACCTGGCCAGTATGGGGTGTGTGTGTGTGTGTGTGTGTGTGTGTGTGTGTGTGTGTTGAAGGGGCATGTATTTACCTACTTCTCCTTCAGACTGGTAGAACCAGTCCTACAACACAAATTTCACGTCTGGGATTTGCTGTTCACCATAGTATAAATGCACGTTTGAGAACCAACCTTGAACTTAGTCGTTCTTTTTTTAATTTAATTTAATTTTTAATTTATTTTATTAGTCACCATACAATACATCATTAGTTTTTGATGTGGTGATCTACGGTTCATTGTTTTCGTATAACACCCAGTGCTCCATGCAGTACGTGCCCTCCTTCATAACCATCACTGGGCTAGTCCTTTTGACAGGAGACATTTAAAGTGGGAAGTTATCCTGAGCTTCAATTTAAAGAAAGAGAGAAAATTCCATCATAAAACCAGAAAATGAAGGACAAATGGGTGGATGGATAGGTAGATAGATAGACGATAGATTTCATACAACACTGGAGTTAAAAGAAATCCCTGTTATTCCGTACGCCATGCTCCCAACGTCACTGGTACACTTAGCCTCTCAGTGGAAAGATAATGTCACTGTTGTCATTCTTGTTCCATCTTGTGCTGGTTTCCCCATGTGCATCAGGAGCACGTGAACATGGTTTTGCATGTACAACTATAAAAGAAGCTTTCCATTACCTGCTACCCTCTCACCGCACTCTGAGGAGGGAACCCAACACCTAACAAACATCAGAAAGGACCTTGATGATGCAGGCTTCCCTCTTAACTGAAATTCCATCTCTAGGACTCCGAGAACTGACAAGCATCACTGTTTCCAGATTTGGTCCCTGCTGGCCCTGCCCACATGATTTCTACAGTCCAACATTTCCCTGGATACATTGCTGGTAAGAGCAAAGTGCATCATAAGGAACAGAAAACACCATCCATACACTCCCCACCCCTTAATCTGTGCCCCTCCTTGCTTACACACATCAGCAAGATGGTTGTATTTGATTCAGCATAAGGTGGAGTAAGCACTTCAGCAGCAAACAAGGAACAGAAAGGGTGTTTGGGCAATGTCAAATATTATCTATGTTTTATTTTATTTTTTTAATTTATTTTTTATTTTTTTATTGTTATGTTAATCACCATACATTACATCATTAGTTCTTGATGTAGTGTTCCATGATTCATTGTTTGTGCTTAAAACCCAGTGCTCCACGCAGAACGTGCCCTCTTTAATACCCATCACCAGGCTAACCCATCCCCCCACCCTCCTCCCCTCTAGAACCCTCAGTTTGTTCTTCAGAGTCCATCGTCTCTCATGGTTCGTCTCCTCCTCCAACTTACTCCCCTTCATTCTTCCCCCCCTGCTATCTTCTTCTTTTTCTTTTTTCTTAACATTTGTTGCATTATTTGTTTCAGAAGTACAGATCTGTGATTCAGCAGTCTTGCACACTTCACAGCACTCACCGTAGCACATACCCTCCCCAATGTCTATCACCCAACCACCCCATCCCTCCCACCCCCCACCACTCCAGCAACCCTCAGTTTGTTTCCTGAGATTAAGAATTCCTCATATCAGTGAGGTCATATGATACATGTCTTTCTCTGATTGACTTACTTCACTCAGCATAACACCCTCCAATTCCATCCATGTCGTTGCAAATGGCAAGATCTCATTCCTTTTGATGGCTGCATAATATTCCATTGTGTATATATACCACTGCTTCTTTATCCATTCATATGTCAATGGACATCTTGGCTCTTTCCACAGTTTGGCTAGTGTGGACATTGCTGCTATAAACATTGGGGTGCACGTACCCCTTCGGATCCCTACATTTGTATCTTTGTGGTAAATACCCAGGAGTGCAATTCCTGGATCATAGGGTAGCTCTATTTTCAACTATTTCAGGAACCTCCATACTGTTTTCCAGAGTGGCTGCACCAGCTTGCATTCCCACCAACAGTGTAGGAGGGTTCCCCTTTCTCCACATCCCCGCCAACATCTGTCGTTTTAATTTTAATTAAATTTTAGCCATTCTGACGGGTGTGAGGTGGTATCTCATTGAGGTTTTCATTTGGATTTCCCTGACGCCGAGCGATGTGGAGCACTTTTTCATGTGTCTGTTGGCCATTTGGAGGTCTTCTTTGGAAAAATGTCTGTTCATGTCTTCGGCCCATTTCTTGATTGGATTATTTTTTCTTTGGGTGTCGAGTTTGATAAGGTCTTTAGAGATTTTGGATACTAGCCCTTTATCTGATATGTCATTTGCAAATATTTTCTCCCATTTTGTCGGTTGTCTTTTGGTTTAGGGGACTGTTTCTTTTGCTGTGCAAAAGCTTTTTATCTTGATGAAATCCCAAGAGCTCATTTTTGCCCTTGCTTCCCTTGCCTTTGGCAATGTTTCTAGGAAGAAGTTGCTGCGGCTGAGGTCGAAGAGGTTGCTGCCTGTGTTCTCCTTTAGGATGTTGATGGACTCCTGTCTCACGTTTAGGTCTTTCAACCATCTGGAGTCTATTTTTGTGTGTGGTGTAAGGAAATGGTCCAGTTTCATTCTTCTGCATGTGGCTGTCCAATTTTCCCAACACCATTTGTTGAAGAGACTGTCTTTTTCCATTGGACATTCTTTCCTGCTTTGTCAAAGATGAATTGACCATAGAGTTGAGGGTCCATTTCTGGGCTCTCGATTCTGTTCCACTGAACTATGTGTCTGTTTTTGTGCCAGTACCATACTGTCTTGATGATGACAGCTTTGTAATAGAGCTGGAAGTCCGGAATTGTGATGCCACCAGCTTTGCTTTTCTTTTTCAATATTCCGCTGGCTATTCGGGGTCTCTTCTGGTTCCATACAAATTTTAGGATTATTTGTTCCATTTCTTTGAAAAAAGTGGATGGTACTTTGATGGGGATTGCATTGAATGTGTAGATGGTTCTAGGTAGCACTGACATCTTCACAATGTTTGTTCTTCCAATCCATGAGCATGGAACGTTTTTCCATTTCTTTGTGTCTTCCTCAATTTCTTTCATGAGTATTTTATAGTTTTCTGAGTACAGATCCTTTGCCTCTTTGGTTAAATTTATTCCTAGGTATCTTATGGTTTTGGGTGCAATTGTAAATGGGATTGACTCCTTGATTTGTCTCTCTTCTGTCTTGTTGCTGGTGTATAGGAATGCCACTGATTTCTGTGCATTGATTTTATATCCTGCTACTTGACTGAATTCCTGTATGAGTTCTAGCAGTTTTGGGGTGGAGTCTTTTGGGTTTTCCACATACAGTATCATATCATCTGCAAAGAGTGAAAGTTTGACTTCCTGTTTGCCAATTTGGATACCTTTCATTTCTTTTTGTTGTCTGATTGCTGTGGCTAGGACTTCTAATACTATATTGAATAGCAGTGGTGAGAGTGGACATCCCTGCCGCGTTCCTGACCTTAGGGGGAAAGCTCTCACCTTTTCCCCATTGAGAATGATATTGGCTGTAGGTTTTTCATAGATGGCTTTTATGATCTTGAGGTATGTACCCTCTATCCCTATACTCTGAAGAGTATTGATCAAGAAAGGATGCTGTACTTTGTCAAATCCTTTTTCTGCATCTATTGAGAGGATCATATGATTCTTGTTCTTTCTTTTGTTAATGTATTGTATCACGTTGATTGTTTTGCAGATGTTGAACCAGCCTTGCAGCCCAGGGATAAATCCCACTTGGTCATGGTGAATAATCCTTTTAATGTACTGTTCGATCCTATTGGCTAGTATTTTGGTGAAAATTTTTGCATCCATGTTCATCAAGGATATTGGTCTGTAGTTCTCCTTTTTGATGGGGTCTTTGTCTGGTTTGGGGATAAAGGTGATGGTGGCCTCATAAAACGAGTTTGGAAGTTTTCCTTCCATTTCTATTTTTTGGAACAGTATCAGGGAAAATAGGTATTAATTCTTCTTTAAATGTCTGATAGAATTCCCCTGGGAAGCCATCTGGCCTTGGGCTTTTGTTTGCTGGGAGATTTTTGATGACTGCTTCAATTTCCTTAGTGCGTATAGGTCTGTTCAGGTTTTCTATTTCTTCCTGATTCAGTTTTGGTAGTTGATACATCTCTAGGAATGCACCCATTTCTTCCAGGTTATCTAATTTGCTGGCATAGAGTTGCTCATAATATGTTCTTAGAATTGTTTGTATTTCTTTGGTGTTGGTTGTGATCTCTCCTCTTTCATTCATGATTTTGTTGATTTGGGTCATTTCTCTTTTCTTTTTGATAAGTCTGGCCAGGGTTTTATCAATCTGGTTAATTCATTGAAAGAACCAGCTCCTAGTTCCGTGGATCTGTTCTACTGTTCTTTTGGTTTCTATTTCATTGATTTCTGCTCTGATCTTTATTATTTCTCTTCTCCTGCTGGGTTTAGGCTTTATGTGCTGTTCTTTCTCCAGCTCCTTTAGGTGTAGGGTTAGGTTGTGTATTTGAGACCTTTCTTGTTTCTTGAGAAAGGCTTGTATTGCTATATACTTTCCTCTCAGGACTGCCTTTGCTGTATCCCAAAGATTTTGAACAGTTGTGTTTTCATTTTCATTGGTTTCCTTGAATTTTTTTTAATTCTTCTTTAATTTCCTGGTTGACCCATTCATTCCTTAGTAGGATGCTCTTTAGCCTCCATGTATTTGAGTTCTTTCCGACTTTCCTCTTGTGATTGAGTTCTAGTTTCAAAGCATTGTCGTCTGAAAATATGCAGGGAATGATCCCAATGTTTTGGTACTTGTTGAGACCTGATTTGTGACCTAGGATGTGATCAATTCTGGAGAATGTTCCATGGGCACTCGAGAAGAATGTGTATTCCGTTGCTTTGGGATGGAATGTTCTGAATATGTCTATGAAGTCCATTTGGTCCAGTGTGTCCTTTAAAGTCTTTATTTCCTTGTTGATCTTTTGCATAGATGATCTGTCCATTTCAGTCAGGGGGGTGTTAAAGTCCCCCGCTATTACTGTATTGCTGTCAATGTGTTTCTTCGCTTTTGTTATTAATTGCTTTCTATAATTGGCTGCTCCCATGTTAGGGGCATAGATATTTACAATTGTTAGATCTTCTTGTTGGATAGACCCTTTAAGTAGGATATAGTGTCCTTCTTCATCTCTTATTACAGTCTTTGGTTTAAAATCTAATTTGTCTGATATAAGGATTGCCACCCCAGCTTTCTTTTGGTGTCCATTAGCATGGTAAATGGTTTTCCACCCCCTCACTTTCAATCTGGGGGTGTCTTTGGGTCTAAAATGAGTCTCTTGCAGACAGCATATCGATGGGTCTTGTTTTTTAATCCAATCTGATAACCTGTGTCTTTTGATTGGGGCATTTAGCCCATTTACATTCAGGGTAACTATTGAAAGGTATGCATTTAGTGCCATTGTATTGCCTGTAAGGTGACTGTTACTGTATATTGTCTCTGTTCCTTTCTGATCTAGAGGACCCCTTTCAATATTTCTTGGAGGGCTGGTTTGGTGTTTGCAAATTCCTTTAATTTTTGTTTGTCCTGGAAGCTTTTTATCTCTCCTTCTATTTCCAATGACAGCCTAGCTGGATATAGTATTCTTGGCTGCATATTTTTCTCGTTTAGTGCTCTGAAGATATCTTGCCAGTCCTTTCTGGCCTGCCAGGTCTGTGTGGATAGGTCTGTTGCCAATCTAATATTTCTACCATTGTAGGTTACATATCTCTTCTCCCGAGCTGCTTTCAGGATTTTCTCTTTGTCTCTGAGACTCGTAAGTTTTACTATTAGATGTCGGGGTGTTGACCTATTTTTATTGATTTTGAGAGGGGTTCTCTGTGCCTCCTGGATTTTGATGCCTGTTTCCTTCCTCACATTAGGGAAGTTCTCTGCTATTATTTGCTCCAATATACCTTCTGCCCCTCTCTCTCTTTCTTCTTCTTCTGGGATCCCAATTATTCTACTGTTGTTTCGTCTTATCGTATCGCTTCTCTCTCGAATTCTGCCCTCGTGGTCCTGTAGTTGTTTCTCTCTCTTTTTCTCAGCCTCTCTATTTCCCATCATTTGGTCTTCTATATCGCTGATTCTCTCTTCTGCCTCATTTATCCTAGCAGTTAGTACCCCTATTTTTGATTGCACCTCATCAATAGCCTTTTTGATTTCGACTTGGTTAGATTTTAGTTCTTTTATTTCTCCAGAAAGGGTTTCTCTAATAACTTCCACGCTTTTATCAAGCCCAGCTACTATCTTTAAAGTCATGATTCTGAACTCTAGGTCTGACATCGTACTAATGTCCGTATTGAGTAGGTCTCTGGCTGACGGTACTATCTCTTGTTCTTTTTGCTGAGGTGATTTTTTTCGTCTTGTCATTTTGTCCAGAGGAGAATAGATGAATGAGAGAACAGAATGCTAACAGGTTAACAACGTCCGCAGCAAATATACTCTATACAAATCAGGAAAGACCTGAAACCAGGGGAAAAGAAAGGGAAAGAAAGAAAAAAGAAAGAGAAAAAAAAGAAAGAAAAAAAAAGAAAAAGATAAGAACAAAAACAGAACAATACAAAAATACCGAATATGATCAAATATGATCAGGCTAGTGCATAGATCAGTGCCACACACTAGATTTTTGGGCGTATTTTGGTCTGTTAGAAAAAAGTTCCTCCTAAAATTTTAAAGGAATAAAGACTTATATAAGTACAAAATAAGGGTTGATACAAGGAAGGGATGGAAGATGACTGGAAAGATGAAAATTATAAAAGATTTTATAAAAGGAATTGATACGATAAGAAGTTGTTTGAAAAAAGAAAGAAGAAGATTTAAAAAAAAAAAGGGAGAGAATGTGATCAGGCAGGAGACTAGAACAGAGCCATACACTAGTGATTTAGGGTATATTTTGATCTGTTAGAAGAAACTGTATCTTAAAATTTTAAAGAGAGAACAACTTATATATATATGCCAAAAATAAGGGTATCTACTATGAAGAGATAAAATATGACTCTAAAAATGAAAAATAAAAAATGTTTGTTTAAAAAAAGGGATTGATAAGATGTTGGTTGAAAAGGGGAAAAAGAAAAGTTAAAAAAAACAGTTAAAAAAATTAACTTTGTAAAACTAATGAATCATGGTAAAAAAAAAAGCCATGAATTCTATGTGCAGTATTCCCCTAGCGCTGGAGTTCTCCCGTTCTCCTTGATCGGTAAACTTGGTCTTGGCTTGCTGGCTGTTCGTGCTGATCTTCTGGGGGAGGGGCCTGTTGCCGTGGTTCCCAAATGTCTTTGCCGGAGGCGGAATTGCCCCGCCCTTGTCGGTCCGGGCTAAACAATCTGCTCGGGTTTGCTCTCAGGAGTTTTGTTCCCTGCAAGCTCCCGGTACAGCTTTGAAGGCCAGGGTGAAAATGGTGGCCTCCCAATCTCCACCCGGAGGAGCTGAGAACTCGGGGCCCCGCTCCTCAGTGCGCCCCCAGAGAAAAGCAGTCAATCACTCCCGTGTCCCCGGTCTCCGGCCGCACTCCGTGCTCACCCAGCCTGTGACCGAGCGTTTCTATCTCTGGCACCCGACGCCGTGTGGAGTCTCCAAACCCAGCAGATCCCTGCGGTGCGCTCCCGCGCCGCTCCTCCCGGGGGAGGAAGGGGAGTCTCCCCGGCTCTGCCGCTTGTTGGGTCCCTGCTGGAGGAGCAGTGGCCCGACTGGGCCGCGGATCACAGTTTATGGCCACCCCGAGCTGAGAGCCTGCGCCTCGGCTCCGTCTCTGCAGCCGGCTTCCCCGCTCCGATCCCTGGGAGCTCTGCCGCACTCAGGCTCCCCCGGTCTTTCTGTGACCCCGAGGGTCCTGAGGCCACACTGTCCCGCGAGGGTTCCACCCCCCGCTTAGCCACTGGAGCGACGTCCCTCAGCGGAGCCGACTTCTAAAAGGTCCGATTTTGTGCTCCGCGGCTCCATCACTTGCCAGAAGCGGCCGACGGAGGCCCCCTCCCCCGCCGTCTATCCTCCCGAATATCGCCTCGGATTCACTTCTCCGCACGTCCTACCTTCCAGTAAGTGGTCGCTTCTCTGTTCAGAGAGTTGTTGCTACTCTCCTCTTCGGTCTCCTGTTGAGTTCGTAGGTGCTCAGAATGGTTTGGTCCCTATTCAGCTGAATTCCTGAGACCAGACGAAAGCCACATCTCCTACTCCTCCGCCGTCTTGCTCCGCCACCTATCTTAGGTTTTATAACCAAGATAGGAGATAGATTCCCATGCTTGATTTCTGGGAATACTGATGTCCCATAAAAGTCAAGAAACAATGCTTAACTAAGTGGCATAAACCTTATAGCTAATCGTTGCAATGCAAGGCACTTCAGGAAAATTGGTGTGATAAAAGTCAAGGTTCCTAGGAATGAGCTAATTAAGTTCTATTTATTCAAGTAATCTAAACTATTTGACTACTCAAGTGGTTTTCGATAAAAAGAAAAGAGTAATACTCAGAAAACACTCAGACGTACATTGCTGCCCTTCGAAGAAGCAGGACTTCTAGGGAGTGCAAATCATTTAAGGTATTTTAAGCCAGCCTCAGGGTCCCTGCATAAGGACTGGTAAAAACACAGCCGATTTTAAAGGAATTGGAGTATCCAGTTTACCTGTCCCACAAATCAAACACAGAAAAAGAAAGGATAATCTAGGTATTGGAACAGGGATATGCACAGGACCATTAGTGGGCGTGAGTTCCGGCAAAACAAATGAGTATCCTGTCACAGTGGCCAAGCGCAATGGGCAGGAAGAGTGTCTTGATACCAGCCACCCTCACCATAGAACTGTGCTCCCCAGTGTCCCCTGACAGAGCACTCCTGTCAGGGGACATTGGGAATCAGACACTTCCCACCCCCTCCCCCATGTAAGCTGCACAAGAACCCAGGAGGTAAATCTGCTTCTCTCAGTTCACTCATGCAAAAACCAGCTCAGAGAAGTGAGTTACCTTACCCCCGGTCATGCTGTTAGTACAAAGCCATTCTAGAATCAAATCCACACCAGTCTGAGACTAAACCTATACTTTTCTCCATTAGATTGTACTGCTTGCCGGAAAGAAATAACATAATTCAGCATTCTGAGGCAAGGCTGACATTTTGCGTTCAATTCTTCTGTTAAGCCTCGCACTGTAAAGTGAGAACTGACAAGTAAGATAAGATATACCATTAAGCAATTTGAAAAACAAAACATGACGATGTTTGTCCAAGAGATCGATGTGAGTCTAAGCTGATAATCCCAGTACTTCGGTTGGTGTGCGTGCTTCACTGAGCGATAAGTGCTATTTACTGACTGATAGACCATAACGCTGCGCCTTTGGCATCACCGCTGCCTAGTAAGTACACACAGATTTCAGAAGGGAAGTGAGCTCAGGCAAGTTTTCAGTGATTAGCGGAAAGCCAACAACGGGAATAGTATGACAAGAAGCAAATCATCAGTCAGCGCTCAGTCTGGACGAGGGGGACCACAGTGATGAACCCAAGCTCGTGGGACAGAACAGATGATGGAGACAGAAATGTCCTCCAGCCTGTGGCCGAAAATAAATGCATGAAGGACAAATAACCCAAGGAATATTTCTTAGTGAGGGAGTAAAGCAAATCCAGTCAATGCCATTTCCAGCCTGGATAGGTCCTAGCAACCGCTGAGGAAGGTGAAGTTGGCACCGCCTGGCTTTCAGGAGGCCAGGCTTGCCTCAGAGTTCTCCAGATTCTCTTATTCAGGCTGGACCATCAAGGAGGAGAACAGTAAGAAAAAAAAAAAAAAGCATCCTTTTATTGGCTTTCTTTATCATCTCTTTGTTCTGCTGGTGACTCAGCTGTGTCTACAAGGGCACTTGATAAGATGAAGCGCCATGCAAGGACACGAGTGACCGTGGACAACCCTCCCCTTGGGCCCATTTTTTTGTTTAACACATGTGTGTAGCGTTGGGTAGAGCTGTACCTTCTCCAGGCAGGGTTTACCTAAGCAGCATGGACACTCTGCTGAGGCTGACAAGGAAAAGATGGGGTTCACAGCTGGTATTTTAGGAGTGCACAACACCCTCTTTCTACACTCATACTGCATCTTTGGTGTGAAGTCCTTCAGAGTTTATGACAACTCGGGTGGGATCTTGCACTTTGCATAATTTACCCAATTTGCATCACTCGCTTTTTCCACAATAACTAGAATATTTAGGTAAAGGTACAATTCTGCAATGGGAAAGATCCCAAAGTAAAAACCTTAGTTGTTTACCCAGCTCTGCTAATAGTAAATACCTAAAATGAGTCCTGAAAATTCTCCTAGGCCTTCCTGCATTTATGTCATGTAGAAATAGGGGTACTGAGGCAGAAGTAGAATGTTTTATGATATTATTTTGTGTGGCTACCAGAGATAGGGGCTATATGGGTTCATAGGGAAGTTATTCAGGGCATTACGAATGAAAGAGTTACAGCATAATAGTATCACTATCTGCTAAACAAAATAAAGGGCTGGAAAACATTCAATGTGCAACCAGTGGGCTGAGCTAAAGCCAGGGACTGAACTTGGGAGAAGTGGAAAAGGCTCTGTGTGTTCTCAGGAACCCAAATATCAGGTCAAGAAGTGTCAGAACAATGAGGCCTGTAGAGAGGGGACAGTTTGATGCAGAGTGGTGAGGAAGGGTAGTATCCGCAACAGCAGATGGAGTTGCACACCTTGCTTGTCCTTTGAAATCTCCAGCCCAAAAAGAAAGATGCACCATCAACCTGGTGCTTTTTTTTTTTTAAAGCTGAAGAATATAGCTTATCAATAACCAAGGAGCAGTCATTAAGTATGAAAACGGGGGAAATTAGAATAATTCACTGCTTTTGTCTTCCCCAATTGATCATTGAAATTATTCACGGTGATACTAGCATTTTTTTGTACTCTTCTATTTTAAATATTCTAAGTGTAGCTCTTGGAGTCTCAGACACAGATTCAACCTACCATGTATAAAATATTGTCTTTGGCCATCTAGTGGAGATAGGGTCCATGGCCATGCACCTATCACTGTCTGGTCTAGCAGATTACCTGTATAGTTGGTTCAGGATTAAACAACAATAAGATGGCAATAGAAGAAGTGAGTTAATGCATGTAACACATTGCCAGGTCAGTGATACTGTTAGGCTTTGAAAGGAAGGTGGCATCATATCAGTTGCAATGACCTGGAGATGGTAACTCTACCCTGTAGCTAGCTGGTGCATTTCTGTTTACCAATCCATATTCTCAACACTGAAAACCATACACTGCAATATACCTTTCACTGATGGGAACTGCCACTGTTCACTTAGTAAAAGTGGCTCTGAGGTGAACCAGAAACAAATTGTGTGTATTTAACCTGAAGTATAAGGTTGCACCAACAACAGCTAAAGCAATAAAGTCCAACTTGAATAAGGCAAGGGGAAACTGGACACTGCTGGGTTCATGTTGGTGATGCTCTATAACTCACGAACTCCCAAGCCATGTGACAGGTAGGGACGTATAATCACCAACTCACTCAGTGGAGGTTTAAAGGATGGTGTCCAGCCTTTATACAGAGTGGTGAGCATTTCTTATATCTGGCTTTTCTTGTATCACATTTTCCCGTTTGACAAAACTGGATTTTACACATGCCCTAGCAAAGGTCAGTTTGGTGCTAACAAATTAGGATATCATGCTTATATGAACACTTTTATTTCCAAACCAAGTATTAAGAATTTAGCAGTTGACTACAAAGGAGCTGAGGACACGTGTGGGAATAGGCTGATAAGCCATAGCAGTTTTTCTGGGACTGAGGGATTTTCCAGGACATGAGACTTTCAGACCTAAAACTCAGAGAAGCATCGGAAAACCGGGATGGTTGCTCACCCTTCAGAGCAATAGCTTGGAGATTACATTTCTGTTAAGTAACTTTTGCATTTTAGGATAAGTTTTGTGCTATTCCATTAAAGAAGCATGTTAAGAAAACCTCCGTGTTTTCCTGAGGGAGGAATTCTTTTTTGTTGGGAATGGTGGTGGGAAGATAGAGAAACCTCCAGTCACCACCTGGAGGTTGCTCTCAGTCCCATCTGCTTCTCCCCAAAGGACAAGGGAACAGGTAATTTTGGAAATCTGCTAGAAGAGTGAACAGGGCAAATGATCTACTAGTTGGAGGCGCTGTGTCCTATGGGACCTGGTTTAAAAGCCAGTACATGATAACAAGTTCAAGAACAACTGACCTTCCAAGTAATTCAGTGAGGGCCATCCACCTGTTCTATGCAAGAGGTCTTTCTTCCATCAGACAGGAGTAAGTGGCTTTGTCACAAGATCTGGGAAAACTACAAGGCCAGCTTTTCCATTAGGTTTACCGAAAAACTGTTGCTTTGCCTTACTCTTTCAGTCGGTAGCCTCTATGACTTGAGTAGTTGGCTTGTTAAGCTCCTTTTCAGAATTTGTTGTTCATGTTGATAATTTCAAAATCTCGCAGGTCCTTCATGGAACACAGAACAGCCACATTCCTCTAAATGATGCCCTAAAACTTGGCATGTTTGGTCATGATTGTATTCAACAGAAGAGGGCCAAACGTGTGTTTATCTGCTTCGCTATCTGTCTCAACCTCAATTAAGGAAAAAAAAAACTTGAGTGGCTTGTGAGTTCTGGGTTGAGGCAAGCTAGACAGGAGGAAGAAGTTAATGCCACAGGGACCTTGTTTGGGCCATATGCGTGTTATGGGAAGAAGGAGAAAAGAGAGAGAATGCTAGAACTGGTAACAATCCTTGAAAGGCAAAATGAGACTACTCTGAATCTTTGTATTCCTCAGAGGTATTATATGCGTCATCAATGATCAGCCATGGAAGCACCAAAAGCAAAGGGCAAGCTCTGGGACAAGGGCTGCCACCTGCTTCCATTTTGCATTAAATGCCTGAGGACACTACTTTGTTTCCAGCCTGATCTGGTGTAGTATCCACTAGGAGAACTTCTCATGCCCGCGTCTTTGGAGTAATTATTCTTATTGCTCTACTAACATTTCATCAGCTTGAGCCTCCAAGCCCATCAGCCAAATCTGGGGAGGGAATGAGTCAAAGGGCATGTTCTCACATCCTGACAACGTCGAACTGATACCCACATTTCTTTTAACACCAATACAAGCTTTGATGTGGGTTTCTGCCACTTGAATAAATTATATGTGCACAAACATGTAAAACTAGGGACTAACGTAGTATAGCACAGTGTATGAGGACCTTCAATGAGATGTTGGTGTAGATCCTGGGTTTTAGGCTCTGTGGACACTATGAAGGTCACTCTCTGGTCTTCAGAGTCTAACTCGAAATATTAAGAGACTGGTTGGGATGACCTGTTGGTTCCTTCGAGCTATAACTAAGCCTCTCTGATTCTTCTCTTTGCTTCCTTTTTGGAACATAACTGCTAGTAAAAGCTTCCCTCTCCCTCAGAGCCACAACATGAAGAGATATTCAGTGGACGAGGCAGGACTGCGAAGAGGAGAGATGAGGTGTTTAAGCACAGGACGGCCTGGAGAGCTGATGAGTTGCCCGGATAAAATGGGACTTATGGGGTTAGCTCTGGGCAAGCTCAGTTCTGCTTGGTGACTGAAATTTCCGAATGGAAGGCAGAAATGGTAGAGAACAAAAGTGAGCTCGAATCACTTAGCCACAAAAATTAATATCAACAAAATGTTAACTAAATAAAAATGTGGCCTTCATTCTTCAGAGGTTACTAAGGGAAGGGTAACTTTCAGGCTCATGAGGCGATACTAAGGCCAACTTGACCTATACATTTTCACACTCAGTGAAACACCCTAATGATTCTATAATGGAATCCTTTTTTTTTTTTTTTTTTTTTTTGTGGTTCTTGCTCTCTGGACAAGATTCCACGAGGCTAAGGTTAGAGCTGCATTTCTGAGATGTCCCAAGCGGGAGCTCAGTTGGCTTGATTCATCTTCACTGTTATTCGTTCTATTCCTTCTTTCTGTAATGCCTACAGCCCACTTTTTTCCCTGCCTATGAAAACCTTGTCAGTTGAACTCCATCATTCCCTCCTCCTGAAACTTACCTTTAAACTCCCAGGCAGAGTCCACTGCCCTTTCTGTGGGCTCCTAGAATATTTCCATCATACAGCACTTATCACACTGTTTATAGTCAGCTATTTCCCAATCTTTCTGCTGAACTGCCCTTTACTCCAGTCCTGGGAATGTGGGTCTTTGTAACCCAGCAAAGAGATTTAGTTATGAATCAAATTAGATTGATATGCTATCAGTAACAAAGTAGTCTAGAAGTGGTGCTAGAAGGCCCTGCTAGGATCCTCCCAGCACCTTGAGGAACTGCCCTTGTGCATAAAAAAAACCATGTGCATCTTAAGTCAAATTCCAAATTTTAGTGCTGAGATCCCCAATTTTATTATTTTTAATTTTTTTTAATTTATCTTTTTTAAAGATTTATTTATTCATTTGAGAGAGAATGAGTAAGTGCATGCATGTTGAGTTGGGGAAGGGGAGGTGGAGAAAATCTCAAGCAGAGTCCATGCTGAGCTTGGAGACCAATGGGGGTCTCGATCTCACAACACCAAGATCATCACCTGAGCTGAAACCAAGAGTCTGACACTTAATCAACTGAGCCACCCAGGGGCCTCCCTCCCCAATTCTGTTTTGAGTGGGGAAACTGATATAGTGGAGGAGGAGGGTAGGGGTTGCTGAGGGAGTGGGGGTTCACAGTAAGGGGAGAACCTGTACCCGCGGGAGGAACACTTCCAGTGTTCACAGGATGAGACTATGCTGCTGGTGGTCTGTCCAAATCCCCTCGGACCTCCTTCTCAGCTTCTGGGTGTGCATTCGCAGGCTTCCATAAGTACTATTTCTGATGCCCTGCAGCCACCCCCCCAACCCACTTCATAAGACTGCCCTTGGCTACTAGACCCACTTCCTTGCAGATACAGAAACCCAGAGCACCAGGGCAGTGGGATACCGTTAGCATTTCCACTCTTAGCAAAGGTGGCTGCGCGGGGGCGGGAAAGTCCAGCTCCCTCATCGAAGATGCAACTTTCACTCCATAAGCCCCTCCAGATTCAGGCAAGGAACTGGCCTGAGCCTAAAACTGCCCCCTTACTTAACTTCATCCCTCCCTTGCTGGCCCTCCCCTCCTCTCCCTCAGATTTCTCCCAGGAGCGCTTTAATAAATTGCACACACACACTTGTTGCAATAGCTTCTTCTAGAGAGCCACTCCAAGACAAGATTTCAACTTTGCGGCTTCCTGAGACAAGCCTCCCACTGGCAAGGTCAAAGGCAAGCAGGCCCCCAGCTCTGGCCTACAGAGTCTTGAAAGGATTGAGATGGGCATTCTTCATTTTCCATGGCTCATCTGCATTCAAACGGGAATGGGATGTTTTATGTATCTCCGGGTTAGGGGCTGTGGGAGCAAAGGAGGCACAGGACCAAATCCTGTCTGGCCTGTGGAGGACACTTGAAGCCGGTGGGGTCATAGGCGGCTTCCAGGAAGTTTTAAAAACTGACATAATCTTCTGTAAATAGTCCCATATCTAATGCAACTTAAATAAATCTAGTCAAAGGTAAAAATGTGCTTTTTCCCTCTTATCACACGGGAAGGTTTTTATGTCTCAGTTTAAGCCAAGATGGGAATTGGAAGCACTACAGCATTTTTTTTTTCTTTTTTGGAAATTATTCTTGGAAAATGGCTCTCTTAAAAGAGCTAGCTCTTGTGGTCTTTTCTGTCCAGTTTTCGGACATCGTATTAGAACTTTGGATAAAAATTCAGATTTTAGATGTATACTGTATTAAAATTTGACACATGTAAGAGTCTTGCTTTCAATTAACTAGGAAGGAAGGAAGGAAGGAAGGAAAGAAGGAAGGAAGGGAGGAAAGAAGGAAGATTTACTGAACATTCATTCATTTTTTTTTTTTAGGCTAAAAGATCAGTAACACTGACTATTTTCAGTTCCAAGATGATTAGCTATGTTTTTTGAAGTGATCTGATTGCAGATTCTGGACCCTCCTCCCTAGAAGTGGGTTGTAAAAGCAGATTCCACTCACTGGATGGGAGGGAGATTGGGTGACACAAAATGGTTTTTGTCAACATTAGTAATTTGTCCCATTTCTCTCTCTCATGTAGCATTGGAAATACTTAGATCATTCAGTTATTAAAACGTGCCAAGGAAAATCTGTCCCCTGTGACAGAAATCTCACAGATATTTTTCTAGAGTTTTCCCACTGAACGACTCAACACTTTTTAATGCCTCATCTCCTTTGTGAATTCTGTTGTATCTACAATCTCAACATCTGAGTGTTGATGGAGCCCCAGCTGATGCAAATGAACAAAAATGGTTAAACATCACCAACATAAAGCATATCGTCTTAACTGTTAAATGATTTCATGCATCCATACTATTTTAAACTCATTTTTTTCTGTCATCATTTTTAAGAGTGTGTCATGAAGGAATATGAGCTCGGCTGTGTACGATCTTTTAAGAACTAAACCTTGCCAGAGTATTAGACTGTGATTATCATTCATGTAGTGTATGACTTGATATATAAAGAAATTGACACATGCCTATGTATGCCCACAATAGACTAATTTGAGAAGAATGTAGCCTAATGAAAAATGCATGGACTGAGAGAGAAGAGCTGTTTTGAGCCTCACCCCTCACCCCCTTCCAGCTCTGTGACTCTGAGCACATCACTTAACCTCTCTGGCTCCCACTTCCTTGCCCTTAAACTAATCGTGCCTTTTTGGTCTGAGCATCAAATGAATAACATTTCTGAAAGAACTTTATAAACTGAGAAAAAGTATTCAAATGTTAGTTTACTAATTAGAGCTGAGACTGGAAACACTGATTAAAAGTAAGAAAATAAGAATTAAATTCAATCGTAACAAATCGTACTGTCCATTTATAATCTTTTATCAATCTACTTGACAATTGTCTTAGAGACTGTGATGTGCCAGGTGTCCCTTGAGGGACACATAGTGAACAAGACAGGTGCGGTAAAGTGCTAAATGAAACCGACAGCAAATGATAAAGAGTCGGGACAATTTAGACAGTACTAAATGGCATACAGACTAAAAGGGAGAAGTAGGGACCCAGTTGGGTTATGGCCATGTGAGATGGGGGCCCAGTCCCGCTGAAGAGGTGCCATTGGGCCAAGTCCTGACCGGGGTCATCTGGGCGAATGAAGATCTGAGGGAGAACATTCCAGGCCAATGGGACAGCCTGTACAAACCACCTGGGGTAGGATACAGTCAGGCCTTGAAGCTGGGTTTTCCCCTTCTTGTTATTTTGGACCTCTGTGTTTCCCTGTTTTATATGGGGCTCTCATCACATCCTCCTCTGACGGGCATCCGATTCCATGGTCTGGAGTAAGAGTGCCAGCTCGAAGACGCCTGCACCCCACATGTCTTCTTCGTTCTCTCCAGCCCTGAGCCCCCGGAGAGCCCAGCATCTTCTCCGAGGGGGCCACGCTACTCTCGCAGGCTGGCCCCTGCTCCCTGGGAAAGAGAAGGACGAAAGGGTGATGTACCGTTCCTATTGGCGAATAGGAAAAAAGGGCATGATTCATGCCAGTACTTGGAGTCAAGGGAGGGGGTTAGATAAAGTAGGCAGTTTCAGACTTTCCCCCTTTCACCCCTTCCTGCCCCCACTTAGTTTGAGCCCCCAGAGGGCAACAGCTGTACCCAGGTGAAGTGGAGTGGTGCACAGGAGTGTAGAACCCAGAACTCAGCGGAGGGGACATATCATTTGCTTCCAACAAATGGATTGAGTCACCCCCTCTTCTGTCCAGCCTAAAGCGGCTGTAGGGCCCTGACCCTGTCAAGGAATCTGTGCAGAGGACACATGAGTATGTCATCATCATCTTTGTGACAGAGACCTTTCGCTTCCCTGGGCGTTGCCTTTGGACCAGTGCAGGGGATCTCACCGGGGAAGGCACCTGTGGGAAAGCCATCCTTCCTCTGAGGGCTTGCCAGAGTCCGTGCGCACTCTGGCCACAGGAAGACTGGCCACCCACACAGGCCTTGGCATGATGGCCACAAGAAAGGGCTCGGTGTAGGGAGGACATACAGCTATATTCCAGAAGGAAACTCTGCCTCCATTTCCAGAGACAGTGACCTCCCCCTAGACTTCTGCTTCAAGGATGGTGGAAATCTGCGACTGAGTCTCATAAAAGCATGGACACTGGGGCACAAATGCTGGAAACCAGCCTCAATCCCAACTTCCACGATCCAGAAGAATCCAATTTTACCTGTATCTAACCAACTTCTTTATTTTTATTATTTATTTATTTTTATTTTTTTTTTTTGGTCAGGGAAAACGGAGGCTATAGGGAGATTGAGCTAAAAACACAGAGTTTTTCTCTGTGACATTTTGCTTCTATATATTTGATATGTGTATCATCTGTATGAGTTTGCTTTGCTTTTTCCCGAAGAAGTAGGGATTTTTGTTAACATTCATTTGCAGTGGGGGGAGGGAAGAGGAGGAGGGAACATGGGGTATAGGAGAGATCATCTGGTTATTTATTTATGGTCTATAGGCAAAGGGGCCTTATAAAAAAGGTTTTGATGAGAGCGGCCAAAGCTTCTTCAAAGATTAACTGGCTCTCTTCTTTAAAAGGGCACTAGTTTTCCTTCCTACAGGTGTTCAGAGAGCTCAGGACTGGGTGTCCACTAGAATTTTCTGCTGGTCTGTAGATTTCCTTAAGGCACATTGCTGACATCATGGAGCCCTCTCCCTCTCCTTCCCCCCTACTCCCTCCTCCCTTCTCGTCCCTCCTCCCTCTGCTCAATCTCTCCCAATCTCTTTCCTCCTCTCTTCAGTTCCTTCAGGTAAATCCTACTCAAACTTGTACCAACTTGTTTTTGACTGACAGCGAACAGGGAGAGACTTTTCTTCACTCTGAGAGAACCTGCACACCTCTCTTTCCTAAGGCAACCTGCATCGACCGATCATTTCTTTGCCTGGTCATAACTTCCCATCTAGGCAGGAGTCCGGTGCATCTGTCTCTGCAGGTAAGAGGTATGCGCTTCGGTCAACACCGTAGCCCTCAGCCGGCTAGGGAGATTTCTGAAAAACTTTACTCCCAGGCAATGAACGAGTGGTGATTCTCTTAAAACTCACTTAAAATCATTCAAAACTTCCAAGCTTATCTGGGGGAAATTTACAAGTGCTGTTTGCATGTGGAAAACGGGTTCTTTACTTAATGATGGGGCAAAAAAAAAAAGTGCTTTATTTTTGCCTGTGAAACAATATCCAGATGTTGTCTTGTTTGCTGTGGGTGTAAGTGATCTAGGTGGAGGAAAGGAACACTCTCACAGTGTCTGTCAGAGCAAGTTTGTTACTGATTTTCAGTGATTATAGAGTTCTTGGGTCTTTTTCTGGCAGTCAGTTTCCTTTGTCCGGGGAGAAGTCAGTGTAGGTTGCCGTAAGGCGAAACCTCATCGGAATATTTTAAAATCTGTTACCTATCCTTAGGAGAAAAAAAAAAAAAAGTTACGTAAGTTTCCGGGGTAGGTGGAAGGAAGGTAAACAATTCTGACTTTGGAAACATTATGAACCTTTGTTCACAACCTGTGGGTAATGTGTCTTAGAACCTGCGTATGATTTCCTGTGAGTTTAGACTGCTCTCGGCTAAGAAATGTTACTCTGGGTGGAATTTCCACGCAGCGCCCGTGAAGCTAGTTTTTTATCTCCTCTCTGCACTTCCGCGTTTAGTCGCCTGAAGGAAATAAGAATTTGTTGTTCAATGAGGTGTTTCTTGACCTCCCAACTTCTGAAAGCCACAGGTTGGGACACTGACAACAAATGCAATGCTCAACTTGGGAAAATTAAAGAGCAAAATGATCCGTCCTACTCAGTTCACACATGTAAGTTTATGTCTTCTGAATGGAAAATATTTTCATTCTTTTTTTCTTTAAACTAAAGGAAGAATTTTAGGAAAAAACATGACAACTGATTTGTAAAGTCCTTTCTTTGAAACCCCCAAATCACACTCCCTCTCTCACACACACGTACAATCAACTGTTATCCCCGATCTTACCCCATTTTGTCCTCTCTCATAAATGTTTAAAAAACCGTGTAACGATGAACAATAGCCTTAGGTGACAAATTCTCTCAGTTTAAAGTTGTCCAAAGAATTCAAAGAAAAGAGTCCATTGCAGCCATCCCTTTGTGGGCCAGGTCAGGAGGCTCGCAGTGGAACGGAGTGAGCACTTACTCATGCACGGCTCCCTCCGCTGTTCCTTCCCTGGGTTTTGGGGGCTTGTTATTTTTTGTTTGTTTGGTTGGTTTGGTTTTGATTTTTTAGCAGTTTTCCTACTTCTCTAGCTGGGAATATAGTCAGTGACCATGCAGGGAGCCACCCAGAGGTCACATGGCAAGTCTTCAGAAAAGGCTAGGAAAGTAGAAGAGTTTATCCAGATCAGGTAATCACATCTCCAGAAACGCTAATCAAATAACGGAGCTGACACGTCTTCACTGAGCTAAGGAAACGCCTAAGTACTTCGGGGGTTTGTTAGGAATAGACTTGGTTGAATGTTGTGATTCTGGTCGCTTAAGGAAAACACATTTTTAAAAAAGCCCTCCCACCCTTACCACTCCTTTCTCCACCAACAGCTGTGGTCATTTTACGGAAAGGGCTATTTCCCCAGTTTCCTCTCCTCACACTTAAACCCAGTGCAGACGGCCCGGTTTTTGGGGGGGAAGAGAGCGAGACCCCAGGCTTCCCATGCCAGCAGTCTTGAGAGCCAACCAAAGCAGGTCTGTCGGCTCCTTGACACAGGGCTCAGCACACTCCTGCTCTGCCCTGGTGTGGAGGAGATCTGGGAAGGGCGGTGCTTTCTTGTTTTGGGGGTGTGTGTGTGTGATTATATACCTGAAAGACAGCAACATGCTCGGTACAAGAAAAACCACCAATGTGTGGTACTGACTGTAGAGGCAAACGTTTACAGACGTAATCAGTAAATGTCAAGCATTTGAAATACCCTTTCCTGTCTCACCTCCTCCTTGGTTAGAGACATGGAGCAATCCTCTGACTTCCTCGCATGCCCCACTTCAGAGTCCAGAGGTGTTTGTGGACTATATTTGCCTGTTGTCCGCATCTGAATCTCAGAGCCAACACAGCAGTCCACGGACGAAGCCGTACACGTGGCGGGGCACAGATGACGAGCCCCTGCTCAGGACGAATCAACCTCCCTAATCATTTCCCACAGTCTTTAATATATAAGTAATTCAGCCACGGTCTGACTGCAACAACTTAAGCACCTCACGCTGGAGGAAATGGGGGTGTCTCCAAATGTGTTTTAATTCATCTTTCAAGTCAGAGTAACTTTCCTCCAAAAATAGTTAGGGAGCTATGGCCAGAGTTAATGTTAGTTTGTAGGTTTGCAAAGAAGAGGTTGTTGCGTATTAGTGGGTAAATGCAGGAGGCATATCAGGCAGAGGTTTTCATCCATCCTTCCCTCTCCCCTGCCTTTCACCTCTGTCTCATAGAGCCACCTGGGCTGTGGGATTGTTGGTGCAGCTGGAGAGTGCGGTGCGGCAGGGCTGGGGAGTGGGGTAGCAAACTGGGCCTTGCTCTGTGCCCCTCAAGGATGCAGTGCCCTGGCAGGGGACAGCTCTGACCCAACCCCCTGGCTCTTTGCTGCCGTTCAGGTAGCTTCCCTGTGCTGGTTTTACAGGCAGGTAAAGGGAACTGTGTGGTGGGAAATGAGCAGCCCTAGAAATGCCAAACCTTCTCTCAACTAAAAGAAAAAAAAAAAAATGTAGCCTGCTTCCCCACCTTGAAAGGGAGAAATGAGGGCACAGAATAAGAGAAAATAATGTAGAACCTGAAAGTTTTATTTTGTAAGTGTTACTTGGTTGAGATGAAAGGGGAAAAATGAGTAAATCCTTGGCGTGCCTGGGTGGCTCAATTGGTTAAGCGTCTGCCTTCGGCTCAGGTCATGATCCCAGGGTCTCAGGATCGAGCCCCACATCAGGCTCCCTGCTCAGCAGGGAGCCTGCTGGTCAAGAGCCACCAGGTTCCATTGGCCCCTTATGCCCCCATCCATGTTCCTGGGTTCTCCACCTGACCATGTCCCTGGGATCACAGATCACTGTGGGGCCGTGGGAATACACAGGGGACTCAGAGGGGGACCCCTGCAGTAGGTATCCAGTTCTCGGGCTGGTTGGAGGACCCAGGTAGTTAGGTTTGGGTTTCAATCTACATCCTGTTTCAGCTGAAGTTGCCCTGGTATCAGGATGATAACTATGAGATTCTTGTGTGTTTTCTCCAGGACCGCACTGGAGTCTGATCAAGATCATATGGGGCTTGAAAAATATACAATGGGGTTGGGGGAACACTTTAAGGAAAATGAATGCAAAATCATGACTAGAAAATTAGGTACAAAGCTTTGGAGAGGGCTGATATGGGTTATGGGTATAAGCAAGGCTCCCTGAAGCTTGATTTCATTACCTTCGTGATAAATCCACTCTGTGTCATACATAATAAAGGCCCAATACTTGCTTTTTGAAGGAATGGTTGCATCCACTTATGTAAATTTTAACTGCTGGCTGCCCTCTGAGTAACTGGAAAATGATAAGCAAAAATACTATCGTGCTTACACATACCTAAGATCAGTAATATATGGAAAATTGATCTGGGCGATATGTAGAATGTTTCTCATGCCACTGGCAGGTTGCCGTGAAATGTAGATCCTTGCACTGTGGCCAAACCTTTAGGCCATAACTGGGCCCAAGGGCAAGATGCTATCAAAGTTCTGTTTTTCCTACAGCCGACTGTGTGGGCACTGAATTTAATGGTGCACTTTTTCCATTTGAAAAGCCCTCACTCAAGTTAAAGCCAGAAGAACATCGTGCTAGTCATGAGCCTAGAAGCTAGCATGATATGAAAGGCATTGAGAATGTGCTTCTCTTCTAACAGGCTGGAGGGTTTGCCCCTGTGAAATGTCCATGAAACGTCCATGTGTCTGGCAAGGGACAGCCTCTTCCCTCTGTTTCTGTTAACACTGTTTCCAGGTCCGGCAGCCGGGTAACTGCCATTTCTCGGTACGAATGCTTGCAAAACCCATGCCTACCAGGCCAGATAACGCTTTCACTGCCTCCCACCTCCTCCGACTTCCTTACTACTATTATTTACTCCTCTGACTAATATTTCGTGCAGCCCCACTGGGGACACCTTTCCAGACTATGATTGCTATGGGGTGGCAAGGTGTCGTGCGCTCCAGGAAAGAACATGTTGTGATGTTCATGTGTCCCTTGGCTGTGAGTTGTACTTTCGGGACCTGCACTGTCCCTGCAGGTGACTGGCCGGCCTTCAGGATTGCAACATGACCAGAGATAGCCCCTAAGAATGTACTTACTTTTCATCTCTTTGTTTCTCTACCTCCATCTGATTCCCTCAGGATTTAAGTGGATTTTCAAAGGCACATCCACATACCCTCACACAAATACAACATGACATAAAAGTAGTTGAAAAAGAAAAAATATGGGTAAACCTCAAAGAGGTAATTTGATTAAATCATCTGCTTGCTTTATATGAGTTTTATCTATTAAAAAAAAAAAACCACAAACTCAATGTACACAGGCCCACAGTGGCAGAATCTTATTTGTGACTTCAGAATTAAATGTGAGTTGTAAATACACTTTATATTTGAACCAGGGAATCAATGAGGCCCTTGCTGGGTCTAGTCTTATCATACATCATATTTTATAATTCCTTTGAATTACATTGTCTATTCTCCCTCTTAGGATTTTTTTTTTTTTTTTTTTTTTTTTTTTTTTTTTTTTTAGTATCACTATGTCTGTAATTTGATTGTCCATAAACAAGGGGACAAGCATCCTCCACTGGTTTAGACTCAGGTCTGGCACGAGCACCAGGAAGCCATCTATGACCCACCACACCTCGGCTAGCAGCCCTGTGTAGACGTCCCTCCCCACCCTGGACTAGCTGGTTCCTACCACTTGGCCTCACATTATAAGAACCCATCTACTTGTCTCTTTCACCTACTGAATTGCAAGCTCCATGATGATGGAGATTTTATCTGATTCTTCCTCTACTCTCCCAGAGCTTGGCCCAAATAATTCCTCAGGTGATGCTTGTTGAATCAACACGCATTGACATGAAGGTGGGATTTTTGCCATAATTACATCTTCAGTTGAACCATGACCTGCATTTATGCCAACAGAGAACTTTTTATCCAAAGTGTTTTAAAAACACGTATATCTGAAAACTACAAACTGGTGCATTTTTTTTTCCCTTGCTGAACATTACAAAGTGATAGATCTACTGCTAGAATTGCTTCAGTGGGGTTATTATGGAAGGGAGACATATTTTTACAAGTTTCTACAGGGCACCTCATACCTACAACAAAGTAGTTGAGTAAACCGCATACAGGGAAAATAGGTGGCACGCAAAATATTTTGGAAAGAAGGAAATTGAAATAAAACTCCATGGCTTTGGCATGGGAGTGTGGACTGGAAGTTTGATTCTGGGGATGAAAACAAGGGAAAGAAAGAAGAGGAGGAATTTGCTGCAATCCCAGTGAAGAAGAGGGTGATTTTATCCCTGGTGTGGCCAATCCAGGAGACGAGGTCCTACCGTCACATCATTCGAGTTGCCCTCAAGTGCTCTGTTTTGATCTGGCCTGGGTTAGCATACCTGGGGAAATACGGGTATTTGGCTTGCAATATGTTTTAAATTTTAAGTTGAAGAGAATTTTCTAAGATTTCCAATATTAAGGATGAAATAGTCTAGGACTAAAACTTACAAGAGCCACCTTTCTGGGATCACCATCAAATGCATCTCCAACTGGGAGCAGTCTATGCCAGCACACGGCGTTTCAGAGTCTAAGGCTGTATGAGCATATGTATGTTCAAAAATAAATTTTATAACGATGAATATTAGCTTGTCTCGTCTAGTCTCCTGGGGATGTTTTCTAAACTATGCTTTTTGTAGCACACGCCGTTTAGTTTTCAATATCTGAAGAAACGGTCTATGACATTTCTATGACTAGCCCTAAAGTGGGTGGAAATGAATATTTAATGAGTTTTTAATCAAATCCAATCAGGATTTTGAATGGTTGGGCTCCAACCCCAGTCCCGTTCGCCCAGCACACGTGAACGGGCAGCTTGCTTGGCAGGAGCCTGGGTGGCTGAGGGAGAAGCCTCAGTCCTTGATCTCAAGGAGCCCCCAGTCTGCTTCTGTGAGGACATGTGGGTGGGAACAGAAGTGGAAAAATAGTAAAAAGTGCTCTAAGAGCAGAACATCCGTCGTGCCAGGCAGAACACAAGAACTGCTGGAGGAGCCATGGCAAACAGCTGGAGATAGTCAAGAGATAAGACCAGATGTGTCTGGGACAGTTGGGAAAGGCCTGGGGTATTCCAGAGAGCCTTGGAGAGTGAATAGGACTTTGAGAATCAGGAACGGAGGAGAAGCCATCAGAGTCAGAGGATGGCAGGGGCACCAGGGAGAGAAGGAGGCGCGGTACTGCCAGGAGTCAAGGTGATGATGCTGAGTGCTCCCTGAAGGCCACTTGGTTCTAGGTCCGCCTTAATCCTAACAACAACTGTTCATCCTATCCAGTAGGCTTTATTATGAGCCTTGTTTTTGAGAGGAAAACAGGGCACAGAGGTTATGTAACTTGCTTCAGAAGGGGTGAAGCCATCTTTGAAGCAAGGTCATTGGCCTCTAGAGACCATGCCCTTCAGTGCTGAGCCTCTGGAGATGAGATTCAAGAGCAGGCTGGTTGCCAAGGACTGTTTGGGGTTCAGTTTGCCAAGCAGTGAGGAATCACTGGAAGCTTTGGTTTTGGGGGTTCTGAGCTGCATTTAGGAGTACTGGTCTGGCAGTAAAGGCCATGTGACTTGCCAGAAGGGTGTTTTGAGAGGCCGGGAAAAGGCATGAAGACCTGGAGCCCAGAGTGACAGCAGAAGGGAAAAAGAAGGTGCTCGCTGGGTGCATTAGAAGGCAGGATCTCTGGGCTTGCACTAGATTATGTGGGACGGAAGGATTTTACAGACAGGCGGCGGGATGGGGATGCCATTGTTTGGAACCAAAAATCAGGAGGAGTAACTACGTTTAGGGAGAATGAATAATATGATTTCTGTTTGGGACAAGTCAGTTCTGGGCATTTTTCTAGGAAAGGTGTGCCAGGGGATGGTGAAAACAGAGTGGATCTCAGAAGAAGTGCTGTTGGTCAGCAGCAGTTAATGTGATGGGACCAAGAATGGTCAAGAGGGCTAGGTGGAGGACACAAGAGACGGTGTACAGAGAAATAAAGGAGGATGAGCATCGGACCCTGGGGAACATAACTGGCAAGGGCCTGGTTGGGGAAGAGGGAAAGTCTACCACGTAGAAAGAGAATGAATCATCAGAGAAGCAGATAGAGGACTAAAGTAGCAACCGACAGTTGGAACTTTCTGGAGACGCTCTTGCTGACACCACCTTGACTCATTTATCATAGCAGGTAAGAGCAGGTTTGGAAGCTGAGGGAAAGAAGCTGCTGGTGGTCTGATGGTGTCAACAAGAAAAGACGGGGGGAGGACCTGGTGGCCACTTCCCAACTCACGCCGCAGATAAAAAATCAGAGGATTGAGAGATTATCGTTTGGCTGGCAAATCAGGGTCCTCAGAGGCCTGCAGGGTGGCTCCTTCTGAGCCTGTTGATAGTGAGTTTCTTTCCCTCCATGCCCCGTTCTAAGGGTGGCTAGCCCATTCCTTTTCCTCCTGAAACTCAACCAAGTGATTCAAAAAAATTCACCTCTATCCCGATTTTCAAAGTATAGGCTTAGTGCAGAGGGGAGCTTACATGTGTTCCTGAAGGAAGATTCTAGCAACTCAGGCCCTTTCACACCTGGGTGACTACCTGGTTTTTCCAAGTTATGAGCTTCAGTTCTCCTGAGACTCTCTGGATAAATGACAAGCCCGTCTTGAATTCGAATGGGTTTCCAGTAAAAAGGGAAAGATAATGCAGTGTCTAAATTTGCTAATTACTGCAATGATTAAAGCAAGACTTTTCAAGTTTATTCTTTCATAAGATCAGTGACCTTTTGAACACAAGCAGGATCTGACAAAGACAGTCCTAACAAGGGAAAGAGAATGAGCAAGCCATGCCAGTTCCCTCGGAACAATTAGCTGCTGTTGGCATTGGACCTACAGCTTAAAGTTTGTTTTGCTGGGACTACCTTCTGGTTTCTTGGTGTTGTGCTGTGATTAAACAAAACTTCAGCAAAACATAAAGGACTGTATTATGGTCATTTTGAAAAATATATAGGGGGATTAAAAGAATGGAAGCTTTCGTTTTCTTAGCAAAAGTCAAGTGAGGAATATTTTGGAAACTTCTGGGTAGGAGAACATACAGTATGTGACAGGAGTTCTTCAAGCCCTACAGAAACAGAAGATGAGTGAGAACGAGCCTCTGGCAGGTAGTTGTTAAGAGAGGCAGGCTGATCTCATGACAAGAGACTCTGGACTTTGGAAGCCGACATTCCTGGATGTGAATTCCTGGCATGTAGACTCCCAGCCACAGAGCCCTTGGTTAAGGCCCAGTGACGTTCTGAGCCTCGGCATCTTTGCACATCTGGGGGCGCATGGGAAGCCATCAATCAGTAGAAACTGGTTCCTTCTGTTTCCATTCAAGGTCCCCACCTCCCGCGTGGATTCCTCAACATCCCGGCCGCCCCCCGCCCCAGCCCAAGGTGAACACAGGCTTTTCTTTAAGGTGGCTGGAGAGAAAAAGGGTAGATTTGGAGGCAGAAGTGCTAGATTGGAGGGCTGTGTGATCCTCCACCAGTTATCTAACTTCTCAGTTTCTCATCTGTAAACTTGGAGGAATTCCTGCCACAGGGATACCAGGGAGTTAAATGAGATGCTTTTTGTGACAGTGTCAGGAAGGCTGTTCCGTCTTCTCAGAATCAGTAGGATAACAAGCATTCTCCAAATGACCAGAACGAGCTTACTTTCCTCCCTAGGGACTTAATTCCCTTTTTATACAGTTCTGTTTTTTAAAAATTGACTTTATAAAAGAACTCAGAATTCCAGAGTCTAGGTCACCACCCTTAACAAAATCTTCAGATTTTTTAGTATTCTTTTACTTACAAAAAGGATTCTACCCCGGGGCGCCCGGGTGGCTCCGTCGTTGGGCGTCTGCCTTCGGCTCAGGTCGTGGTCCCGGGGTCCTGGGATCCAGCCCCCCGTCGGGCTCCCTGCTCCGCGGGAAGCCTGCTGCTCCCTCTCCCACTCCCCCTGCTTGCGTTCCCTCTCTCGCTGTGTCTCTCTCTGTCGAATAAATAAATAAAATCTTTAAAAAAAGGGAGATTATACCCCTATAGCTACTCCAACTTGGATGAACAAGATTTAGATTTTGCAGAAGCTGATTTACTGGGCTGTTCTCTTTGCAAATTCAATCAGAAATTACCCTTGTAATTGTTTTTGACTTCACATTTCCTTCATATTTGTTCTTGCTGACAAGAACACACAGAAACATTAAAAAGGTAGCTTTCTCCTAGGTTTTATAAGGAGAGGAGAGTGACAAAGAGAAATACTATGAACTTGGCGTACAAATGAACCATGCTCTGGAATTCGGGTGGGTCTAGGAAAAAGTACAGACTCCAGTGGAAAACATACATGGGTGTGTGAGAAATCCCTGTAAACTATAAATTGAGTACATACTGCACAGGCTGGTATGGAAAGAAACCACAAGACTCTCTAAAATCAGGGAAAAGGAGACAGAGAGGAAGTTTGGCACCAAAACACCAGGTGTCCCTGGGAGTTGGGGACGTTTGCAGTTAGGAGCGGTCTTGCTTGGATTTATGGAACCTGACTATCATAAGCATCAACCCGGGTATCTGTTAGCCAGCGTTCTCCACCACTGAGCTAAGTTTCTCACGCTCCTCTCCCACCTCTCCTTACGAAGCTAGCTACCCTCCTCAGAGTCCTGCTTTGCACCCTGTGTTGGGTGCGTTCAGCCGGCCGTTGGTGATCCTAGTTCTAATGCAAGGCAAGCTTTCTTATTTCCCTTTTCTGAAGGGAGGGTGCTGAAAATCAGGGAGACCAGATACTTGTCCGAAGTCACCAACCCAAGTACCTTCCACAGGGCATTTTCCCTTGTCCCCAGGATGCACCCATCAGGTGGGCCTTGGCCCAAGCTTTCAGACTTTAAGGACTTGCCCCTCACTGTCATACCGGAAGACCTGAGATTTGAACCCAAGTCTGTCTGGCTCCAACCCTATTCCTTTCCACTATATCATGCTGCTTCCCTATCACCAAAATGCTCAAGACGAAGCTGAGCGTGGAATAATATGCAACGAATATGTGGTGATTCATCCAATTTTGTCAAAATCAAGGGAAGATAACAAAAATCTGTAAATTGGACCAGAGCGTGTGTGTGTGTGTGTGTGTGTGTGTGTGTGTGTATACAGAGAGAGAGAGAGAGAAGAGAGAGGACGGGTTTAACACAGATGAACCATTCCTACTGTCCCTAAACTGTTGACATTGCTTAGTAGTTCCTTCCCTGAACTGTCATTCTTAAGGACGGTCCTATAAGGAAAATCCCTGAGGACTGAGCTGAGCACCGTTTCGGTATTTTTCTAGTCAGAAAGCAGTGAGCCCGTGCTATACCGCTTTCAGTGTGTAATCATCCACACCCTGGCAGCAGGCCTGGTCATTGCTATTCCATACAGATAGTCCACATCCTGTCCAGAGGTCGTTATGGGAGCAGATTGGCAGAGAAGAAACATCTGTGGAAATGCATGTGGAGGTCATGGAAAACGAAGGTGCATGAGGTCCATCCAATGTCGGAAATTTCTAGTGTGTTCCCATTTGTTTATTATAATTATCCACCACAGGGGCTGCTTCCTAGCCTGGTGTTTTAAAAAACAAGCCACAAAACTTGTGACCTAGCACCAGGATCGGGCCCATGACAGTGTGAGGCCCATGACAGCTTTGAGAGCTACTAAAATGTGATTCTTTGTTGTTGTTGTTGTTGTTGTTGTTGTTATTGTTGTTGTTTTAGATTCTATTTATTTATTTGAGAGAGAGAGAGAGAGAGAGAGAGAGAGAGCACAAGTTGGGGGGGGCAGAGGGAGAAGTAGACTCCCCGCTTAGCAGGGAAACCAACATGGGGCTCAATCCCAGGACCCTGAGATCATGACCTGAGCTGAAGGCAGATGCTTCACCAACTGAGCCACCCAGGCGTCCCCTAAAATGTGATTCTTGATCAGATAATTTTCCAAGGTTCTAGAGCCTTTGGAGAGGATTCAAGAGAGAGAAAGAATTTCTAGTGCCCCGCAGGACCTGTGAAGAATGAGAGAATGCCGTACTGACTTCCACATGGTAGTTCTGCTTGGCAGTTTCTGTTGCCAAATAGCTTTTAAAAAAAAATCAGATACAGATACCGTTTTTGGCAAAGGGGCTGTCATTTACCCATAAAAACCAAAGTCCTGTGCTGGGAGTCTTTGTGGCCCAAGGGCTCTGCTGTTCGTTCACCGCGGAAGTGGGTGAGGACAGCTCGAACGCCCAGCTTCTGCCTCCTGGGGTAGAGGACAGGTTCCCACCCATTCTCTCAGCTATCACGTGAGCACAGAGCCTAAGGTTTGGACTGCACACACCCTCCTGGAGCCCCAGGATTCTTTCCTGCAGAGCCAGGTCCAGTCATCACCACCCTGGATCTCCGGGACCTTCTGTTGAGCAGGGCCCTGGCACCCGGACTCGAGGTAAGACCCCCAAAGTGCTTCCCGCTGGTCTCCCAGGGTGGTACAGAAGGAAGGGAAAGATAAAACGCCCAAACCTCAAAAGACCAAGGAATTTCTGGAAGGTCCGACCAAAATGATTCATCTTGACCTCAGGCATATTTTTTTTCCCTACTCTCTCTTCTATTTCATTTCTACTAGTATGTGTCTTACTGATTTGAAGAAAACTTCCACTTTTGAAATTTCTAGTGCTTAAGTATGCATGAGCACAACTCTGTGAGATTGCAAATAAAATACAGCATTAACTTTGTTAGGAAAAAGAGTGAGTAATACTTGTACCCTATACTGTAAAGACTGAAATTCCAATTTACTTGCATAAACAAAAACTTTGGGTATCAAACTGTTAATAATGCATCAAGCATGCTTCTAAAAATAGCAATTAGCTATTAATTCAGATTAAATTTACAAATAAGTAACTTGCAGAATTAGTGCTGAGTTTTGAGCCTTAAAGACCTTGATCTCAAGGACACGGTATATGACAAATGCAGCTGTGTGAACAAGCACACATCCTTAGGTGTATTTCTTTCAATATCATGTATCATATTATTCACAAACTGCATTGCATGTGAAAAGTAATAAGATGTTTAAAATATTAAATGACAGTAGCTAGCTAGGAGCCCAGTTATCCTTATAGATTGACCCAATTTACCTTGGGCTTTTAGAACCTACTTAAGGCCTGAATAACTCTTACTCACAACTTTTGACAGTGAGGAAGATCCTACATATATTGCTATAAATTCATCTTATCTCTGAGAGACGACTTACATGTGTATAACTTTGTTTAATATCCCTAGCTATTTATTCTAATACTTGAAAAGCTCCTTTGCTTTTCTTCCTTCCTTTCTCCCACCTTCTCTTCCTTCCTTCCCTTCTTCCTCCCTCCCTTCCTTCCTTCCTTCCTTTCTTTCTTGATATCTTTTAACCAGTGTCTCCCCTTTTTCCAATATTAACAAAGCAATTTCCCCAGCTTGCAAATATTGGAACCTATTCATCTCTAATAATTCTCTAGTCAGTCTGTTCCAATGTCCTATCAATAACTTACCAATTACCCATGACACCTGAGATCTCTCCCACCAGAATTTAGGTTGTGAATTTTCACAGGGAAATTTATTCTTAAAACCAGGACGGTCCATAAGACCAAGGGCATAGTTAACCCAGAGCTGTGTTAGCCCTGCATCCGCGTTGTTGAGCACCAACAGCTACACATTCAATGTGCACGTTAAAGAAGTGAAGTTTCAGAATTTCGCGTGCGCTCTGATGTTCACCGCTGCCCATGCTGAAGAGAGCTTGGAGGCCATTTCGTCCAACCCTCTCATTTTACAGATGAGGAAAACAAGCCTAATTGATAGCTGGCAATACTAAATTATAGCCCTTCTAAAACTCAATAGCAGAGTTAGTAGGCTTCTTAATGTGCTCAATTACCATATGGATCCCACGAGCTGATGAGTGTGCTGTGACCTTGAGCATTTACATTCTGTGGTTTTCAGATGTTTATGTTTCTAACGTGGTATTTGTAATCCCAAGGCCCAGTAACCTTTTACCGCGGAGGCCTTGCCAGTCCCCGGTTCTGGGCACCTCCCTTCTTCCATACTCAGCCAGGGCTCCCAGGCTGCGCAGGATCTGCAAAGTCACAGCAGGTGCAGCCGAGAGACCAGGTCCTGTGTGAGGGCCTCATGGGCCCTGTGGCTGGTTGAACTCCTTTCTTCATCTCTTGTCTCCTCTCCTGGCCTCTAGGGATCCAGCCCAGATCCTTGCACCTCCTTCAGCCCTGCTCATCTTGCCCCCAAATGACCATAGCATCATTCCCTGGACTAAGAGCACAGTTCATCAAGCTTCATCCTCTACGGCGTAACATTTTTCTATAGCTTTTCCTATCTCTCTTTCCCGTCCCCTCAACTGGAACAGAAGCTTTATGAAAATAAGCATTTCACTTGTACACTGGTATCCCCCGTGTATGGAATAGTCTGGAAAAGAGTAGTTGCTCAATAAATACATGTGCAGTGGGTATGACCTTTCCTCTTTCCCTCCTGTCTTTGGGAAACAGGTGTCCCCCTCTTTTCTAGGACTTAACCTCTGGGAGCATCAGTGTCTCCTGTCAGCCCTCAAAACCTTGACCTCTAATTCATATCCTCTTTCCTGAAATCTTATTTCCTTAGTTGTCCACTCTGCTGAACTTACATTGCTGTCCAACCATCTGTCTGCCCTTTCTCCAGCTGCTTTGCTGCAAAGTCCTCTCTCCTTCTCCTCAATGTAGTCAGTCTCCAAGGTTCTACCCTCAGATGCCTTCGGCTCTTGGTATTTTTCTTTTATATAGATCTCTTTGACTCATGTGGTTAACTTTTCGAGTCTTCATCATGAGCCCCAAATTTATTTCCTAGAGATGAGCATCTCAATGCAAACATGATGAGAGCCAACCTCACAATGTTGCCTTCAATACTCTCTGCTTTTCATCTAAGTCTTCCTCTTCATCCAGGGACCAAACCCCAGAGACCTATCAGCTCCAGGTCCCCTGCCACCATCCCACATCTAATAGTTGTGTGGATTTACCCTGTTGGTAAGCCAAGGTGGTGATGCCCTTGAGTTCATGCATTGCTGAGTGAATTTAACAGCATCGCAAATAATGTCTCTATAGCTACTCTCCCCATCTCCACCTGTCTTGCTACATGAGCCTGGCTTCTTTTTACCTGTTGAAATGATTCAGTTTGATCTCCGTGGCCTTTTAAAATCTACTGCCAGTACAGCTTTCAATCTGTGTTCATACTAACTTTCTTGAGGGCCCACAGTGATTCTTAACCATCAATACACACTAGAAGCAAATAGGGAATTTTGAAAAAGTACCAAACCTCAAGCTCCAAATAATATGTCCCTCCTTTCCCTCCTCCTAATGAGAGATTCTGATTCAATTGACATGTGCGGAAGCCAAGGTACCAGGGCATTTAAAAAATTTCCCCAGATGTTTCTTAGATGCAGCCACAGTTGAGAATTATTGATATAACCTATAATCCAATCAAATGAACGTACTCAGGAAAGTACTTTACCTCACATCATACTTTTGCCTGGGCAATTCCCCTCACAGGCAATTCCCTTTCTTTTATTTCCTCTTCCTACAGAAAATGCATGAAGACTTCTCTGGTTCTTTCAGTTGGAAAGAATCAATCCTTTCCTGGAAGTTTCTGTATGTTTCTATATTTTACATTCATTCATGTCAGCTGGGAAGACACTGAGTTAGATAAAGACAGCAGAGAGTATTAGAATAAGACAAAGTCCCTGTCTTTACGCGGCTTACAGTGGGACAGGAGAAATACATGAGCCAGCAAATAACATGCGTTTTGTGATAGAAGTCTGTAAGTGTCCACAAGATAATGTGTAGCCATAAAGGATTCTATTCTGCTTGGTGTTATAACAATTCACGTATATGTCATCTCCTCTATCAGATGGTATAATTTGAGGACCAAGAGCAGACGTGAGACCACATTGTCTTATAATAGTGTTAAATGTTTGCTGAATAAGTGAGTGAGTGAGTGAGTGAGTGAGTGAGTGAGTGAGTGAATGAATGATATGCTGGTCATTAGGCATCACTGGGGAGTAGTAACAGCTTCCAGGAAATAGTGGCCGGGATGGAGGGGTTGTCACCGCTGGAGTTTAAAAACCATGTCATCATTTTTAATCCTAGGCTATGTGTGAGTTTTACAGTTTTCCTCAATCATCCTTTCCATAGTTTATTTAATTAGCAATAATCACGCCTCGGATAAACCTCATGGGCTATGATACTGCCACTGCACAAAGCTCCATAGTTTATTTAAAACGGTAATAGGAATAGCATTAGAAACTAGGTCCCATTTCTCATGACCGAGAAGAGGGTAATGGTCTGCCCAAAATAATAACTTAGCCCCTTTGGCTTTAATAAATAAATCCTAGAGATCAAATGTGATGGTTTGATGGATAAAGAGAAGAACTGGAGGAGATGAGAAGAAATAGCTGCCCACCCTATTGGTCCATGAGCCTTCCCTCCTTTCGTTCTGACCTTACCATGGTCTTCAAGTTAAGTCCTTGGGCCTCTTAACAAATATTGTTAATATCTTTAAGTTAATGAAGACAAATAGGATTCTGCAGCATCCAGGCTAATGTTGTGTATGTGTGTGTGTATGTGTGAATGTGTGTGTATGTGGTGTGCATGTGTGTGCATGTGTGTATGGGGTAGGCAGGGTAAATAAGGGAGGAACCAAAGCACTTGTGAAAGCAATTACACTTCTTTAGTGGAAACCTCTAATCCCTTGAGGAGCTATAGGTATGATTAATCATTCCCTAAAAAGGAAGCCATCCTCGGAGAGAAAAGCCATATCTGAACATCCATGTTCTCTTTAAGGTCACCCGTGAATCACAGTGTAAGGGTCATCAGCGGAGGAAGCTGAAATGGTCAGGCCAGCTTCCGGGAGCATCTGAGTCAGGACAGACAAAAGGAAGTGTTTCTTAACCCAGAGAATTGTAGCACGGTGGAAACTCACTTCCCACAGAGGTGGAACAATGTGTAACCATAAGTCACTTCAAAGAAGGAATTCAGAGAACATCACATGTACTGATAAATGGGTTGAAACTGCTCACGTGTTTTGGGTCATGTCTTTGACCTTTATTCATTCTTTAACTTATAGGTCAATTATTAATCCATTTATTGATTCATTTGTTGACTCATTTATAGAGTGATGAGTATAAGTCATCAAAACTTATTTTTTTTTTTTTTGAGCACCTACTATATACCCAGGACTGTGTTACTGGTGCGTACAAAGATGAACATGGCCCAATCCCTGCTCTCAAAGAACTCACCATCCGGAAGGGGAGTTGGACGCATTAAGAGAAAGTCATGATGCTGGAGTGAGGGTACTGCTAGTATGCGTTACAGTGGTGAAGGAGAGGCAGGGCCTTAAGTGAACCCTCAGTGGGAGGAGTTAGCCGGCTGAACCACAGGGGTTCAGCTAAGGGAATCTCACACTAGGATGGGCTTCTCAGGCAGCCGAGACACTAGGAAGGCAAAGGCAGCTAGAAAGGTGTGGGGCAGCACGCGGCATGCAGAGAAGTGAGAGCAGTTCATCATCACTGAAGCATGGACGATGGAGAGAACATCCAAGGGTGTCACCAAAATGGTAGCCAGGTGTTCTCACTTGGAAAACTCGGACATAGGGTAAAAAGCTTAAGACTTTATCACGTAAGAAATGAAAAACAATTTGAGGGCTGACACAGGGAACTGACATAGACATGTTCTCATTTTTTGAAAGGGAGATTGACTCTTAAGAGGGAGCCAGAGTGAAGAGGGGCCAAAAGGCAGCCAGGGACGCAGTGAGCAGGGTGAAGCCTTGAAAGGGCAGAGGAGCTGGGGATGGAAACGAGGACTGTTCTGGAGGCAGAACTGAAGACCATGGGTTGTGGCTATAAAGGAAGAGGGGAGGGGAGGCAGACTGGCACGAGGCTTGGGGGGCCGTGGAGCCTCTCACAGAAAGGACACAGGAGGAGGAGCACCCTCTGGGTGGGGTGCTGCATGGCAGCACCGTACACCTCCAGGGAGGCCGACTTCGTGGGCGGGATCCCTCCTGCATCTTCCGCCAGTACGCGGGGGGGTGTGTTACAGGCGACCAAGGCAAAGTAACCTTTTCTCCACTCAATTCATCAATACACCAGTACATAGGAGCATTCACTTTGAGACCCATGGCTGCTTTTTCTAGCATGGCCAGACTCTAAGCTGCCTTTCTTCCATAATTCGTTCATTCATTCATTCATTCATTCATTCGTCAACATTAAGCCCCTGCTGAAACTTTGGCATTAGCACCCTCACTATAAGGTATGACAGCTTATATTCCAATGAGGGGCAATGAAGTGTGATGCACAATGAGCTGGATTTTGAGTCAGACCAACCAGGATCTAAATACTGTCACCACTACTGATGGGTTGTGTGGTCTTAGGCGAACTTCCTACTTGTCTGAGCCCCTCATTTTCACCGGAGTTCTACCAGTTACTCCGCCATTTGGAGTTAAGGAGTAAGAACTGCCAACATAGTGCTGGTCACATGTATGTTCTCAGCTAATGGTTGTTGGTAATTTGATAAGTGTTACTGCAATGAGATATACATAAGGAAGCAAACAGTTCCACCACTGAGGTAAAAATTCTGAGAGACAGAAGCACAGGGGCTGACCGGGGAGCACGTAGGGAAATCAGGGGAACAGGGGAAGCACCTTCTAGAATGAGCAGTGTCTCAAAGGTAGGTAAGAGAAAACAGGTGGAGAAAGGGAGAGAGCTTTCTAGCAGTTGACCTGGGAGGTTTGGGAGCATTGGATCAATCAATAGAGGACCAACCCATTAGGGCAACTATGAGTCATTCAGCGTGGCTTGTGCAGGCTGAGGAGCGGCTGGTGACAAGGCAAAGGTAGGTGGCGCAGCTCCTGAAGGGCGCACACACCATGTGCAGAAGGTCAGGAGCCCAGGCCTTGGTTTGTAGATAACCTGGGTTCCTGAGCTGGGCAGTGGGGGAGCGCTTTCCGGAGATCACCAAGGCTGCACCCTGGGGAATGCTTTAGAGGGATGGCCACTGGAGACAGGGACCTGGTTATGAGCCTGCTTCGATCACCAAAGAAAGAAAGTATGTGCCTCCAACCTAAGGTGATGGTGGTAAGAAGGGAGAGGGGCAGCTTCAAGGTATCCCAAGCTTGGCCGTGTGATGCAAGGCATTCTCCTTAGCTGAATGTTTTGTCCCTCCCCACAACCCAAAGACAGCAATTTGGCCTTTCTCGTTCCGTGAGGGTTATTCACCAGTGATCACAAGGATACAAGAGTTGGCACACAGGGAACACAGGGGTACATTGCCCGGGCTTGGCAACCAGGGTCCCGTTCCCAGCTCCATTCTCTAAAAATGGGATCTTTCCTGGAAAATAGGGCTGAAGACAGATATCCAAGATAAAACATTAAGAATTGGCCTACTAGGTATAATTCAGGGGCCAACTCATGTCAAGGGGTCAACGTCGTCGTCCCTTAGAACTTCCTCTTTCATCCTCTCCACGATCCTTGTTAATCCCGAACACATGCTCCCGGGCATTGGGGTGTTCGACTCTGAGTCCTTTTGGGCTGCATTATGTTTGTGGGATGTGGGTCTAGATTCAGAGGAAGCATCGTCTTAATCACACGTCGCTTTTCCCTGACACCAGCCACACAGGATAGAAGATGCAGATATTTGAAAATGGGTTCGCAACTGCTATTGCAGAGTACAAGGTGGCTCAGAAATTGAGCTAAAGCTTGTGGTTCAAATTAGACCGAAGTAGTCTTTTTGAAGTTGTCCCGGGACACACTAACGTGAATGGCCAGCTACACTGTGTGAATTAGGAGAATCATTTTGTTTGTCAATAACGAGTGTGTGTGTTTTAACTCACAAATATTCATTGAGCACTCTATGTATTTTTCTCCTCTTCCTTTGGACAAAGAACATTGGTAACCCACTGACTCTCAACACCAGGGTCCCATCAGGGTGAGGGTATACAGAGGTAGCTCTTTCTAGTCAGAAACTTCTGACTTAGTTTTCTTCGACTTACCGTTAGCACCATGGGATCTTTGATGATAGGAGCTGTCAAAATGTTGGTTTCTAGCCATGCTTCTCATAAAGGGGGTTTCCAGATTTAAGCCAACAGGGGAAGAGAATTGCTGACTACAGGACTGGCCTACGATGCTCTTTAACGTTCTCTTTTTTTAAATGAAGCCAGCTAGTGACCTTGAACTTTCTCCCATAGGTAAAGCTCCTTTCGCAACAGAGTTGTGTAAGAGAAATCAGCCTTCCTGGCCCCCACAGCTGGTGACGGCCATCCACAGGGGAGAACAAAGTCCCCGAAATCATTTGCTGTGTTCTGTGTTTTGTCATTCAGATGAGGAACTGTGGTTGCACAATGCTGATTGCAACCCCAACTGCAGCTACTTCATTGCTGTGGAGCTTGCTAGAAAGGCAAATTCTCAGACCTCAGCCCAGAACTTCGAATCAGAATCTGTATTTTAACAGGAGCCACAGGGAATCTGTCTGCACATCAAGGTTTAATAAGCACTGGTCTAAAGCAAAGGATTGAAAAATGTACAGCCCCCCCTCCACACACACACACACACACACACACACACACACACACACACACACACACACACACGGACATTTTGGGACCTAAAGGCATGATACATATACTTTTTGTCCTGTAATAATATATTATGTACATTTTAAAATATACGCAACATATGAACACTGAAAAGGATGAAGTGAAAACTCAATTTGAATACTTCTATTCCTTCCTTGCTCATGGATTCCTGAGACACAAAATGTCAGAGACTCCCGTTCTAAGGAAACAAACGGAAAGCTATTGCTGAAAGGGATCTTAGAGCCTTCTATATATGATGGCCAGTGTGCTTGAAACCTCATGGAACGTGAAACCATAGGAAGTAATTTGTTAGGCTAAATCGAATATATTGATGCCTCTCATGCTTGTCAATTGCATCAGTGTAAGAAATATAAAACCCATTTTCTCTTCAAGGCCAGATCCTGTAGGGATATTCTTTGACCTATGACTCAAAATGGAAAGTCTAAACCTTCATTTCTAGTTCGGTGATTCAAGTCAGTGGTGTATTTCTACCCCTCTCCTTTCTGAGGTGCCTAGCTTTGGACTGGCCTCCCCTCCGACCTACGACGTCAGTTCTCATACCTTTAAACGAGCTTCATCAGTTACTAAATCCAGACAGCTGGGAGTTCACTTGCATGGCATCTTTGTCTGTCCCGTTCTTCCCTCAGACACGAAGTCCCTACATGTGGCAGGACTTGTGTTGGCTTTAGGGTTAAAAGATGAATTAACACTGAGCCTGGTTTAAGGAGAAACGGGTCGCAAACACATCACTATAGCAACTCTTAAATGTTATCTTGAGGTGGGAACAACTTGCAAAAGGCAGAGGGAAGAAGCAAGAGGAACTCTCCCAGGAAGCTGAAGGAGGTAATGTTTGAGCTGGGCCTTGGGGGATGAAAAGGGAGGTTGCCAGACACAGGGCACAGAAAAGGAATTTGGTGTAAAGGGACCTGCCTGAGCAAAGGCATTGGGCAGGAAACCTGCTTTATCAGCATGCCTCTTGAGTGAAATGCAAACTCTTCTAACCCACTCAATTAAAAGAAGCCTTAAGCTGACATGAAAAAATAACCCTGAACACTTACTGAACACTAGGTTCTTGGAGTTGTACTGTCTAAACATCTCTGAAAGTAAATTATTTCATACGGTTTGGCCACAGCAGTGTGTGGAAAGTTTCTCAGTAGGGCACAATAAGTACTTCTCATTTACAGTAAAATCTGGAATGTTTGGGAAAGGTCTGTACTAGGGAAATTGAATTTTCAGATTAACTCCACAAAAATGGAAAGTGTGGTTGAAAAACCTTCCTAATTTTGTTTTCCTTTAAAGAGATAACTGCTATTAACATTTTAGAGGCATTCAGTTTAATCTCACCTAGAGAGGGAAACACAGAGCAAATACACTATGTCCAGCTTTATCAAATACCTGTTTTTAATTGAACACGTTTAGCACTTTGCCATGGTTTTTAAAGACTGCACAGTATTTCAGCTTATAAATATTTTATAAATTTAAAATCATTTCTACTGTATTGGCGATGCAGTTTGATTTGAATGTTTCAATATCGTAACTAATGTAGAAGGCATTCTTGTACATAATCTCAATGCACATTTCTTATTAATTCTTAGACGTAAAGTCACTGGGTCAAGCAGTATAAATAAATTGCTTTAAACTTTGAGCATATTGTCAACTGGCACCAGAAAAAGCTACAGCAAATGACTCTCTCAAAAGCCGTATATGAAGCCATTCACCTCTGCGTGCTTGTCAGTATGAACCATTGACATGTCTTTAAAAATCTTTGTTGACCCGACCAGTAAAAAGCTGTGTTCCTTGGACCCGTGGTTCCCGGGTCTCCTACTCTGCCAGGCGCCTACGCTGCCCAAGGCTCAGACTGGGCCTGCTTCTCCCATACTCCATGTCTGGGAGAATCTCACCCACTTACATGTTTCAAATTCTGTTTGCAGCCTTCAACATTAAAGGCGGCCCTCCTGCCCAGCTCTCTCTTGTGAACATCAGCCCAGGCCCCAGGTCTTATCTTAGACCTGCCCTCTGCATCCCACAGAGCCCTCCCTCAGACCTCACCCCTGGAGGGCCCGGGCCCTCTTTCTGTATTGAGACTGTGTGCCAGAGTGAGCTCCACACACATAAAATATCAAAATGTTCGAAGAGCATGGGGTCTGACAACATATGAATGATTTTTAAATTCCAGCGGAAGATCCAGTGTCCTCTGCATCAGTATGTTCCCTTTAACCCCTCACCCCCATCCCATCCACCTCATTTTCATGCCAGGAGGGCAGGAGCCATTTTTGAGACCTCACCTACCCCCCCACCTGTTAGAGGTGTCGTTGACTATCTGGAACAGGTAACTCAGAGCCCCTGGCTCCTCTCAGTCCGCGGATGCTGTCCTTGTCCTGGCATCGGGACTTACATCTTGGATTGCTGAAAGCATCAGCTAACCAGACTTCCAGCATCTATGCTTGCGTCCTTCTACTTCATTCTGCATGTTGTGTCAGAAATGATGACTTTATTTTTTTAAGCTGCTATTTATTTATTGGACAGAGGGAGACACAGCGAGAGAGGGAACACAAGCAGGGGGCGTGGGAGAGGGAGACGCAGGCTTCCCGCGGAGCAGGGAGCCCGATGCGGGGCTCGATCCCAGGACCCTGCGATCATGACCTGAGCCGAAGGCAGACGCTTAATGACTGAGCCACCCAGGTGTCCCAGAAATGATGACTTTAAAAGCAAGTCTGACCCTCTCTTCCTTGATTGAAACCCTGAGATGCTTCTCGTTCCCTCAGGATGGGGCTGATGGCCCTGCATGGTGCAGCTTTGCTCCAAGCTCCTGCCGGACCCTGCTCTACTCCTCCTACTCAGTGTCCTTCCCTACTTCCCGGAGGTAAAAGCTCTGTGACGCCTGGGGCCTTTGCAAACGCCATGCATCCCTCTGCCCAGAACACTCATCTCACTCCTAGCCCGCCTCCTTAACCTGTCTAGTGCTCTGTATTCTTTATGTCTCCACTTTAATGCCTTCCTGAGATCCCAGACTAGGATGTATTACACACCCCATGTTCTATTTTCTCATCCATTCTTGAATGTCTCCCTAATTCTTCCCACAAATATCTTTAAAAATTCATCTAATGATTTATTTAATACCTCCCTTCCCTGCTCTACTATAAACTACACAAAAGCAAGGACCAAGCTCGTCTTATTCACTGCTGGATCTCCAACACCCAGTGCAGGGCCTAGCACATAACAGGTGCTCAGTAATTTCTTGGTGTGCAAATGAACGAACAAACACTGTCAAAATGTCTTCAGAGTTTCCAGGTTTTTCATTTTTTGAGGTGTATGTTTATAAAAGTTGCTGTTTTAGGGGCAATGGTTTTTTATTAACTTGCAAGAACTTTCTATAACCAAAATATTAACCCTCTGCTGTTATCATTGTTAAACATAATTCTTTTTGGTAAGTCATATATTGTATGTTTTGGTTCTTGCAAGCACAAAATGACAATAGCTCTTATATAATAATTAGCGGGAGGAGGCAGAGCGTTGTGGTGCTTTATGTATTATAACCTCACACCACCCTATCATGTGTAGGAATTCTTACTGTCACTATTCTGCAGGTGAGAAACTGAGGCACAGAGGGGTTAAGTAAGTTGTCGAAAGTCACACAGTTACTATTAACAGAAGGAGAACTCTGTACTCTTAACCTTTGTGATGTTTCTGAAGAAAGGCTTGTAGGTTTTTTTGTTTGTTTGTTTGTTTGTTTGTTTGTTTGTTTTTAAGTACCGAAGAGGTAATATTCAACCTGACTTTTAAAGTACAGATGGGAGTTAACGGAGAAGGGGGAATGAGAATCTTTAGGAAGGAATGGTGTATACAAGACTAGGAGCTCGGAGGGCACTGAGTACACAGGAAAAAGGCAAGTATGCACCCAGGCTACATCCGGAAGGGAACAAAGATAAAGAGGGAGTGGAGAGCCCGGGCTTAATCAAGTCTTTAGCTTTGCAGAGGTGGGCAGGACTGGTCCTGTCAGCAGTGAGGGCTGTTGGAGGATTTACAAAGGGGAGTGTTCTGGGGATAACTACTCTGTAGATGAGTAGCTTTCTTTCTTCCTGGTAAGAATGAGGAGGAAATCACAGTCAGATAAAGCTGGGTGCTACTGAAAGTATATTTGCTGTAAAAATCCAGCTTCACAATTCTGAGAAGTGCAATGTGGCAGGCTCTGAAGACAGAGGGTTGTGTGTGTGTCTGAGCTATCTTTTCCTCCTTTGGTTCCATGTAAGAAGAAACTGTACCATCGCTTCCGAGTCGGGGGTATTGGGTTGTCTACCCAGGGGTACTGCCGTTCCAGTCCCCATGCACTTGTGCATGGTCACTGCCAATGCTGGGCCATGCAGTGATGTCCTGCTGGAAAAGAATGAACTGTGGTTCTAATTGTTAGGGATCCTGGATATTCTTCTAAAAGAAACAAGGATTGCTAAAAATGTTAAGAGTGTCTATGGGGCAATCAGGCAAGGGGGATTCAAGATGTTGGCCTTATTTCTGTGACAGGATCAGAAGCACTACACTTCAGAGCCTCATTCACAACAGGGCTTAAACCCAGGTCCACGGAGCCTGGAGAGATTAGCGGCAGAACTAAGGGGTGTCCATGACCTAGGCTGGGGCAGGGGGAGGAGCGGTTTGTGGTCAATCACCTCTAACTAAAATTTATACTTTTTTTTTTTTTTTTTTTACTATGAACGGTGAACACACTGCAATCCTACCAGCCGCAACTGTGACTTGGACAGAGCAGGAGTCATGTTTTTCCACTTCACAATTCATTTGTTTCAGACATCTTGAAATAAGGTTTCTGTTCAGCACACCTTCAAAATACCAACACTTATTAATTAATGCTTAAAAGAGAAGCCCAGTTTGGGTTTTTTTAAAAGGCTTTAATGAGTGCATTTTAATATTACTGGTGTCTTTTGTAACCCCCTTTAGCTTATTTTTATCTATTTAAACCCATTCTGAGAAGGCAGTCCGACCCAAAGGACCACAACACAAAAATGGTCAAGGACCGCCCCCCCCCACCAAGCTGAAAGATTAAAAATGAGACTAGCTAGCTAGACTTTCTGACCGCTCTGGTGAGCCATGCATGAAATGGCCACACTCTCAACCCACAATGATTACATTTGTCTTTAGGGTTCCTAGTACTGGGAAAGTCTGGATGGTTGTTCTCCTAAGAATAATATCTGTACATGAAACCCCGTCTTTAAATTTTTTGACCTTCTGAGCTACTCTTGAGCATACATTTGCTCTTCCCTAAGGATGCCAGATTTAGCAAATAAAAATATAGTTCTTCTTGGAACTTCTGGGTGCCTCAGTCGGTTAAGAATCTGCCTTCGGCTCAGGTCATAATCCCAGGGTCCTGGGATCAAGTCCTGCATTGGACTCTTTGCTCAGCGGGGAGCTTGCTTCTCCCTCTGTCTGCCGTTCCCCCTGCTTGTGCTCTCTCTCTGACAAATAAATAAATAAAATCTTTAAAAAATACATAGATCTCCTTTATACTATATCTATATAGTACATATATACGGATTTTAGATAAAAACGAGTAATTTTTAGTATAAGTACATATCAAATATTGCATGGGACATAGTTATACTGGAAAATTATTATCCACCTGAAATTCAGTTTTGACTGGGCATCTCATATTTTACCTAGCAACCCTAAAAACACTGAAATTGGGCTGGTAGTCCTCCAGCTAACTAACTATAGATGGCTAGAAAGTGTCTCCTTACACTGTTTACTGATGGAGACTCGTTAACCACCAAAGGTCTCGGACTTTAATTGACTGGGAAGGGATTGTGAAGTTTGAGATTTTCTTATTATCACTCAGTGATCATAAGCATCTATGTTTTCAACTTTGGGACCAGTAGACAACTCAGAAATATGACCAGTTCTTCAAGTAAACTGACCAAAGATCCAAGAATCTGGGTATAAACTGTGTCCCCTTGAGATACCGTGATATCCAGTTTCTCTATCAGAGAATGTGGTCAAAGTTTAGACCGAGAGTGAAACTGAATTTCAAAACCTTTTGACACTTGTCCCATTGTTAAATAATCCAAATCAAGCAAAAGTCCTAATGTCCTTTGTCTGAGACAAGGTTCCAATCATGATAATAATGAGCGTGGAAATCACCAAGGACAAGAATTCCACTCTTGTGTCCAGGTGAATCACACCAAAGGCCATTAATCATCAACTGATAGAGACCAACAATTCCAAATTAATTCTAAGCAGAAGAAAAAGTAGTCAGCTTGCAGCTGGAAAAAGAAGCCAGCCTGCAATCGGTGTGTATATTTATAATGTGATACTTTTTCTATATTTCCATGCCTTTATTAGAGTTAAAATATTATAAATGTGAGGCAAAGCAAGATGTGAGTGGTTAAAGGTGGTAGATTCAATGTCTTGGTGAGTGACAGATTTATTAACGGGAAAATCAACTTGAAATTTTGCAAATTACGGGAAAATCAACTTGAAATTTTGCAAATTATATAATGATACATTATAACAACACAGTGCTCTAGTCTCAAGCAACTTCTCAAGCAGGGAGATAAAGGTTAGAGAAAACGAATGTCCTGGCTTGCTTCCCATTTTTCTCTTCTTCTTTTAATGCTCCACCTATGTTCAGTTTGAGTTTTATTAAACGGAATACACCAAATAAAATATTTGTTTCTCTACAAGCCCTGTCTGCAAAAACAGATGCCTTCCGTTCCGATTTATTCCAGGTTACGGTCAGACAAACCCAAATGCTCTGCATTTTCTTCTCCTTATCTGAAATCTGAAGGGGACAATTTTAAGCCACCTTCTCTGTGTTACATTTGAACCAATCCAGACAAGAATAGTAAGAGAGTGTCCATGAGCTAGTTAAAGAAATCTCTTCCCTGAAGAGAAAGTCGGGGGCAGTGTCGTTAGGGAGGCTACCGCAACACAATTCGCCTTGGGTTTTTTTTTTTCCCCCCTCAGACATAAATTTTCCTGTTTTACCAGTCATTCCACAACAATGCATGTCCAAGCCATGCTGTGATTAGAGGGGAGAGTATGCTTATTACCCAAGTTCTTCACATGTTGGAGCACGGAGAGATCAAGGGTGGTAAACCAAAGGAAATTTCCATTTGCTGTTTAGCTGCTGCACATTCTTACTCTATAGGAAAGTTAGCTGTTATTAAGTAATAACGTTCAGCTGAAGTTGGTCACTTGTAACAACAGACAGATGTATAATGTTTTATTTAGGTTAGCCAGCTCTTTCACAAATAAAGGCCTTGAAATTAAACTGTCCTTACAAAAATATTCTGCAAATGATACCTCTGCCTTATTCCAGTGCTCAGATTCTTTGCCATGGAAAATGGAAAATGAGTCTCCCGTTGAACCCTGTGCCTGTTTAAACTTGTTTTTGCCGAGTAGAGAAAAGTTGATGTTCTACAGAATGAAAAACATTTTAAAAAGAATCTGCATTGAGGAAGAAAGGGTATAACTATGCAAACCACATTTAGAGACAGAAAGGGATTTTTTTAGTACTTATGGAATTTGAAACAATAATAATGGAATGGAAACATAGGGAGAAGGCTAAATATTTGACCGCGGAGGCAAATTGGATCATCAGGCACTCACATGCAATGCAAAATGTGGGATTTGTCTTTAAAGGAGTAGTCGCTGGTTTCCAAAAGAAAGACATCGCCAACCCACCAAGCCATCACTGACAAACTCTGGCCACATAATCCTTTGGGAAGTTGGGTTCTTTTTAAGACAGGTTTTGGGTAGCACCTGCAGAGCTTCTGATTCAGTAGCTGAAGTGGGAAACTTAAGAATTGGCATTTCAAATGAGCTTCTAGGTGGTGCTGATGCTGCAATTGTTGGGGGGGATGGGTTCACCCACTTCTATGCTACTTTGTCATCAGTATCCAGTGAGTCGGGTAGTTCATCTCAAGATACTTTGTGACAACAAACACAGATACCTGCCTGTCAAACGGATTGAGAAGCACAAAGCCTTGCTTCCTCCCCTAATCCTGCCACTGGCTCAATGACCTTGAACAAGTCACGCAACTTTTTGATCCTCTTTTCGCCCAGTGCAAATTTAGACTGGACTAGCACTCTTCAAAGTGTTCTCAAATGTTACATAAATGCCAGATATAGTTCAGCAGGACTTCTCAGAAGCTGTAGTATACAGCCGTGAGGCGTCAGTCTCCAATGGGTGCAGACCATGAGCTGTTTGGATGTTTGGTAGGCAAATCTTCCCAAAATCATCTGAGTACAAATCCCTTTATTTGTGAAATGCCTGCACCATACACTTGGGGGAAAACATAACAAAGGACAGCTAAAGCCCTTCAGCTCCCGCTCACTCAGCCATAGAGTCCAAGTTCACTCTTTAGGCCTCCGACATTCTTGGCCAGTGAACCCTGAAATCCACTCCAGGATGATACCCACTATCCAGTGAAGAAACTTTTGGGCAATTTTCAACCAATTGCTTTCCTTTTCCCCTAAATTTCTCATTTTTCCCCACAATATTGTACTTAAATTTCTATCCCCTAGGACACTTCTGGCAATTGAAAACTCTACCGGACATCTACCGTACTTATATATTTAAACCCATTGACTTTCTCTTCTTTCTTACACCAAAGGGCCCATTCCTTTGTTTGAAAGTAGTGAGACTGAACTTTGAGATGACCCGATTTATGATTTATGTGCTTGTGAATTTCCTATGTATTTTTATAATTCATTAAGTGGTGCATAGTGCAGATCATCCTCTCAAAGTGTGGTCTCAATACCAGCAGAGTCAGCATCACCTGGGAACTCATTAGAAATGCAGATTCTCAGGCTCCCCTCCAGACCTACTGAATCAGAAACTCTGGGTGGGACCCAGCCATGTTTCAAGACCTCTGGGTGATTCTGATGGCCGCTGAAGTTAGAGAAGTCTTGGTTTAGAGATGAGAGACATGGGGTACAGGCTCAAGCAAATCTTGTGCTGTATCATAGTTTCCTAACCCGGAATCCTCAAACAATAGCAGTACCTCTTTCAGAATCGATGTGAGAATTAAATTAATATATGACACCTCTATAAGGTCTGGCACGGTATCAACAATAAATCAAATATAACTATTTATTCTGTAATGGATACTAACAGGTAGTGAGGAGGAACTTACCTTATGCTGCATCAAAGTTCATCATGAGTAGAGATGCTCTTTGTGAGTGGAATTTGATGACCAAGGGGCACAGTGGCTAGGTAGGAACTCAGCTATAGAAACAGATAGATCTGACTTGCCAACAAGGTCCTCCATGGATTAACTCTATGAACACGTGTGAATTATCTCATCTCTCTAAGCTTCGTTTCCTCATTTAGAAAATTGAGCAAATACTTTCTTCACAAGGTAAAAAGAAAGATTAAATACCATATTGTCTGTTGCTTTGGAAAGTTCCTGTTGCCTTTTAAGTACCCCCTACCCAAATGAAAGCTGTCAGTGATATAATGATAACGTGTGTCTCTCATCACCTTAACTAAGGGCTTCTTGTTCAACAGAATATTAGAGTGATAGCATCTAAGGCCCTTTTATCGCCCTGAAAAGTTGTCTTGTCAAGATAAACTTAAATGTTGATTTAGAAGCAATTTAACGAGAATTTATTTGCCTTTCCTATGTTGTCCTTAGAGGTCAAGCAAATCTTTCTTCCTACTTGAATCTTGTTAGATTTGGGTTTCTTTTTCTATTCTGTGTTTAGTCATAGACCAACATTCAGAGTTTACATTAGGGTATTTCAAGACTTTCCATATTTCCTTTAAATACCGTATCATTTAGGTCAGGCATATAATCCTAAGACACAAAAACATGTAGTAAGAGTGTCCCTGTGGTCAGGCTTTCACTAGATTTTGCCTCAGTAACAATCCCTTCCAAGAATCCAGTGGCTTAAGCAACCAGAGTTTTTTGTCACTTGTGTTGCAAGTCAGCTTTGGCTTAGCTGTAGCTGGGCTGCAGGTGCCCCCCTCTCCCCATTCCCCAGAAGAAGGAACAGCCCATCTGAGACCCACCTGAGACCCTGCCATGAGTCTGATGCCTCTCTTCAGGTGTGGTGTGAGTCACTGCAGCTCACACCCCATTGGCCAACACAGTCATGTGACTACATCTGACCCAAAAGGATGAAAACAGATTCTCCACCCCCATCCCCAGGGACAGGCCCAAGGAAGGATTCCTTATAGATGGACCCAGCAGAGAAGAGCAGCAAATACCTGGAAGCCACAATCAGCTATAAACAACCAAAAATGACCCTAGCTTTGTCAGTTTGGATCCAACTTCTTATCCTCAAAACACGGAGCAAGGTAGAGGAAACTCAGTTGCAAATTTCCCATCATCTCCACTGGTGCTTCCCCTCAGATCATTAAGATTCTTACGGACAGGAAGGACCAATTCTACAGCTTCCCAGAAACTGTCATTCTTCCTAACCATCCTCAGTCCCCAATGGTCTGATGGGAAAAATGGGTTTGCAGAAGGAAAAAGTCATTTCCCCGACAGATAAGAGCTATGGAGCCACCCTTTGGAATCTGCTGAGAGTCAACTTTGTCCACCTTCTTCTTTTTCAGTAGACATGCCCATTTCTGAGGTCACCTTGGCAAAGTCAACCATGTCCTCAGCTGACATGGATGGAATTGACGACTTCATAAAGAACAGTCAGACCAGCCACTGAAGCGAGTAGTAGACTACTTTGAAGAGCAGGGCAGAGTATGGCATGAGGCCAGAGCCAAAGGTCCCGGCACATGTATTTGTGTGGCCACAGTCACAGGATCCAAAGAAAGGATAGCCAAGCCTCGCTGATTTTATTTTCAATTATTTTTAAACCCTTTGAGTTCAGTGAACCCCAAGTACATTCTTGTCGAGCATTTCTTTTTCTACTTACTAGTTAAACGCATGGTTCCTTAATGTGAAATTTAATCCAGGTATTTTGGATTCATAGCTAAGAGATCATGCAAAAACTGTTTTGTTAGAAATACTTGCTGTCCAAAGAAGCTTTTTAAGCAACTTTTCCTACAAACAGGAAACTGTTTTGATAGAGCTTTAAAGTCAGATACCCTCAAATTGCAATTTTCATCTGGAAATCCAAAGTTATAGCTTGATTTGGATTTCATTACTTCATGCCTCCCCATCCCCTTTGAAGTTACGTGGAATAACGTCACTTGAGCTTTGGCTGAAGGACTCTGCCTCCTCCCTATTTTGTTATTAGCTATTTTTCTGTAGATGAAAGTTGGTTATTTTTCTGCCCACCAGGGAACACAGAATGAAGTTTTTATCATGATGGGCAAATTGAAAACTCCCAAAATTTGACTCAACGGAGCACTAAGTTTTTAGAAGGAATCAGTGTTGTACTAACTAGGAGGGGGAAAAAATCATTCTTTAATGCTTTAAAAAATCAGTACTTATCATTGGCCCACTAGGTAATTGGCATTCATCTATGAGGATGGTGGAGATAGGACATTTCTGAAAACGAACAACCAGACGTTTTCACTACCTGTGTGCAACAGTGTTATTTTAGAATGTTCCGGGGAAGTGAGGGGATAAGGGTCTTCATCAAGAAGAGAAAAGCTATTGATGTCATTTGAACTGTATATCATATTGTGGTAGTTAGATGACATAGTGTGGTATTAGATCTGCGAGCTGTTAGATGTGCAAATTCTTGGGCTCCGTCCCAAACCTACTGATATCAGAAACTCTGACCCTTCCAGGTGATTCTGATGCAGCTAAAACTCGAGCACCTTTGTCAAGGGGCAGAGAGGGTAGGCATGGGGGCTTCACATTGTGCAGCTGTTGGGAACTTAGGTGAGTCGCTTAACCTTTTTGTGCCTGTTTCCTCCTCATGGGGATAATGATGGCACTTGCCTCATGATGTTGGTATGAGGGTTAATTAAGTTCATGTATGGAAGGCATGAGAACAATGATTACAGTGCTGTAGTGTTAACTATTTATGATGATGATTATAACTTACCTGAATCTTTATTTTATTATTGTCCTTGTTATTATTTATCTGCATCTTTCCCACATTGGACAACTTCTGACTCTATTCTGACTCTATTCATGCTTATTATTTGCATACATATTTCTTCTAATTGGTCAGTGGCTTTCTGGTCATTTATAGATTGGTTTCTCTCTGATAGGACAGGGTGTTCCAGCTCAGTGCGGCTGATTTCTTTGATCATCCATTCTCCTAAGACCCTCTTTCTTTGACAGAATTTTGTCCTCCCTGAGGAAATGATGGGAACTCCCTTTCATATTTCCATTCTCATTGTTTTGTCCCCAAGACTGGATGTGTAGTTCTTCATATAGCTAAATACCTTTTTCAATGTGCTTACTCTTTCGTTCTGCTTCAAAAATATGTTTTTCTTTCCTTTATCTTCAGAAAACAAATGCTCCACGGCATAGGCAAAATGACTTCATTCCATGTGTGTGTTATTGGCTTGAAGTAGGAGAGGAATGTTGCCCTCTCCATTCAGTAGTTTCAAGGACTTCACCTCAATAAAGATAACACCGTTCTAAGATTACAATCCCAACCCACGGGCTGGAACAATATAGTGAAAACTGGAGAAATAAATACAATTTCCAGAGACTAAAGAAAACTATAATGGTTTCTAGGGAATATTGCTTATTTGTGGGATTAGGAGAGGGGAATTTAGAGAATATCTTTTAGTGTTGTTTCCAAACTTAGCTTTTGGAAACTGCTCTTATTTCTTAACATTTTAGAAGTGAAGCCAAGTAGATTGCAGAATCACTAAGGAAAAAAAATCTAAGGTAGTGACATAAAATTATATGAAATGAATGTGTATAAACAATGAAGTAGACTTCACGAAGAAAGTCTGCTGCAGAATACAATACCGTATATTCAGAGCATATGATGAAGTGTAAATGATAAAGCATACAGGTAAGATTGATGAGTACAAAGAAGGAGATGCTGGATCTTCGCAGATGATGATTACAGTGATAATAGTTGCAGATGCAAATGGATAAGAAATCGTTTGCCAAACACTGCAAACACACTGGGGGAATCTAGTGTGCGAGAGGCTATCCAGGTTGATAACGGGGATTATTGGCATGATCAGAGAGTACTTATTGTAACTATTTACAGTAACTGGTGGATCAGAAAGGAAGTGTGAAGGGTATGTATACACCTGGGTGTAAGACAGACAAAAATGTGGAGAGATCTACAGATATATATCTTAGGAAGAAGAACTCCAGAAAAGCAGGAGGCGAAAGAACCCTTTGAATTTAGAACAGATTATGTTAAACTTTGGAGGCTAAAGAGGCATTTGTGGTGTACTGACAAGAACTCCAGTCTAGCTTTTAAAGACTTTGGACATTTTTCTTTCTGCCATGAACCATCTTTGTGATGCAGACCAGTCAACCTCCAGATTTATCTCTTTGTTTGAAAAATGCGTGTCAGATGCCTCGGGTTTGACAATATTTTCAGCTCTGATGTTCTGTGACTCAACAGTAATAATGCATTTCCACAGGCGGT